>NC_045764.1:139511087-139814118 GCF_008692025.1 Phocoena sinus | reverse complement strand
TAGTTTTGATTTGCATTTCTCTAATGATTAATGATGTTGAGCATTCTTTCATGTGTTTGTTGGCATTCTGTATATCTTCTTTGGAGAAATGTCTATTTAGGTCTTCTGCCCATTTTTGGATGGGGTTGTTTGTTTTTTTGTTATTGAGCTGCATGAGCTGCTTGTAAATTTTGGAGATTAATCCTTTGTCAGTTGCTTCATTTGCAAATGTTTTCTCCCATTCTGAGGGTTGTCTTTTGGTCTTGGTTATGGTTTCCTTTGCTGTGCAAAAGCTTTGAAGTTTCATTAGGTCCCATTTGTTTATTTTTGTTTTTATTTCCATTACTCTAGGAGGTGGGTCAGAAAGGATCTTGCTGTGATTTATGTCATAGAGTGTTCTTCCTATGTTTTCTTCTAAGAGTTTGATAGTTTCTGGCCTTACATTTAGGTCTTTAATCCATTTTGAGCTTATTTTTGTGTATGGTGTTAGGGCGTGATCTAATCTCATACTTTTACATGTACCTGTCCAGTTTTCCCAGCACCATTTATTGAAGAGGCTGTCCTTTCTCCACTGTACATTCCTGCCTCCTTTATCAAAGATAAGGTGTCCATATGTGCGTGGGTTTATCTCTGGGCTTTCTATCCTGTTCCACTGATCTATCTTTCTGTTTTTGTGCCAGTACCATACTGTCTTGATTACTGTTGCTTTGTAATATAGTCTGAAGTCAGGGAGCCTTATTCCTCCAGCTCCTTTTTTCGTTCTCAAGATTGCTTTGGCTATTCGGGGTCTTTTGTGTTTCCATACAAATTGCGAAATTTTTTGTTCTAGTTCTGTGAAAAATGCCAGTGGTAGTTTGATAGGGATTGCATTGAATCTGTAGATTGCTTTGGGTAGTAGAGTCATTTTCACAATGTTGATTCTTCCCATCCAAGAACATGGTATATCTCTCCATCTATTTGTATCATCTTTAATTTCTTTCATCAGTGTCTTATAATTTTCTGCATACAGGTCTTTCGTCTCCTTAGGTAGGTTATTCCTAGATATTTTATTCTTTTTGTTGCAATGGTAAATGGGAGTGTTTTCTTGATTTCACTTTCAGATTTTTCATCATTAGTATATAGGAATGCCAGAGATTTCTGTGCATTAATTTTGTATCCTGCTACTTTACCAAATTCATTGATTAGCTCTAGTAGTTTTCTGGTAGCATCTTTAGGATTCTCTATGTATAGTATCATGTCATCTGCAAACAGTGACAGCTTTACTTCTTCTTTTCCGATTTGGATTCCTTTTATTTCCTTTTCTTCTCTGATTGCTGTGGCTAAAACTTCCAAAACTATGTTGAATAAGAGTGGTGAGAGTGGGCAACCTTGTCTTGTTCCTGATCTTAGTGGAAATGCTTTCAGTTTTTCACCATTGAGGATGATGTTTGCTGTGGGCTTGTCATATATGGCTTTTATTATGTTTAGGAAAGTTCCCTCTATGCCTACTTTCTGGAGGGTTTTTATCATAAATGGGTGTTGAATTTTGTCGAAAGCTTTCTCTGCATCTATTGAGATGATCATATGGTTTTTCTCCTTCAATTTGTTAATATGGTTTATCACATTGATAGATTTGCGTATATTGAAGAATCCTTGCATTCCTGGAATAAACCCCACTTGATCATGGTGTATGATCCTTTTAATGTGCTGTTGGATTCTGTTTGCTAGTATTTTGTTGAGGATTTTTGCATCTATGTTCATCAGTGATATTGGCCTGTAGTTTTCTTTCTTTGTGACATCCTTGTCTGGTTTTGGTATCAAGGTGATGGTGGCTTCGTAGAAGGAATTTGGGAGTGTTCCTCCCTCTGCTATATTTTGGAAGAGTTTGAGAAGGATAGGTGTTAGCTCTTCTCTAAACGTTTGATAGAATTCACCTGTGAAGCCATCTGGTCCTGGGCTTTTGTTTGTTGGAAGGTTTTTAATCACAGTTTCAATTTCAGTGCTTGTGATTGGTCTGTTCATATTTTCTATTTCTTCCTGATTCAGTCTTGGCAGGTTGTGCATTTCTAAGAATTTGTCCATTTCTTCCAGATTGTCCATTTTATTGGCATAGAGTTGCTTGTAGTAATCTCTCATGATTTTTTTTATTTCTGCAGTGTCAGTTGTTACTTCTCCTTTTTCATTTCTAATTCTATTGATTTGAGTCTTCTCCCTTTTTTTCTTGATGAGTCTGGCTAGTGGTTTATCTATTTTGTTTATCTTCTCAAAGAACCAGCTTTTAGTTTTATTGATCTTTGCTATTGTTTCCTTCATTTCTTTTTCATTTATTTCTGATCTGATTTTTATGATTTCTTTCCTTCTGCTAGCTTTGGGGTTTTTTTTGTTCTTCTTTCTCTAATTGCTTGAGGTGCAAGGTTAGGTTGTTTATTCGAGATGTTTCCTGCTTCTTAAGGTGGGCTTGTATTGCTATAAACTTCCCCCTTAGAACTGCTTTTGCTGCATCCCATAGGTTTTTGGGTCGTTGTGTCTCCATTGTCATTTGTTTCTAGGTATTTTTTTATTTCCTCTTTGATTTCTTCAGTGATCACTTCATTATTAAGTAGTGTATTGTTTAGCCTCCATGTGTTTGTATTTTTTAAAGATCTTTTCCTGTAATTGATATCTAGTCTCATGGCGTTGTGGTCGGAAAGATACTTGATACAATTTCAGTTTTCTTAAATTTACCAAGGCTTGATTTGTGACCCAAGATATGATCTATCCTGGAGAATGTTTCCATGAGCACTTGAGAAAAATGTGTATTCTGTTGTTTTTGGATGGAGTGTCCTATAAATATCAATTAAGTCCATCTTGTTTAATGTATCATTTAAAGCTTGTGTTTCCTTATTTATTTTCATTTTGGATGATCTGTCCATGGTGAAAGTGGGGTGTTAAAGTCCCCTACTATGAATGTGTTACTGTTGATCTCCCCTTTTATGGTTGTTAGTATTTGCCTTATGTATTGAGGTGCTCCTATGTTGGGTGCATAAATATTTACAATTGTTATATCTTCTTCTTGGATCGATCCCTTGATCATTATGTAGTGTCCTTCTTTGTCCCTTTTAATAGTCCTTATTTTAAAGTCTATTTTGTCTGATATGAGAATTGCTACTCCAGCTTTCTTTTGGTTTCCATTTGCATGGAATATCTTTTTCCATCCCCTTACTTTCAGTCTGTATGTGTCTCTAGTTCTGAAGTGGGTCTCTTGTAGACAGCATATATAAGGGTCTTGTTTTTGTATCCATTCAGCCAATCTGTGTCTTTTGGTGGGAGCATTTAGTCCATTTACATTTAAGGTAATTATCGATATGTATGTTCCTATTTCCATTTTATATATTGTTTTGGGTTCGCTACTATAGGTCATTTCCTTCTCTTGTGTTTCGTGTCTAGAGAAGTTCCTTTAGCATTTGTTGTAAAGCTGGTTTGGTGGTGCTGAACTCTCTCAGCTTTTGCTTGTCTGTAAAGGTTTTAATTTCTCCATCAAATGTGAATGAGATCCTTGCTGGGTAGAGTAGTCTTGGTTGCAGGCTATTCTCCTTCAGCACTTTCAGTATGTCCTGCCACTCCCTTCTGGCTTGTAGGGTTTCTGCTGAGAGATCAGCTGTTAACCTTATGGGGATTCCCTTGTGTGTTATTTGTTGTTTTTCCCTTGCTGCTTTTAATATGCTTTCTTTGTATTTAATTTTTGACAGTTTGATTAATATGTGTCTTGGCGTGTTTCTCCTTGTATTTATCCTGTATGGGACCCTCTGTGCTTCCTGGACTTGATTAACTATTTCCTTTCCCATATTAGGGAAGTTTTCAACTATAATCTCTTCAAATATTTTCTCAGTCCCTTTCTTTTTCTCTTCTTCTTCTGGAACCCCTATAATTCGAATGTTGGTGCGTTTCATGTTGTCCCAGAGGTCTCTGAGACTGTCCTCAGTTCTTTCATTCTTTTTTCTTTATTCTGCTCTGCAGTAGTTATTTCCACTACTTTATCTTCCAGGTCACTTATCCGTTCTTCTGCCTCAGTTATTCTGCTATTGATACTATCTAGAGTGATTTTAATTTCATTTATTGCATTGTTCATCGTTGCTTGTTTCATCTTTAGTTCTTGTAGGTCCTTGTTAACTGTTTCTTGCATTTTGTCCATTCTACTTCCAAGATTTCGGATCATCCTTACTATCATTATTCTGAATTCTTTTTCAGGTAGATTGCCTATTTCCTCTTCATTTGTTAGGTCTGGTGGGTTTTTATCTTGCTCCTTCATCTGCTGTGTGTTTTTCTGTCTTCTCATTTTGCTTATCTTACTGTGTTTGGGGTCTCCTTTTTGCAGGCTGCACTTTCGCAGTTCCCGTTGTTTTTGATGTCTGTCTCCAGTGGCTTAAGTTGTTTCAGTGGGTTGTGTAGGCTTCCTGGTGGAGGGGACTAGTGCCTGTGTTGTGCTGGATGAGGCTGGATCTTGTCTCTCTAGTGGGCAGGTTCACGTCTGGTGGTGTGTTTTGGGGTGTCTGTGGCCTTATTATGATTTTAGGCAGCCTCTCTGCTAATGGGTGGGGTTGTGTTCCTGTTTTGCTAGTTGTTTGGCATAGGTTGTCCAGCACTGTGGCTTGCTGGTCGTTGAGTGAAGCTGGGTGCTGGTGTTAAGATGGAGGTCTCTGGGATATTTCCACCGTTTAATATTATGTGGAGCTGGGAGGTCTCTTGTTGACCAGTGTCCTGAAGTTGGCTCTCCTACCTCAGAGGCAGAGCCCTGACTCCTGGCTGGAGCACCAAGAGCCTTTCATCCACACAGCTCAGAATAAAAGGGAGAAAAAGTAGGGAGAATTAGTAGAAGTATGAGTAAAGAAAGAAGGAAAGGAGGAAAGGAAGGAAGGAAGAAAGAAGCAAAGAAGGAAAGAAAGGAGGGAGGGAGGGATGGAGGGAGGAAGGAAGGAAGGAGGGAAAGAAGGAAAAAAGACAGAAAGAAAGATGATACAGTAAAAATAAAGTATAATATAGTTATTGAATTAAAAAATATTTAGAAAAAAAAAAAAAAGGGACGGATAGAACCTTAGGACAAATGTTGGAAGCAAAGCTATACAGAGAAAATCTTACACAGAAGCATACACATACACCTTCACAAAAAGAGGTAAAGGGGGAAAAATCATAAATCCTGCTCCCTGAGACCACCTCCTCAATTTGGGGTGATTCGTTGTCTAAAGGAGGGAAGGAAGGAAGGAAAGAAAGAACGAAGGTAAAGTATAATAAAGTTATTACAATTAAACTTAATTATTAAGAAAAAGAATTTTTAAAAAAAAGTCATGGACGGATAGAGCCCTAGGACAAATGGTGGAAGCAAGAGTATACAGACAGGATCTCACACAGAAGCATACACGTACACATTCACAAAAAGAGGAAAAGGGAAAAAAATCATAGATCTCGCTCCTAAATTCCACCTCTTCAATTTGGGATCATTCCTTGTCTATTCAGGTATTCCACAGATGCAGGGTATATCAAGTTGATTGTGGAGCTTTAATCCGCTGCTTCTGTGGCTGCTGGGAGAGATTTCCCTTTCTCTTCTTTGTTCTCACAGCTCACAGGAGCTCAGCTTTGGATTTGGCCCTGCCTCTGCGTGTAGGTCGCTGGAGGGCGTCTGTTTTTTCGCTCAGACAGGACGGGGTTAAAGGAGCAGCTGATTCGGGGCCTCCGGCTCACTCAGGCCGGGGGTTGGGGGATGGGGGAAGGAGGGGCACTGCGTGCGGGGCGGGCCTGCGGCGGCAGAGGCGGCGTGACGTTGCGGCAGAGGCCGGCGTGATGTTGCACCAGCCTGAGACCCGCCGTGCGTACTCCCGGGGAAGTTGTCCCTGGATCCCGGGAACCTGGCAGTGGCGGGCTGCACAGGCTCCGCGGAAGAGGGGTGTGGAGAGTGACCTGTGCTCGCACACAGGCCCCTCGGTGGCGGCAGCAGCAGCCTTAGCGTCTCCCGCCCGTCTCTGGGGTCCGCGGTTTTAGCCGCGGCTCGCGCCCGTCCCTGGGGTTTGCGCTTTCAGCCGCGGCTCGCGCCCGTCTCTGGGGTTCGCGCTTTTAGCCGCGGCTCGCGCCCGTCTCTGGAGTTCCTTTAAGCAGCGCTCTTAAACCCCTCTCCTCGCGCACCAGGAAACAAAGAGGGAAGAAAAAGTCTCTTGCCTCTTCGGCCGGTGCAGGCTTTTCCCCGAACTCCCTCCCGGCTAGTCGTGGTGCACTAACCCCTTCAGGCTATGTTCAAGCCGCCAACCCCAGTCCTCTCCCTGAGCTCCGTCCAAAACCAAAACCCGAGCCTCAGCTCGCAGCCCCGCCCGCCCCGGTGGGTGAGCAGCAAGCCTCTCGGGTTGGTGAGTGCCGGTCGGCACCGATCGTCTGTGCAGGAATCTCCCCGCTTTGCCCTCCGCACCCGTCGCTGTGCACTACTCCGCGGTCCCGAAACTCCCCCCTCTGCCTCCCGCAGTCTCCGCCCGCGGAGGGGCTTCCTAGTGTGTGGAAACTTTTCCTCCTTCACAGCTCCCTCCCACTGGTGCAGGTGCCGTCCTTATTCTTTTGTCTCTGTTTTTTCTTTTGCCCTACCCAGTTACGTGGGGAGTTTCTTGCCTTTTGGGAGGTCTGAGGTCTTCTGCCAGCCTTCAGTAGGAGTTCTGTAGGAGTTGTTCCACGTGTGGATGTATTTCTGGTGTATCCGTGGGGAGGAAGGCGATCTCCGCGTCTTACTCTTCCGCCATCTTCAAGGTCCCCCTGTAGTAATTTCTCATGATCCTTTGTATTTCTGCAGTGTCAGTTGTTACTTCTACTTTTTCATTTCTAATTCTATTGATTTCAGTCTTCCACCTTTTTTCTTGATAAGTCTGGCTAATGGTTTTTCAATTTTGTTTTTCTTGTCAAAGAACCAGCTTTTAGTTTTATTGATCTTTGCTATCGTTTTCATTTCTTTTTCATTTATTTCTGATCTGATCTTTATGATTTCTTTCCTTCTGCTAACTTTGGGGGTTTTTTGTTCTTCTTTCTCTAATTGCTTTAGGTGTAAGGTTAGGTTGTTTGAAATGTTTGTTTCTTAGGGTAGGATTGTATTGCTGTAAACTTCCCTCTTAGAACTGCTTTTGCTGCATCCCATAGGTTTTGGGTCATCATATTTTCATTGTCATTTGTTTCTAGGTATTTTTTGATTTCCTCTTTGATTTCTTCAGTGATTTCTTGGTTATTAAGTAGTGTGTTGTTTAGCCTCCATGTGTTTGTATTTCTTACAGATTTTTTCCTGTAACTGATATCCAGTCTTATAGCGTTGTGGTAGGAAAAGATACTTGATATGATTTCAATTTTCTTAAATTTATGAAGGCTTGATTTGTGACCCAAGATATGATCTATCCTGGAGAATGTTCCATGAGCACTTGAGAAGAATGTGTATTCTGTTGTTTTTGGATGGAATGTTCTATAAATATCAATTAAGTCCATCTTGTTTAATGTATCATTTAAAGCTTGTGTTTCTGTATTTATTTTCATTTTGGATGATCTGTCCATTGGTGAACGTGGGGTGTTAAAGTCCCCTACTATGATTGTGTTACTGTTGATTTCCCCTTTTATAGCTGTTAGTATTTGCCTTATGTATTGAGGTGCTCCTATGTTGGGTGCATACATATTTACAATTGTTATATCTTCTTCTTGGATTGATCCCTTGATCATTATGTAGTGTCCTTCTTTGTCTCTTCTAATAGTCTTTATTTTAAAGTCTATTTTGTCTGATACGAGAATTGCTACTCCAGCTTTGTTTTGATTTCCATTTGCGTGGAATATGTTTTTCCATCCCCTCACTTTCCGTCTGTATGTGTCCCTAGGGCTGAAGTGGGTCTTTTGTAGACAGCATATATACGGGTCTTGTTTTTGTATCCATTCAGCCAGTCTATGTCTTTTGGTGGCACATTTAATCCATTTACATTTAAGGTAATTATCGATATGTATGTTCCTATTACCATTTTCTTAATTGTTTTGGGTTTTTTATTGTAGGTCTTTTCCTTCTCTTGTGTTTCCTGCCTAGAGAAGTTCCATTAGCATTTGTTTTAAAGCTGGTTTGGTGGTGCTGAACTCTCTCAGCTTTTGCTTGTCTGTAAAGGTTTTAATTTCTCCATCAAATCTGAATGAGGTCCTTGCTGGGTAGAGTAATCTTGGTTGTAGGTTTCTCTCCTTCATCACTTTAAATATGTCCTGCCACTCCCTTTGGCTTTCAGAGTTTCTGCTGAAAGACCAGCTGTTATAACCTCATGGGGATTCCTTTGTGTGTTATTTTTTGTTTTTCCCTTGCTGCTTTTAATATGTTTCTTTGTATTTAATTTTTGATAGTTTGATTAATATGTTTCTTGGCGTGTTTCTCCTTGGATTTATCCTGTATGTGACTCTCTGTGCTTCCTGGACTTGATTAACTATTTCCTTTCCCATATTAGGGAAGTTTTCAACTATAATCTTCAAATATTTTCTCAGTCCCTTTCTTTTTCTCTTCTTCTGGGACCCCTATAGTTCGAATGTTGGTGTATTTAATGTTGTGCCAGAGGTCTCTGAGACTGTCCTCAATTCTTTTCATTTTTTTTTCTTTATTCTGCTCTGCAGTATTTTTTTCCACTGTTTTATCTTCCAGCTCACTTATTCGTTTTTCTGCCTCAGTTATTCTATTGATCCCTTCTAGAGTATTTTGAATTTCATTTATTGTGTTGTTCACGTCTGTTTATTTGCTCTTTAGTTCTTCTATGTCCTTGTTAAACGTTTCTTGTATTTTCTCCATTCTATTTCCAAGAGTTTGGATCATGTTTACTATCATTATTCTGAATTCTTTTTCAGGTTGAGTGCCTATTTCCTCTTCATTTGTTAGGTCTTGTGGGTTTTTGCCTTGCTCCTTCATCTTTTGTGTGTTTCTCTGTCTTCTCATTTTGCTTATATTACTGTGTTTGGGGTCTCCTTTTTGCAGGCTGCAGGTTCGTAGTTTCTGTTGTTTTTGGTGTTTGTCCCTAGTGGCTGAGGTTGTTTCAGTGGGTTGTGTAGGCTTCCTGGTGGAGGGGGCTAGTGCCTGTGTTCTGGTGGATGAGGCTGGATCTTGTCTTTCTGGTAGGCAGGTCCAAGTCTGGTGGTGTGTTCTGGGGTGTCTGTGGCCTTATTATGATTTTAGGCAGCCTCTCTGCTAATGGATGGGGTTGTGTTCCTGTCTTGCTAGTTGTTTGGCGTAGGGTGTCCTGCACTGTAGCTTGCTGTTCGTTGAGTGGAGCTGGGTCTTGACGTTGAGATGGAGATATCTGGGAGATTTTCACTCTTTGATGTTATGTGGAGCTGGGAGGTCTCCTGTGGACCAGTGTCCTGAACTTGGCTCTCCCACCTCAGAGGCACAGCCCTGTCGCCTGGCTGGAGCACCAAGAGCCTGGCATCCACACGGCTCAGAATAAAAGGGAGGATAAAAAAAAAATAAATACATAATAAGATAAAATAAAATAACAATAGTTATTAAAATAAAAAATATTAAGAAAAAAAATTTTTAAGTAATAATAAAAAAACCCCCACAAAAACGGACAGACCGAACCCTAGGACAAATGGTAAAAGCAACAGATAAAATCTCACACAGAAGCATACACATACACACTCAGAAAAAGAGAAAAAGGGGGAAAAAAAATATATATCATTGTTCCCAAAGTCCACCTCCTCAGTTTCGGATGATTCGTTGTCTATTCAGGTATTCCACAGGTGCAGGGTATATCAAGTTGATTGTGGCGATTTAATCAGCTGCTCCTGAGGCTGTTGGGAGAACCTTCCCTTTCTCTTCTTTGTTCCCACAGCTCCCAGGGTTCAGCTTTGGATTTGGTCGCCTGAGGGCGTCTGTTCTTAGCTCAGACAGGACGGGGTTAAAGGATTCGGGGGCTGTGGCTCACTCAGGCTGGGGGAGGGAGGCGTTCGGAGTGCCGGGCGAGCCTGCGGCGGCAGAGGCCGGCGTGACGTTGCAGCAGCCTGAAGCGTGCCGTGTGTTCTCCCGGGTAAGTTGTCCCTGGATCCCGGGACCCTGGCAGTGGCGGGCTGCACAGGCTCTCCAGAAGGGGGGTGTGGATAGTGACCTGTGTTCACACACAGGCTTCTTGGTGGTGTCAGCAGCAGCCTTAGTGTCTCATGGCCGTCTCTGGTGTGCGCGCTGATAGCCCCGGCTCGCGCCCGTCTCTGGAGCTCCTTTAAGCAGCGCTCTGAATCCCCTGTCCTCACGCACGAGGAAACGAAGAGGCAAGAGAAAGTCTCTTGCCTCTTCGGCAGCTCCAGACCTTTTCCCGGACTCCCTCCCGGCTGGCCGAGGCGCACTAGCCCCCTACAGGCTGTGTTCACGCCGCCAAACCTAGTCCTCTCCCTGCCTCAGACCGAAGCCCAAGCCTCAGCTCCCAGCCCCCTCCTGCACCGATCCTCTGTGCGGGAATCTCTCCGCTTTGCCTTCCGCACCCCTGTTGCTGCGCTCTCCTCCGTGGCTCTGAAGCTTCCCCACTCCGCCACCCGCAGTCTCCACCTACGAAGAGGCTTCCTAGTGTGTGGAAACCTTTCCTCCTTTACAGCTCCTTCCCACTGGTGCAGGTCCCGTCCCTATTCTTCGTCTTTTTTTTTTTGCCCTACCCAGGTACGTGGGGAATTTCTTGCCTTTTGGGAGGTCTGAGGTGTTCTGCCAGCGTTCAGTAGGTGTTCTGTAGGAGTCGTTCCACATGTAGATGTATTTCTGATGTCTTTGTGGGGAGGAAGGTGCTCTCCACGTCTCACTCTTCCGCCATCTTGCAACTCCTCCGAGAGCTGATTTTTAAAAGTCTGACCTATGTTTAAATCCTGGCTTCATTCCTTTCTAGTTATATAATTCCTCTGTGTCCTGAATTTTGTCTGTAAAATGAGAGTGTAATATTATTTCATATGGTTGATGGAAATATTAAATTAGAATAACAAAAATGGTTTAGTGCACTGTAGGTAAGCAAGGGATTTTTTGTTCTCTTTCTATAACTATAGGGACTAATTGAAATACTAAAACTTAGCTATTATTGTGGCTCTTTATTTTAACGGTTCAGATGAAACTGGTAAAAAGTATAGTATTACATGGGCCAATAGACAACAACTGCGTTGAAATAAGCTGTGGTTAGGAGAGAAATATCTCCCAGGGCTGCTGTGGAAATTAAGCAAATAGAACATTTTTAAGTGACTTGTGGTTTCCTCCATTCAAAATATATTTACTGAAAGGGTGTGTGCGCTGGCACCATGCTGGGTGTACATGGGTGTGTAAAACCAGACGAGGTTCCTGTTCTTAGAAAGCTTAGAGTCTAGAGTGGGGTGACTCTCATTATTCAAAGAAGCATACTGAAGAACCACTCTGTAGCCTCTTCTCTTGGGAGAATAAATCCACATTTGTTCCAAAGGGATACTGATTATGGTAGGCTTCTGGTTACTTGGTGGCGAGTCAGGAGTAGTGCATGTGAAGTGATTTTGATATAAGGAGCTCAAGATCCTGCTTGCCCCAGTTTATCATGAGGGCATCTGTGAGCTGACAAAGGAAAGTAGCCAAGAACTGGGACCATTTTAGAGACCTGGGGAGACTCTGCCTCCTCATGGTCTGCCATGGTCTCTGTGCTCATGGTGTCTTTTTCTTTCTGTGGTTTTTTTTGCCTCTTAACATTGGTTTTCCATGACCTACCATGGCCCTGACAAGATGTCATGGCTTTGTTCCACCTTCTGCTCACTAGCAGCCTCATTATCTTAATAATGTCTACTTAAAATTTCCAAGAGAGACAACTTGGATCTCACCTTTTTGCTCCAAGTCACACCAGAGCCCCTGACCAGCCTGGAATGCTGCTCCTGATTCAGATCTACACTCCTTATCCTATCAGTTGTGGCCAGGGCTGCTGGACTAAGTCTCAGCAGGAGGGGTGAGTAAGGAGGCCCTGGGTTGTTTACTGTGGGTCATCAGACCTCTACATAAAACCTGGATGAAATATTTACTCAGGCCATTGGCTTCATATACTCACCAAAACACTTTATGTTAACTCACATGTCTTCTCACGTACCTGACCTTGGGAACTCACATGTCTTCTCACGTACCTGACCTTGGGAACATGGGGCTGTGAATAAGTTATGAATGCAATGGTGGCTGGAATGTAATGGTCATGCCATTGAAAATCAGTACACGGATATTTGGTCTGTAGATTCATCTCTTTTTGGGCAGTGACCACCAATCTGACCAGCCTTAGGTGTAATGACAAAACTGAATGTGCGAAGTGGAGAAACACACACTAGAATGGTAACCTTTCCAAGAACCAGGTTTGGTTTTGGAGTCTTTAATCTCATAGCATTTGAACTTGACCACACTCTTTGAGTTCAAATTTGAGAATTAATTTGTTGGGGTACAATATTTGAAATTACTTTATCTACAAAAGTAATACAGAATAAACAGATAAATAAAATACAGATAATAAAAATAGCTTTAATCCTACTACTGAGCAATAACTGCTAATCACATTTTTATGTAATCCTTCCCCAAAGGGTGAAAGAATGTGTACAAAATATACATACTGCTACATTTATAAAAATGGGATTATACTGTTTATACTTTTGTAGTCTGTTCACCTCACAATATTTCTGGAATTTATTTCCATTTCTCTAAATGTTCTTTTAGTATATCTTTATTTATTTTAACATCTTTATTGGAGTATAATTTTTAGTATACCTTTAATGGCTAATGGCATCCTGTTGTATGAACGAAACATATACCTCCTAAATTGTTAGGAAATTAAATGTAGTTCTTATTATTACAAACAATATTGGAACGAATTATTTTCCCTAAATATTTGCCAGCCTCCATGAGGACTCCTTTGGGGTACCAGGTAGATTTGGTTGGTGCTGTGCCCAGATCCCCTTTACTAGACCAGTGCATCCCTAGCTGCAGTGTTTTGGTTGCTAATGACTCACAGCTACTCGCTTTCATCAGATAGATAACAGCTCTCAGCTAATGGGAACCTGCTTGCTAAAAGGTTACAACTTCAACTGCTGGTGGCAGCTGCAAGCCAAAGACTGACTAATATGAGGATATATAAGACCAACCCTCTTGATTCAAGGTGGGGCCACTCGACAGGGGTAGTTTAGGCTCCAGAGCTAAACTTTATCCTTGCTTGACTCTTTCCTCTCCCAGAACTGCAGGCCTCACTCTCTTAAAAATTTTCCCAAAGAGCAGTCCCTCAATACATTATATGCACTAGAATCCAAGACTCCGGCTCTGTTTCTAGGGAATATGACCTAAGATAATATGAATACCTAGACGATATATTAAGAAAGAGAGCATGCATAAAGGGCCATTGAATTTTAAAATTACATCTTTACTGAGAATAAAATTCATGTACTATACAATTAACCCTTTTAAAGAAATCAAATCAAGGGTTGTAGAATATTCACAGATATGTGTGATCATCACCACAATTTTAGAACATTTCATCACCTCAAAAAGAAATAGTTTAGCTCTCACCCCTGTACCCAACCATCCGTTCCAGCCCTAAGAAAGCAGTAATCTACTTTCAGCTTCTGCAGATTTGCCTAATTTGGATATATCATACAAATGGAATAATATGATTTGTGGCTTTTTGTGGCTGGCTTCTTTCACATAGCATAATGTTTTCAAGATAGATGAACATAGATGAACATAGAACATAGATGTATGTTCATACTAAAATTTCATCAATTGCCTTGTCTTGTTCTTGGAGAGAAAACATTCAATATTTCACAATTATGTATGATGTTAGGGGTCTTAGATGCCCGTCCCTTATTAGGTAAAAAAAGTTTCCTTTTGTTTCTAACTTGCTAAGATTTATTATAAACAACTGTTGAATTTTGTTAAATGCATTTTTTGCATTTATTTAAATGATCGTGTGGTTTTCCTCCTTTATTTTTTTAACATAATGAATTACACCAATTGGGTTTTAATGTTAAACTAAGCTTACATTTCTAGGGTAAACTCCACTTGGTCATGCAGTATTTTCCTTTTTATTTTGCTGGATTTCATTTCCTAGAATTTTCTTAAGGAGTTTTGTAACTATGTTCCTGAAGGATGTCAGTCTTGATAAAGCTAAAAGAGATGAATTTGAGGCCATAGGTTTATAATGCACACAATTATTGATTTGAAAAGCAGTGTTGAAAGTTTTGACAATTTGTATGAATTTATATATAAAAAAGACTTACAAATCCTCTATTGCAAGTTGTCACATAGATTAAATTCACAAAGAATAAAACTAGAATTTGAGGGCTTTTAGCTTTTATGTAGCAAAGGTATTCTGTGTCCAGATAACAGAGATTTCTTTTATTAATAAATTGTTCTAACTCTGTGTTTTTTGAATATGTTTAAATAACCTTGCAAAGGTATTATTTATTTTCTTAAAGTTAAAAATATCAATAGTTATGGTTACATATTTTAAAATGTTGCATGTAACTATTTCTTATCTTTGGACATTTATGACTTATCTTCTGTATTTTTCTGACAAGTCATCTGGATTTTGCCTTTCCTAAACTCAAACCCCAAATTCATAATAATAAAATTATTAAGATGGCCTTTATGTCTAAACTATGTTTGAGTTTCCTGGAGTGGCCATCAGGAAACTCAAAGATTTCCTTCTCCTTCATCATTATAAAAGAAAGTGTATAGGAATAATTATGCTTGCTGGGCATTCTCTACATTTTAATTAATTCACAAATATTGTGAGAGCTCTTTTGTTTACCAAACACAGGATAAAGAAACAATATATGAAATCAACAACTCAAAAGAGAATTTCAGCCTTCCTAGGGTATTTATGTATAAATAAAATATGTTAATATGAATAGATCTCAGTGATTGTGTATCTTTCATATTAAAATAAACATTATCATGTTCATGTACAAAGGCTGACAATATCTCTAGAAAGGTTTTGTTTCTAGGTTTTAATACTCGTCAATCAGGGACAATTATAATACAGTTTATGGGATAAATTAAAGGCCTAGAGGTATGTCAGTTTTCTCACTTTTTATAATATAATCTTTCTCCCAGCATAATCAGTGACTAAATTTTTATAAAATTGATTATGTGTTATAGCTCAGTGGAAGGTTCCATTCTCATTCATTCTGATATTGTTAGCTGTTATAATAAATTAACCAGAGCATTTAGTTTTATTGTCCACAGGGGTTTTTGCTGCTTCTTTTCATTCCCCTGAAGGCCTCTGATTGTAAGATTAGTACCTGGAATGTGTCTTTTGAAAGGAACACCAAAAGAATCTGAGTAAGGGACTGTAACAGTTTCTTTCTTCCTCTCTCTCTCTCTCTCTCTCTTTCCCTTCCTCTTCTCCTCTTGGGATGCACTCTTGGAAAACTGTCACCATATTGTCAGGAAGGCAGGCCATATAAAAGTGTTTTGGCCAACATCTCCAGCTAAGGTCTCAACCCACGGCCAGCGTTAACCATCAGTCAAATGAATGAGCAAGCTTTCAGATGATTCCAGTCCCATCCTTCACATCATCCCAGCTGGTGCCCAGTAAAGCAGGGATGAACTGTCTTTACCAAGCTCTGCTCAGATTACAGATCCATAAGCAAATTAAATGTTGTTTTGAGCCACTAAATTTTGTAATAATTTGTTATGCAGATACAGTAACTGGAACTGGTTTTTGGTCTGGAATGCAGTAACTGGAACTGATAGTATAGGGGATACATTTATAAGGATCACTGACCTCACCACCACCAACAGGTGACTGAGTCAGTATTCCCACAATGATTTGGGTTCAGAAGCAGAAAACAGCATAAAGCAGGTTGCTTCTTTCCCAGATCATTGGCACAAGACTCCCAGATTCCAAGAGCCACTGATTTCCGTGAGCTTCTTGGCACTTTTTGTTTGTTTGTTTGCTTTTATCCTCTTTGTTATTGTTACACTTTTATTTAAAAAGTATTAGTAGGCAACCGTGTTCTTTCATCACAGTAGTCCCAAATGTTTTATCCTTGACAATTATGAGATATGTGATTAATTCTTCAAATACTGCAAAGTTGAGTAACTCATACCCAAAGGAAAGGAAAGACCAACTGGTTATCTAAGGAGGATCGAAATAGATTATGGGATATATAAGTATGCTTCAAACTTTAATGATAATCTTTGTCACTGGAAGTAGAAGTCTACAAAAATGATTTTTTTTTTTTTTTTTTTTTTTGCTGTACGTGGACCTCTCACTGTTGTGGCCTCTCCCGTTGTGGAGCACAGGCTCCAGACGCGCAGGCTCAGCGGCCATGGCTCACGGGCCCAGCCGCTCCGCGGCATGTGGGATCTTCCCGGACTGGGGCACAAACTCGTGTTCCCCTACATCAGCAGGCGGACTCTCAACCACTGCGCCACCAGGGAAGCCCTACAAAAATGATTTTGATGTATTGGAAAATTATTACTCAGGGTAACCACCACCAGAAACAGGTGGAGGATGATTTTTACATACTGAAATAAACACTTCTTTTTTTATAAGTTAGAAATGTCTTAGTCAATCTGATAAACAAAAACAGGTATAAATATTTTAAAAATTAAGTATAGCCGACTTACAATATTATATTGGTTTCAGATGTACAACATAGTGATTCAATATTTTTATAGATTATACACCATACAAAATTATATAGTATTATTGACTATATTTCTTGTGCCATACATCTTTGTGGATTATGTATTTTGTAACTAGTTTGTACCTCTTAATCCCCTTCATCTGTTTTGCCTATCCTCCCACCCTCCTCCCTTGTGGCAACCACTAGTTTGTTCTCTGTATCTGTGACTCTGTTTCTGTTTTGTTATATTTGCTCATTTGTTTTGGTTTTTAGATTCCACATGTAAGTGAAAACGTATGGTATTTGTGTTTCTCTGTATGACATATTTCACTTAGCAAAATATCCTGTAGTTTCATCTATGTTGTTGCAAATGGCAAGATTTCATTTCTTTTTAATGGTTGTTTAATATTCCCTTGTATGTATGTGTGTATATATATGTATACCACATCTTCTTTATCCATTTATCTGTTGATGAACACTTAGGTCGCTTCCATAACTTGGCTACTGTAAATAGCAGTGCAATGAACATAGCTAAGGGGTCCACATATCTTCTCTAATTACTGTTTTCCTTTTCTTCGGCTAAATACCCAGAAGTGGAATTGCTGGATAATATGCTGGTTCTATTTTTAGTTTTTTGAGGAACCTACATACTGTTTTTCATAATGGCTGTATCAGTTTACATTCCCACCAACAGTGTAAGAGGGTTCCCATTTCTCCATATCCTCATCAACACTTGTTATTTCTTACCTTTTTGATGGTAGCCATTCTGACAGGTATGAGTTGATATCTCTTGTGGTTTTGATTTGCATTTCCCTGATGATTAGTAATGCTAAGCATCTTTCCATATACCTGTTGGCCATCTGTATGTTTTTGGAAGAAAATGCCTGTTTGGGTACTCTGCCCATTTTGTAATCAGTTTCTTTTTTGATATTCAGTTGTATGAATTCTTTATATATTTTGGATATTAACCCTTTATCAGACATATCATTTGCAAATATCTTCTCCCATTTAGTAGGCTGCCTTTCTGTTTTGTTGGTGGCTTCCTTCACTGTGCAAAAGCTTTTTAGTTTAATGTGGTCCAATCTGTTTATTTTTGCTTTCGTTGCTCTTGCATAAGGAGACAGATCCAAAAAAATATTGCTAAGATTGATTTCAAAGAGCATACTGGCTATGTTTTTTTCTAGGAGTTTTATGGTTTCAGTTCTTAATTCATTTTGAGTTTATTTTTGTATATAATTTGAGAAAATAGTTTCATTCTTCTACTCAATATTGTTTAATTTGAATTTAGTTGTTACTAGTACAGTTAAACTTCCTTATGTTTATTAGATTGAAAAAATTTCTTCTGTTGTGAATTGAATGGTCACATTGAATATCTTTCTCATTAATGGGGTGTTCATACCTTTCTATTGATTTGTAAGAACATCTTATGTATATTAAGGATATTAATTGCTTATCTATCATATATTTTCATACAATATTTAGCTTGTAAATTTAAAAATATTTTATAGTGTTCCAACATACAGAAACCTGTAACTTTTTTGTCACTCGATCTACTAATTTTTCCTTTATGATCTGCCTTTGGTGTTAGACTCAGAAAATCTTTTTAAACTCAAGACTATAAATAACCACTTTCTTGTATACATTTGTTATTTCAGTTTTTAAAATTAAATATGTATATCAGATGTGACTTTTTTCTATGATTAGGATATAAACAGGTCATTTTAATATTTATCATCATAAAGCACAGCAATTAAGATAATTTATCCTCCAATTATTTGTTTTATTTAGTTGTAATATAAACTTTATGATGACTATGAAAACATATTTTCCATTATATATTTTAGTATTTTTAGAATCATCTTTTTGAATTCCTACAATAATTTCACAGCCTTTCCAAAGTGTGTTCTTAATTTTTCCCTTCTTTTCATTCATTGCGTACTTATTTATTCACTCACCAAACAATTGTTGAGCCCACTAAATACAAAATGCTGTGCTAAACCTTTCTACAACATATTATCATGTTACTATTAGTAATGTACTAGTTGCAACTAAAGCAAGAATCATACGTGTTATAGACAAGGCTGTAATTTAGTTACATATTGGAAATGTTGCCCAGCTTATTCTTATTGAGTTGCAATGTAGATGGCCTAATTTGGGCAAAAAGTATTTTAATACATATTATAAAAATATTTATTGCGTATCTGTCTATTTTGAAATTACTGAATAAAAATGTATCAAAGTTTGAAAAAAAACTATCCTGGTGATTTAAAATAAAGATCTAATCCTATACATAATGGAGAAAATTATAAGCTCTAAAATGAGAGTTGTAGAAAATTATGCTATTGTTTATATTTAATGGTAAAAAGAATTAATATCTGAGGCCTATAAAGCACAAATAAAAATATCATAGGGAGAATCATAAATAATGACAAAATTATGAATTCCTCGTGTACACATTATATATACAACATATTTGTTCCTGCTAGAAATTGATTTGTTCTTTGGTAATAATGGTACTTGTAGTTCTATTTGTCTCAGATGCTTAAAAATAATTTCCAATCTTGAGACTGTATTGACATGGAAATATTTACAGTTTCTTTCTGAGTGCAATTCTCAAGTCTCCTAAATTGACTTTTGCCCTCTCTTTGAAATGCTGAAATCCTATCCATCCTTTAAGGTCCTGGTTATTTTGCACCCTGTGTCAGGGATCTCCAAGACCACACTACAGTTCCGTGATTCACTAGAAGGACTCACAGAATTCAGAAAAGTTATTATATTCATGGTTGCAGTTTACTATAGTGAGAGGATACAGATTGAAATCAACAAGGTAACCAGGTGCATAGGGTAGAATACAGGTGAGACTAGATACAAATGTCCAGTTGTCCTCTTCCAGTGGAGTTGTATGGACAGTGCTTATTTCTCCCAGCAATGATGTGTGACAGCGTGTACAGAGTATTGTCAACCAGGAAAGCTCACTTGAGCCTAGACCTGCAGAGGTCTAATTGTAGGTGAGCTAGGTAGGTGTGGATCACACATGTGGCTGACCTTAGTTACTCAGTCTCCAGCTCATCAGAGATTAAACTGATACAGTATGGTCCAAGGCACTCCCCAACCCCTGCCAATAATTCACATTGTTGGCATAAACTATCTGACATTGGCCCAAGGTCCAGGTATACAAAGACAATCTTATCAAGCAGGATATTCCAAGGGCTTAGAGGTTATCTCCCAGGAGCTGGTCAAGGATCAGCCTTTTCTTTGTAATGTGCAGGGTTTGAACAACCCAGGCCTGCTGAGTTAACCCTTTACTGCATGTGTCCCATATTTGACATGCTGAAATCCTGCTCCTTCTCTGAGGTCCAGATGATTTTGTACCTATCCATGCAACTCTTCCTGATTCTGTCTCCTCCACTGACTGGCAACAACTTCTACCAGCATTATATGTTTCAAAAGCACTTTTTATTGAACTGGTCTTATTATAATGCCTAACAATGTGAAAGGGAGTTATAAATTCAGCTAGTGCACAGTGTTTCTTCCCAGCACCTGGGACAAGAGCTTTCATGTAATAGATATTAAACGTTTACTGAAAAGAATTACTGTTACCTCTGCTCATGTTTTGGTGTTCCTACTAACTGGTGAACTCCTGATGATCAAGGACCATCTCGTGTGCATTTATTTGCTTTCCACAGAGTTCAAGGCCTTCTGTGGAATGTGATGGTTAATTTTACGTGTCAACTTGACTAGCCTAAGGAATGCCCAGAAAACTATTTCCGGATGTGTCTAAGGGAGTGTTTCCAGAAGAGATTAGCATTTGATTCAGTAGACTGAGTGAAGAGTACCCCCTCACCAGTGAGGGGTAGGCATCATCCAGTCTGTGGAGGGCATGCCTAGAACAGAAAAAAAAAAGGAAGGCCGAATTCTCTCTCTGTCTTCTTGAGCTGGGATATCCATCTTTTCTTGCCATTGGACATCAGAGGTCCTGGTTCTCAGGCCTCAGACTTGGACTGGATTATACCACCAGTTTCCTGGTTCTCCAGTTTGCAGATGGCAGATTGTAGGACTTTTTGCCCTTCCATAATCACATGAGCCAATTCCTATAATAAATCTCTTTATAGATATAGATATAGATATAGATAATCTATCGGTCCTGGTTTCTTTGAAGAACCCTGACTAATACATGGAGTTAGGGATCAATATATATGTTTTTAATGGTATATTCATGAAGCATTGGTTACATAGAAAATGTTATTTAATCCTCACAAAGCCCTATGTAGTAAGTACTATTATTATTTTCACTTTACAGATAAGGGCTAAATCTATGGCCACTTAGCCAGCAAGCAAAAGAACTTGGACTCAGCTGCACAGTCTGGCTTCAGGGCCCTCACTCTTAACTGCCTCAGAGCCTCCCTGTTCTGACCACAGTGCTACAGTACTGCTGGTGACTTTTATTTTATTTATTTATTTATTTATTTATTTATTTTTTTTTTTGCGGTACGCGGGCCTCTCACTGCTGTGGCCTCTCCCGTTTGTGGAGCACAGGCTCTGGACACGCAGGCTCAGCGGCCATGGCTCACGGGCCCAGCCGCTCTGCGGCATGCGGGATCTTCCCGGACTGGGGCACGAACCCGTGTCCCCTGCATCGGCAGGTGGACTCTCAACCACTGCGCCACCAGGGAAGCCCTATTTATTTTTTAACATCTTTATTGGAGTATAATTGCTTTACAGTTGTGTGTTAGTTTCTGCTTTATAACAAACTGAATCAGCTATACGTATACCTATATCCCCATATCTCCTCCCTCTTGCGTCTCCCTCCCTCTCACCCTCCCTATCCCACCCCTCTAGGTGGTCACAAAGCACCGAGCTGATCACCCTGTGCTATGCGGCAGCTTCCCACTAGCTATCTGCTTCACATTTCGTAGTGTATATATGGCCATGCCACTCTCTCACTTTGTCCCAGCTTACCCTTCCCCCCCCCCATGTCCTCAAGTCCATTCGCTACGTCTGCATCTTTATTTCTGTCCTGCCCCTAGGTTCTTCAGAACCTTATTATTTTTTTTTTTTTAGATTTCATATATATGTGTTAACATTCAGTATTTGTTTTTCTCTTTCTGACTTACTTCACTCTGTATGATAGACTCTAGGTCCATCCGCCTCACTACCAATAACTCAATTTCATTTCTTTTTATGGCTGAGTAATATTCCATTGTATATATATGCCACATCTTCTTTTTTTTTTTTTTTTTAACATCTTTATTGGGGTATAATTGCTTTACAATGGTGTGTTAGTTTCTGCTTTATAACAAAGTGAATCAGCTATACATATACATATGTTCCCATATGTCTTCCCTCTTGCGTCTCCCTCCCTCCCACTCTCCCCATCCCACCCTTCCAGGCTGTCACAAAGCACCGAGCTAATATCCCTGTGCCTTGCGGCTGCTTCCCCCCAGCTATCTACCTTACTACGTTTGTTAGTGTGTATATGTCCATGACTCTCTCTCGCCCTGTCAAAACCACCCCTCCCCCTCCCCATACCCTCAAGTCCGTTCTCCAGTAGGTCTGCGTCTTTATTCCTATCTTACCCCTAGGTTCTTCATGACATTTTTTTCCCTTAAATTCCATATATATGTGTTAGCATACAGTATTTGTCTTTTTCTTTCTGACTTACTTCACTCTGTATGACAGACTCTAGGTCTATCCATCTCATTACAAATAGCTCAATTTCATTTCTTTTTAAGGCTGAGTAATATTCCATTGTGTATATGTGCCACATCTTCTTTATCCATTCATCCGATGATGGGCGCTTAGGTTGTTTCCATGTCCTGGCTATTGTAAATAGAGCTGCAATGAACATTTTGGTACATGACTCTTTTTGAATTTTGGTTTTCTCAGGGTATATGCCAAGTAGTGGGATTGCTGGGTCATATGGTAATTCTATTTGTAGTTTTTTAAGGAACCTCCATACTGTTCTCCACAGTGGCTGAACCAATTCACATTCCCACCAGCAGTGCAAGAGTGTCCCCTTTTCTCCACACCCTCTCCAGCATTTATTGTTTCTAGATTTTTTGATGATGGCCATTCTGACTGGTGTGAGATGATATCTCATTGTAGTTTTGATTTGCATTTCTCTAATGATTAATGATGTTGAGCATTCTTTCATGTGTTTGTTGGCATTCTGTATATCTTCTTTGGAGAAATGTCTATTTAGGTCTTCTGCCCATTTTTGGATGGGGTTGTTTGTTTTTTTGTTATTGAGCTGCATGAGCTGCTTGTAAATTTTGGAGATTAATCCTTTGTTAGTTGCTTCATTTGCAAATGTTTTCTCCCATTCTGAGGGTTGTCTTTTGGTCTTGGTTATGGTTTCCTTTGCTGTGCAAAAGCTTTGAAGTTTCATTAGGTCCCATTTGTTTATTTTTGTTTTTATTTCCATTACTCTAGGAGGTGGGTCAGAAAGGATCTTGCTGTGATTTATGTCATAGAGTGTTCTTCCTATGTTTTCTTCTAAGAGTTTGATAGTTTCTGGCCTTACATTTAGGTCTTTAATCCATTTTGAGCTTATTTTTGTGTATGGTGTTAGGGCGTGATCTAATCTCATACTTTTACATGTACCTGTCCAGTTTTCCCAGCACCATTTATTGAAGAGGCTGTCCTTTCTCCACTGTACATTCCTGCCTCCTTTATCAAAGATAAGGTGTCCATATGTGCGTGGGTTTACCTCTGGGCTTTCTATCCTGTTCCACTGATCTATCTTTCTGTTTTTGTGCCAGTACCATACTGTCTTGATTACTGTTGCTTTGTAATATAGTCTGAAGTCAGGGAGCCTTATTCCTCCAGCTCCTTTTTTCGTTCTCAAGATTGCTTTGGCTATTCGGGGTCTTTTGTGTTTCCATACAAATTGCGAAATTTTTTGTTCTAGTTCTGTGAAAAATGCCAGTGGTAGTTTGATAGGGATTGCATTGAATCTGTAGATTGCTTTGGGTAGTAGAGTCATTTTCACAATGTTGATTCTTCCCATCCAAGAACATGGTATATCTCTCCATCTATTTGTATCATCTTTAATTTCTTTCATCAGTGTTTTATAATTTTCTGCATACAGGTCTTTCGTCTCCTTAGGTAGGTTTATTCCTAGATATTTTATTCTTTTTGTTGCAATGGTAAATGGGAGTGTTTTCTTGATTTCACTTTCAGATTTTTCATCATTAGTATATAGGAATGCCAGAGATTTCTGTGCATTAATTTTGTATCCTGCTACTTTACCAAATTCATTGATTAGCTCTAGTAGTTTTCTGGTAGCATCTTTAGGATTCTCTATGTATAGTATCATGTCATCTGCAAACAGTGACAGCTTTGCTTCTTCTTTTCCGATTTGGATTCCTTTTATTTCCTTTTCTTCTCTGATTGCTGTGGCTAAAACTTCCAAAACTATGTTGAATAAGAGTGGTGAGAGTGGGCAACCTTGTCTTGTTCCTGATCTTAGTGGAAATGCTTTCAGTTTTTCACCATTGAGGATGATGTTTGCTGTGGGCTTGTCATATATGGCTTTTATTATGTTTAGGAAAGTTCCCTCTAGGCCTACTTTCTGGAGGGTTTTTATCATAAATGGGTGTTGAATTTTGTCGAAAGCTTTCTCTGCATCTATTGAGATGATCATATGGTTTTTCTCCTTCAATTTGTTAATATGGTTTATCACATTGATAGATTTGCGTATATTGAAGAATCCTTGCATTCCTGGAATAAACCCCACTTGATCATGGTGTATGATCCTTTTAATGTGCTGTTGGATTCTGTTTGCTAGTATTTTGTTGAGGATTTTTGCATCTATGTTCATCAGTGATATTGGCCTGTAGTTTTCTTTCTTTGTGACATCCTTGTCTGGTTTTGGTATCAAGGTGATGGTGGCTTCGTAGAAGGAATTTGGGAGTGTTCCTCCCTCTGCTATATTTTGGAAGAGTTTGAGAAGGATAGGTGTTAGCTCTTCTCTAAACGTTTGATAGAATTCACCTGTGAAGCCATCTGGTCCTGGGCTTTTGTTTGTTGGAAGGTTTTTAATCACAGTTTCAATTTCAGTGCTTGTGATTGGTCTGTTCATATTTTCTATTTCTTCCTGATTCAGTCTTGGCAGGTTGTGCATTTCTAAGAATTTGTCCATTTCTTCCAGATTGTCCATTTTATTGGCATAGAGTTGCTTGTAGTAATCTCTCATGATTTTTTTTATTTCTGCAGTGTCAGTTGTTACTTCTCCTTTTTCATTTCTAATTCTATTGATTTGAGTCTTCTCCCTTTTTTTCTTGATGAGTCTGGCTAGTGGTTTATCTATTTTGTTTATCTTCTCAAAGAACCAGCTTTTAGTTTTATTGATCTTTGCTATTGTTTCCTTCATTTCTTTTTCATTTATTTCTGATCTGATTTTTATGATTTCTTTCCTTCTGCTAGCTTTGGGGTTTTTTTGTTCTTCTTTCTCTAATTGCTTGAGGTGCAAGGTTAGGTTGTTTATTCGAGATGTTTCCTGCTTCTTAAGGTGGGCTTGTATTGCTATAAACTTCCCCCTTAGAACTGCTTTTGCTGCATCCCATAGGTTTTGGGTCGTTGTGTCTCCATTGTCATTTGTTTCTAGGTATTTTTTGATTTCCCCTTTGATTTCTTCAGTGATCACTTCATTATTAAGTAGTGTATTGTTTAGCCTCCATGTGTTTGTATTTTTTAAAGATCTTTTCCTGTAATTGATATCTAGTCTCATGGCGTTGTGGTCGGAAAAGATACTTGATACAATTTCAGTTTTCTTAAATTTACCAAGGCTTGATTTGTGACCCAAGATATGATCTATCCTGGAGAATGTTCCATGAGCACTTGAGAAAAATGTGTATTCTGTTGTTTTTGGATGGAGTGTCCTATAAATATCAATTAAGTCCATCTTGTTTAATGTATCATTTAAAGCTTGTGTTTCCTTATTTATTTTCATTTTGGATGATCTGTCCATGGGTGAAAGTGGGGTGTTACAAAGTCCCCTACTATGAATGTGTTACTGTTGATCTCCCCTTTTATGGTTGTTAGTATTTGCCTTATGTATTGAGGTGCTCCTATGTTGGGTGCATAAATATTTACAATTGTTATATCTTCTTCTTGGATCGATCCCTTGATCATTATGTAGTGTCCTTCTTTGTCCCTTTTAATAGTCCTTATTTTAAAGTCTATTTTGTCTGATATGAGAATTGCTACTCCAGCTTTCTTTTGGTTTCCATTTGCATGGAATATCTTTTTCCATCCCCTTACTTTCAGTCTGTATGTGTCTCTAGTTCTGAGGTGGGTCTCTTGTAGACAGCATATATAAGGGTCTTCTTTTGTATCCATTCAGCCAATCTGTGTCTTTTGGTGGGAGCATTTAGTCCATTTACATTTAAGGTAATTATCGATATGTATGTTCCTATTTCCATTTTATATATTGTTTTGGGTTCGCTACTATAGGTCATTTCCTTCTCTTGTGTTTCGTGTCTAGAGAAGTTCCTTTAGCATTTGTTGTAAAGCTGGTTTGGTGGTGCTGAACTCTCTCAGCTTTTGCTTGTCTGTAAAGGTTTTAATTTCTCCATCAAATGTGAATGAGATCCTTGCTGGGTAGAGTAGTCTTGGTTGCAGGCTATTCTCCTTCATCACTTTCAGTATGTCCTGCCACTCCCTTCTGGCTTGTAGGGTTTCTGCTGAGAGATCAGCTGTTAACCTTATGGGGATTCCCTTGTGTGTTATTTGTTGTTTTTCCCTTGCTGCTTTTAATATGCTTTCTTTGTATTTAATTTTTGACAGTTTGATTAATATGTGTCTTGGCGTGTTTCTCCTTGTATTTATCCTGTATGGGACCCTCTGTGCTTCCTGGACTTGATTAACTATTTCCTTTCCCATATTAGGGAAGTTTTCAACTATAATCTCTTCAAATATTTTCTCAGTCCCTTTCTTTTTCTCTTCTTCTTCTGGAACCCCTATAATTCGAATGTTGGTGCGTTTCATGTTGTCCCAGAGGTCTCTGAGACTGTCCTCAGTTCTTTTCATTCTTTTTTCTTTATTCTGCTCTGCAGTAGTTATTTCCACTACTTTATCTTCCAGGTCACTTATCCGTTCTTCTGCCTCAGTTATTCTGCTATTGATCCTATCTAGAGTGATTTTAATTTCATTTATTGCATTGTTCATCGTTGCTTGTTTCATCTTTAGTTCTTGTAGGTCCTTGTTAACTGTTTCTTGCATTTTGTCCATTCTACTTCCAAGATTTCGGATCATCCTTACTATCATTATTCTGAATTCTTTTTCAGGTAGATTGCCTATTTCCTCTTCATTTGTTAGGTCTGGTGGGTTTTTATCTTGCTCCTTCATCTGCTGTGTGTTTTTCTGTCTTCTCATTTTGCTTATCTTACTGTGTTTGGGGTCTCCTTTTTGCAGGCTGCACTTTCGTAGTTCCCGTTGTTTTTGATGTCTGTCTCCAGTGGCTAAGGTTGTTTCAGTCGGTTGTGTAGGCTTCCTGGTGGAGGGGACTAGTGCCTGTGTTGTGCTGGATGAGGCTGGATCTTGTCTCTCTAGTGGGCAGGTTCACGTCTGGTGGTGTGTTTTGGGGTGTCTGTGGCCTTATTATGATTTTGGCAGCCTCTCTGCTAATGGGTGGGGTTGTGTTCCTGTTTTGCTAGTTGTTTGGCATAGGTTGTCCAGCACTGTGGCTTGCTGGTCGTTGAGTGAAGCTGGGTGCTGGTGTTAAGATGGGGTCTCTGGGATATTTCCACCGTTTAATATTATGTGGAGCTGGGAGGTCTCTTGTTGACCAGTGTCCTGAAGTTGGCTCTCCTACCTCAGAGGCAGAGCCCTGACTCCTGGCTGGAGCACCAAGAGCCTTTCACCCACACAGCTCAGAATAAAAGGGAGAAAAAGTAGGGAGAATTAGTAGAAGTATGAGTAAAGAAAGAAGGAAAGGAGGAAAGGAAGGAAGGAAGAAAGAAGCAAAGAAGGAAAGAAAGGAGGGAGGGAGGGAGGGAAGAAGGAAGGAAGGAGGGAAAGAAGGAAAAAAGACAGAAAGATGATACAGTAAAAATAAAATAAAGTATAATATAGTTATTGAATTAAAAAATATTTAGAAAAAAAAAAGGGACGGATAGAACCTTAGGACAAATGTTGGAAGCAAAGCTATACAGAGAAAATCTTACACAGAAGCATACACATACACCTTCACAAAAAGAGGTAAAGGGGGAAAAATCATAAATCCTGCTCCCTGAGACCACCTCCTCAATTTGGGGTGATTCGTTGTCTAAAGGAGGGAAGGAAGGAAGGAAAGAAAGAACGAAGGTAAAGTATAATAAAGTTATTACAATTAAACTTAATTATTAAGAAAAAGAATTTTTAAAAAAAAGTCATGGACGGATAGAGCCCTAGGACAAATGGTGGAAGCAAGAGTATACAGACAGGATCTCACACAGAAGCATACACGTACACATTCACAAAAAGAGGAAAAGGGAAAAAAATCATAGATCTCGCTCCTAAATTCCACCTCTTCAATTTGGGATCATTCCTTGTCTATTCAGGTATTCCACAGATGCAGGGTATATCAAGTTGATTGTGGAGCTTTAATCCGCTGCTTCTGTGGCTGCTGGGAGAGATTTCCCTTTCTCTTCTTTGTTCTCACAGCTCACAGGAGCTCAGCTTTGGATTTGGCCCTGCCTCTGCGTGTAGGTCGCTGGAGGGCGTCTGTTTTTTCGCTCAGACAGGACGGGGTTAAAGGAGCAGCTGATTCGGGGCCTCCGGCTCACTCAGGCCGGGGGTTGGGGGATGGGGGAAGGAGGGGCACTGCGTGCGGGGCGGGCCTGCGGCGGCAGAGGCGGCGTGACGTTGCGGCAGAGGCCGGCGTGATGTTGCACCAGCCTGAGACCCGCCGTGCGTACTCCCGGGGAAGTTGTCCCTGGATCCCGGGAACCTGGCAGTGGCGGGCTGCACAGGCTCCGCGGAAGAGGGGTGTGGAGAGTGACCTGTGCTCGCACACAGGCCCCTCGGTGGCGGCAGCAGCAGCCTTAGCGTCTCCCGCCCGTCTCTGGGGTCCGCGGTTTTAGCCGCGGCTCGCGCCCGTCCCTGGGGTTTGCGCTTTCAGCCGCGGCTCGCGCCCGTCTCTGGGGTTCGCGCTTTTAGCCGCGGCTCGCGCCCGTCTCTGGAGTTCCTTTAAGCAGCGCTCTTAAACCCCTCTCCTCGCGCACCAGGAAACAAAGAGGGAAGAAAAAGTCTCTTGCCTCTTCGGCCGGTGCAGGCTTTTCCCCGAACTCCCTCCCGGCTAGTCGTGGTGCACTAACCCCTTCAGGCTATGTTCAAGCCGCCAACCCCAGTCCTCTCCCTGAGCTCCGTCCAAAACCAAAACCCGAGCCTCAGCTCGCAGCCCCGCCCGCCCCGGTGGGTGAGCAGCAAGCCTCTCGGGTTGGTGAGTGCCGGTCGGCACCGATTGTCTGTGCAGGAATCTCCCCGCTTTGCCCTCCGCACCCGTCGCTGTGCACTACTCCGCGGTCCCGAAACTCCCCCCTCTGCCTCCCGCAGTCTCCGCCCGCGGAGGGGCTTCCTAGTGTGTGGAAACTTTTCCTCCTTCACAGCTCCCTCCCACTGGTGCAGGTGCCGTCCTTATTCTTTTGTCTCTGTTTTTTCTTTTGCCCTACCCAGTTACGTGGGGAGTTTCTTGCCTTTTGGGAGGTCTGAGGTCTTCTGCCAGCCTTCAGTAGGAGTTCTGTAGGAGTTGTTCCACGTGTGGATGTATTTCTGGTGTATCCGTGGGGAGGAAGGCGATCTCCGCGTCTTACTCTTCTGCCATCTTCAAGGTCCCCCCCACATCTTCTTTATCCATTCATCTGTCGATGGACACTTAGGTTGCTTCCATGTCCTGGCTATTGTAAATAGAGCTGCAATGAACATTGTGGTACATGACTCTTTTTGAATTACGGTTTTCTCAGGGTATATGCCCAGTAGTGGGATTGCTGGGTCATATGGTAGTTCTACTTTTAGTTTTTTAAGGAACCTCCATACCGCTGGTGACTTTTAAAAGACTGCCACACCTTCCAAAAATATTGAACATTAGTTTTGACTTATTTCTTAAGCTATGGTTTCTTATATAACTACTGTTCAGGACTACATTGTCTTAGTTTAAAAATATGCATCAGTGACATTTATTAGTCAAGTAACTTAATTTCACTATCTCTGAGATTTATCATCCCACTGAGGTATATACACTGTTAAATGTTGATGACTGAAATTACCATGTTATCTTTCAACAGTGGAAGCAGCAGGCAGAGCAGAATAATAATTTTATTTTCTGTAAACCCAGCATTGTCACTAGCTATATTAGGCATTCTAAAGAAAAGGGAATTTAATATATAAGATAGTGCAGAACACAAGAAAGTTCTTTCTATTTGGCAATTGTTACACTGTTACAATTTTTTAAAGCTTTGCCTACATGGGTGGATTAACACTTGACTGTTTCTACTTCAATTCAAGTTAAACTAATCATTATTTTTCTACCTCATGCATCAGAAGGTAGATACTTTTATGACTGACAGAAATCCTTGCATTTGAAAATTTCCAGTAATTGTTGAATACTCTTTGAAACTTCCAACTTCAACAATATTTCATAAAACTATGCAGTTGGCTTTCCAGGTTTTAAAGCAGATAACATATATAATGTGATTTTTTACCCTCTCCTTTGCAAACAGAAGTACATTCTCTCCTCATTGGCAATATGCTACTCTAGCATAGACCATTGGGCAGAGAGCCTAGTGTTTTCTGTTGCACCATGGTTTCTACTTAAAACATGGTTTCTTGCTCTTGTCTCACTGTCAGACTGATTCCTCTTGAACAACAGTAGCAAAAATGATAACACTGTTAAGTCTCTCAAGTTTAGGCCCACCCCAGGCCACAGACCTATTTAAAAAGAGGCAAGATGTATATTAATATCAATATTTTCCCCATTCCTCTCCATTATGTAGTGGGTCTCTCCGGTTTCATTTCTATTCCTCTGTCTCTCTGACCACACCCTGCCTCTGAGTCTTTTGCTGCCACAGCCAGTGTTTGGTGTCTATAACACTCCAGGCTGTATTTTCTCCCTTCCCTTCCTCCCCTCCCCTCCCCTCCTCTTTCCCCCTCCCTCCCTCCCTGTCTCCCTCCCTCCCTTTTTCCACCCTCTCTCCTTCCTTCCTTTCTTTCTTTTTCGTTCTCTCTCTCTCTCTTTCTTTCTTTCTTTCCTTCTTTCCTTCCTTCCTTCCTTCTCAACTCAGCACTACAGCTTTTGCTCTGATATTTCTTTTCTCTCTTCTTTGCTTATTCATCATTTGAGTCCCAGGATCAACCTACTTTATGAAAATTTTCTTTTACTCACAGACTCTATCTCCTATGTTCCCATCCTACTTTGTCCATTGCTTTGTAAAAGCAATTTTTGTGTATTGAGGTAATTCAACTGCATACATGTGTATTTTTCCTTAGTGAGACTGTACATTTCTTGAAGGGAGAACCTTGTAATAGTTCTCTTTTGCATTCTCATTGCTTATCACAGTGACGTGCAAAAATTTTTTGTTGATGATTTAATGTATAATTCAAAAGCACAGATTTAATAATTAGACCTGGGATGGAATCTCAACTCTGCGACTTCCTTGCTGTGGAAACTTAGGCAAGCTCCATATCCTCTCTGAACCTCCTTTTTATTAATTAAAATGAGGACATTATAATCTTGCCCAGAGGGTGATTGTGCAGTTATTGAGATTGTGTATATAAAGTTCCTAACAGAGTTTAGCATGTATTTTTCTTCTAATAGATAGATAAAAGTAGTTTCATCCCCAGCATTTGTAAAATATATGCTCAATTATGTCAAAAGGATCAAATATAGCGACTGATGATTGAATGTGAGAAAAGAAAGTTATGTTAGAATTGGATATTTGTTACTGGGAATTTATAAAATGAATCATCTACATGTTGATTGAAAATTGACCATCCAAGGGTAGAGGTGGGAATTAGGACTATCGGGTAGATTTATCTTAATTTTATCTTGTAGAGGAAACTGGAAGCAATTTTTCCCTTTGTCTTTATGTGACAGATTACAATGTTGTCCACAGTATATGTATGTAGAGTGTACCTATGGTAATAGGTATATTTCCCTGTGTACCTGCTGGGGTTGGATACATGGTTTATCAGTTCTTTCATTCATTCTTTTCCTATTTAAATTGGTTAGAAATCTTTTGGTTGCAAGTGACAGAAAACATAATTCAAACTAGCTTAATCAAGGGAATGATATGTCACCCTGACATATCATTATATATGTCAGATTTAGATGCCAAGGATGCACGTGTGGGTATCAATTGGAAACTACAATTGTTGACCCATTGTAGCTCTAAATTCCTCCTTTTAAGTACAAAAATCACTGCTTTAATTCTAGGCTTCATACTCCACTGACTAGGGGAAAGAGAGAAAGCTTCTTCTTCCCAGGAGTGTTTAGTAAAGTCTTTCTACATCTCTTTGGTTCTGACTAAGTAATGTGCTCGTCTTTAAACCAATCATGGTAGACAAAGTAGATAGGAAATGCTGATGGACTTAAGCGAAATAGACTCCTCTCCCAGAGCTGGTAGTGTAGTGGGGTCAAGGCCATCTACACCATGTGACTGAGTTTGGGAGATGGATGCTACCAAAGGTGCTTTGGGTACAGTGGAGAAAGGAGAGGGGGCGACAGGGGAATACATTTCAGAGAAGGAGCAAATAAATACCCCCTCCACATCTACTGATTATCTACTCTCTACCTGGCACTGTGGTAGTAAATGCTGCTATTTTTTTGGCAGCCCTGCTCTCTTCCTGTTTCACAGGTAGAATATTGGACAAAAGAGGATGCAGAGGAGGTAGGAATGGAATATTATTTTTTAAAGTGTGCTAAGTAGCACATGTTAATAGCATTATCCTGAATGTTGTTGAGGTGTGAGCTTGCTTGTTATTTAGAATAGAGTCATTTTCTTTCATTTGATTTTTGTTACCATGGGCAGATATATTATGTTGGGTGTTTGCTCAATTAAGTCCCTTGGGAAGCCCCCTTTTCTCCAACAAAGAGGTGCTTTCTGTTTCCTTTCATATGGAATATAGTTTAAAGCAGAATGGATTTTGAGTATTCCTGACAAAGTGAGTGGATCTGTTGAACATGACATATGGAAAAATATTTTTTAAATCTTAGAGATGGTTCTAGCTTTTTACTTCCTGATTTTATTTCAGCCTGATTCACCTTGTTGCACATAAGACAAAGTGAATTGAAGAGTTAACAAATTATAAAAATCTATTGTGTTAATAAACATAGTCTTACTCGCTGGAAATTTTATTCCAAATACTCCTACTCTAGGTTTCATAGGTACCAGAATGAAAATTTCTTTGTTTCTTCACTACATTTTGGTCAAGTTTTCTACACTTTAAATGTGAAACATAAAGGTGAATGTGTCATGTAGTATGTAATCATTTTACCAGAAGAGAATAATTTTCTTTATATGATTATTATTTTATAAGATATTAATGAATATCTGGTTCATATTTTATAAAGAAAATTTAAAAGACATCAGTAGTGAATCACAAAATAAATAGGAGTCATACAAGTGAAGGTTTAATTTTGTGGATCCTTGTTATGGGCTGAATTGTGTCTTCCCAAACTCATATGTTGATATCCTAACATCCAGTACCTCAGAATATGACTGTATTTAGAGATAGGGCCTTTAAAAAAAGATGATAAAGTTAAAATGAGGTCCTAAAGGCAGACCCTAATACAATCTGATTTATAAGGAGAGGAAATTTGGACACAGAGAGACACTATGGCTGTTTTTGTTCTTTCTGATTGTAAAGATGTAAAAGCATACACATATAGAAATGTGTGTTCATTGTAAAAAAATAACCTGGTAATGCATCAAAGTATGAAGAAGAAAGTAGAACTCATCCAGAATTTCACCACCCAAAGTAACTGCTATTCAAATTTCAGAACATCTATATTTCTCAAGGCTTTGAGGGGGTTTATATCAATATGGTTATTAATTTTTCTCTTACAAATACATGACATGACTTATATGCGCTTTTGTTGTTTTTGTAATATGCCTTTTCCATATAATATAATTTGTATATCTTCCATACTAGAAAATAAACAAATAGAAATTTATGGTAGCAGTTTCAAGTGGCTGAATTATATTACATTTAAGGTATGTGCAATAACTTATTTAGCCTAGCCCCTACTGATGGTAATTAGGTTGTTTCTAGTATTTTCCTAATATGAATACTGCCGTGAGCATTTAGTCTTTTTGTTGTGGTTCTTATTATCCCTCTTTCTACTTCCAATCTCTTTATTTATGAAAAGAGGAAAGTATAAAACAACACACTCTGTAACGTGTGCAATTGTGGAACTGGTAATATAGACACAGAGGTAATATATTGATAGATGCCTTAAGAGGAAATCCTTGCAGAATTCCCTTGTCTGGGATAGTTCCATCTGCTCCCAGGACCCAAAACCTTTCCTGGGAGCTCCACACTCAACTCTCAAGTTCCTTCCTTGCTGTCTCCATTTTGGATATATCAAATTCAAAATGTCCAAAATGCACCTTCTGATTTTGCTGAAGCATGTCTTTCACTAATGGATCTTTCCCATCTTGGCCGATAGTGCGATTGTTCACCCAGTTGCTGATGTCTGGAACAGAGAAGTTATCCCTGACTTTTCGCTTGTCCTTACTTCCCATACCCATTTCATCAATGAGTCCTTGTTGATTTTACCTCCAAAGTTTATCTCCAGCCTGACCTCTTCTTCCTGTCTCCACTGTTCATTTTGTGGCAGGACACTTTTACCTCTTGCCCAGAGCATGGTAACAGCCTTCTCGTTGGTCCCACACTCTCCTCTCCTGTTTCTTCCTGCTGCAAATTGATCATGCTACACCCCACCGATAAAAGCCTCAATGGGTCCCCTTTGTACTTTGCAAGGAAAAGTTCTAACTCCTTGCCTTGGTCTACACACTGAATGATATTGCATTTGTTTATGTCCAACATCACTTTGCATTGCTCTCCCCTGCATTACGCCACTGCAGCCCCACTTTCTTACAGTTTCTTTAACATCCCAAACTTTTCTGCACCTACAGCTTATTACATGGGCTTTTCCCTCTGCCTGGTCTGCTCTTCCTTTTACTCCTTTTGGGCTTAGGTTCTTTCCTCCCTCTTAGTGTGCAGCTTAAATGTGACTTCCACAGAGAGACTTTCTATAAACTTTTAATCTAAAGTATGTCCCCTTTCCCTTTTCTCTCCATCTTTTGTTTTTTCCTTTCTTAGAACTTTTTTTGGTATTTGCAAATAGTTCACGTCTTTATTGGTTTTCTTACCCATTGTCTCTCTCCTCTACTAGGAGCCATGCTTGGGTACCAGTGCCAAAGACCTTCAACCTGCAGGCTTAACTCCACTCAGAGGCTGAGGCAGTCTTAGGACTTAAGGAGGTATGTCCCCACCAGATGTGATTTCGCTGCCTAAGCCCGAGGTGTGGTGACTAGGATGGCTGCTAGGGGCTTGCAGCATATTGAGCTACAACTTTCGTCCCATTCCCTTCTCCTGAGCACCTATTCCATACGATGGGGCTTCTGCCTCCAGTTTGGGTTTAAATTTCACTTGCCAGCTAGGACTGATGGTTCCTTGACTACAAGCATACCTTGGAGATACTGCAGGTTCAGTTCCAGACCACTCCAATAAAGCGAATATCACAGTAGAGTGAGTGACAGGAATTTAAAAAATTTTCAGTGCATATAAAAGTTATGTTTACACTACACTGTACCCTATTGAGTGTGAAATAGTGTTATGTCTAAAAAATTATATACCTTAAATAAAAAATACTTTATTGCTAGAAATGCTAATCATCATCTGAGACTTCAGCAAGTTGTAATCTTTTTGCTGGTAGAGGATCTTGCCTCAATGCTGATGGCTGCTGGCTGATCAGGGTGTTGGTTGCTGTGGCCATTTCTTGAAATATGACAATAAAGGTTGCTGTGTTGATTGACCCTTCTTTTCACGATTTTTCTTGTAGCATGCAATACTGTTTGGTAGCATTTTATCCACAGTAGAACTTGTTTCAAAGTTGGAGTCAGTCCTCTCAAACCCTGACAGTACTTTATTGACTGAGTTTGTGTAATATTCTAAATCCTTTGTCATTTCAACAATCTTCAAAGCATCTTCACCAGGCATAGACTCCATCTCAAGAAACCACTTTCTTTGATCACCCATAAGAAGTGACTCCTCATCTTTTAAAGTTTTATCATGAGATAGCAGCAATTCAGGCACATCTTTAGACTCCACTTCTAATTCTAGTTCTCTTGATATTTCCACCACATCTGCAGTTTTCTATCATTGAAGTCTTAACCCTTCAACATCACACACGAGGGCTGGAGTCAACTTCTTCTAAACTCCTGTTAACGTTGATATTTTGACCTCTTCCCATGAATCACAAATTTTCTTGATTGCATCTAGAATGGCAAGTTCTTTTCCAGAAGGTTTTCCATGTACTTTGCCCAGATCCATTAGAGAAATCACTGTCTATGGCAACTGTAGCCTTATGAAACGTATTTCTTAAATAATAAGACTTGAAAGTCAAAATTACTCCTTGATCCATGGGCTGCAGAATGGATTTGTGTTAGCAGGCATGAAAACAGCATTAGTCTTATTTGTACATCTCCATCAGAGCTCTTGGGTGACCAGGTGTATTGTCAATATTTTGAAGGGATATATATTTTTTCTGAGCAGTAGGTCTCAACATTGGGCTTCATATATTCAGTAAACCATGTTGTAAACTGTGGATGTGCCGTTATCTAGGCTTTGTTGTTCCATTTATAGAGTAAAAGCACAGTTGATTTCACATAATTCTTAGGGGTTCTAGGCTTTTCAGAATGACAAATGAGCATTGGCTTCAACTTCAAGTCCCCAGCTGCATTAACCCCTAACGGGAGAGTCAGCCTGTCTTTTGAAACTTTGAAGCCAGGCATTGACTTCGTCTCTCTAGCTGTGAAAGTCTTAGATGGCACCTTCTTCCAATAGAATGCTGTTTCATCTACACTGAAAATCTATTGTTTAGTGTGACCTTCATTCATTATCTTAGCAAGATCTTCTGGATAACCTGCAGCTTCTACATCAGCTGCTTCACTTTGTACTTTTATGTTATGGAAATGACTTCTCTCCTTAAACCTCATGAACCAACCTCTGCTAGCTTCAACCTTTTTTCTGCAGCTTCCTCACCTCTCTCCCTTCATAGAATTGAAGAGAGCTTGGGCCTTGTGCTGGATTAGGCTTTGGCTTAAGGAAATGTTGTGGCTGGTTTGATCCTCTATCCAGATCATAAGAACTTTCTCCATATCAGCAGTAAGGCTGTTTCACTCTCTTGTCATTCATGTTCACTTGCAGTAGCACTTCTCATTTCCTTCAAGAACTTTTCCTTTGTGTTCACAATTCGGCTAACTGTTTGGTGCAAGAGGCCTAGTTTTTGGCCTGTCTTAGCTTATGACAGGCCTTCCTCAGTAAACTGAATCATTTCTAGCTTTTGATTTAAAGTGAGAGAAGTGTAACTCTTCCTTTTACTTGAACACTTAGAAGCCATTGTAAGGTTATTAATTGGTCTAATTTAAATATTGTTTTAATAGGGGAGCTCAAGGAGAGGGAGAGAGATGGGGAATGGTCGGTCAGTGGAGCGATCAGAACACACAAAACATTTATCAATTAAGTTCACTGTCTTATGTGGGCACAGTTCATGCCCACAAACAATTACAGTAGTAACATCAAAGATCATTGATCACAGATAATCACAACAAATGCAGTAATAATGAAAAAGTCTGAAATATTGCAAGAATCACCAAAATGTGACACACAGACATAAAATGAACAAATGCTGTTAGAAAAATCATGCTGATAGACTTGCTTGATTCAGGATTGCCACAAACCTTCAATTTGTAAAAAAAAATGCAGTGTCTGCAAAGCACAATAAAGTAAGCCTGTATAACCATACCAGGCTGTGTCCCTGCAATTGGACTTGTTCCCAATTCCATCCCTAGCCATTGGCTAAGATGCTGCCTTTAATCAGAGTATTCACTTTTACTTGTCCTTCTATTCCTCCCTGCCTGTTTCACCACCTGACTGAAAATTCTGCTACTGTCTAGAGCTTCCTGTCATGCTTCACTCCCAGGTATAAATGATAACCTACACTGGAATCAAGCTCACCACTATCTCTTTGGCTATTAGGATTTGGATTGCTTGCTGTCCAGTTTCATTGGAGCCAAACTGTAGGAAGAGGGGTTTTGAACCAAATAGTTACGAATTTGAACTCTGGTTCTGACACTTACTAGCTGTGTGATCTTAGGCAAGTTATTGACTTCTCTGAGTCTCAGTTTCACTGTCTGTAATATGGGGGTAAATAATATCTACCTTGAAAAGTTGTAAGGATTAGTGATTACCTATGACAAGTAGCTAGTGCAGAGCCTAGCATATAGCTGGCACTCAAGCCTCCCCACCCTGCCCGCTCTATCCTCTGTCCCTAGCTTCCTTCTCCCATTCTACTAGCCCATGGCACAGATTCCGTCCTTTGACTGTGGAGTTGCATGGGCTGTTTCAGGCTGTTCTTTCTCTCTTGATTTGAGCTGAGCTGATTGCTTTAACTTCCTGAGTTTATGTTTTCTTTTTGGCCCATATCCTTTAAACAAAAATTCCTTTTTAACTGCCTCTAGTTTATACATCTCAGCCACTTTGATCTATTTCTTTCTAGCATAAGAGCCATTTGTTCTATTTGGAGGTAAGATGCATGCCATAGTTTTTTCAAAGAATCCTGTAGTCATCTCCAGAGAAGATGTTGGCCTGGTCTCCCCAAAGATGATGTGTAGGGTGGATGGCATTCATTACATTCACATGCAAAAGATGTTCTTTTGAACAAGAGTATTTTTTGTGATGAATTTTTAAGTGCACAATTTATTTACTTTTTTTCAAGGTTACAATTAGCATTACATGACCATATGACTTTTCTGGAAGGCATAAAGCTGCTTTCTGGAGCCCAGCACCCTCAGACACCTTGGCAGGAATGGCTGGGATCCCATATGTTTCTTCATTCCTCCTAGACAGTGCTGACATTTGGGGATTTATTCTTAGAGTTTGCTTCTTTGAACATGTTTGGTTCAATTAGTCTACTGAAGCTGAGGTGGAATAAACTGTTTTTTAAGGAAGTGGTACCATATTCAGAACAGGATGTTTGAGACACAACAGATGGGCTTGTGATCAGGCTAAATTGCCATTTATCAAATTTAGAGTAAACTTAAGTAGATCCACAGCACTTAACCCAGTTCCTTAAAAAGTAGAAGCTCAAGAAATGCTGGTTAGAAGAAAGAATGAATCATAAACAACTAATGGCTGGAAATCTCTTGACACCTTAGGGAGAGGAGAATATTTAAATAAGTTGCAGATCATTTAATCTTAGAATGTCAGATGTACTACAGTGTGAATAAATTGTCACTAATTTTCTTTTCTGAGATTAAAAGGTCAGAGCTGCTTTACGTGGTAGTGGGTTACCATTTGTTGAGGACTTACTGTAATGGGCATCTATTCTTTTTGTTTACCCAGCATCTCTGTTCCTTTTGGGGAACTGCCTGTCGTCGTAGTCAGTGAGATGATTGAATATGGTATTGCCTAGCACATGTTCCACGCTGAGCCAGTTCCTGTACTGTGTACCCTACACAACCATTCTTGGTGCAGGCATAGACATGCAGATGTGTGACACAGGTAGTTCTCATCAGGGTCTTCCTCTGGACTGAAACATAGATATTGAAAAGAGAGGTTTCTATTTGAACTGGGATTACTATACTCAGAATTGGTGAGTCTGGGCATTAGATGCAGGTAAATGTTTAATGGCCGTCTCTGGCTGACTTCCAAAAAATGCATGTTTTTTATATATATATATATATATATATAAATTTATTATAAAGTCGACTGATATAAAAGGCATGTAGCACATAATTTTCAAGAAATATTAAAATATTCAGTACTCTTTCTTATGAATTCCATATAGCCCATTGATTCTCACAAGATACTTTCACTGATTTTTGCTTAACTCTTGAGTTTGTGGTCAACCTATGGTTGTCATTGAGTATCATGTAGTTCCAACATAAACACTGGTTGATATTTTCATTTATCTTAATGATAGAAATCCAACAGTGAAGCTATATGCTAGAACTTACAGTCATGCTAGTGATATGAGTGACTTCTTTGTTGAATTGTTTAACAGTTTTTGAATACCGGAAGAATATTTCCTTAAATGTTTTGTTGCTATTTACAGTGTGACAGCTATAGACACGAACACTTTAAAATTTAACCCTCATTATTTATAATCTGCATTTTCTCCATCATTTTGATAATCAACAAAACAGTAAATCAAACCCTGATTTGTAGCATTAGCCAATATCCATGGCTGACGTCAACATTCCAATGTGACATCATTGAACATGGGGTTGAAAATTGATGTGCAGTAGCACACCAGTATAGCGGATTTCCACTGTACAGATATAATAGGAATCAATAGCCTTAAGAGCATGGATAATACTAAAATGTAGTAACATAATTAGGAAGTGAATTTTGAATATTGATTGCCTTCATTTTAATATAATGCATTTAATTGCAAATTACTATAATTTTTATTAATGATTATTTTTAGCCACTCACTCACTAGATCCCTGAAAATTTAAAAGTTGGCTTTCACAAGCCAGTAGAAGCTAGTTCCGGCACGTCACTGAACAAGGGCTGTTGTGGTGTGGATAATTCCTTCACCTGATAGAGAGGATCTGTCTGCAGAAAACAGGCTCCTCCTCAAGGGAAGCACTGTGGAGAAAGGGACCAGCAGACAGGATTCTGCCCAGGGATTATCTCCATTTCTTTCTGTGTTCTAGCTAGATGGACCCAGACTTTTGTTGCTACCAAATAGTCCTGAAATGTGGAGAGTTCTGTACTTTATATTTATTACTTCCATTTAAAATGGCCTTCATTTTACAGGTGAAGTGTTTTGGTTATTAAACGCTGTCTCATTTAATCTTGAGAACAATCTATAAGATGTCTGAATGCATGTTTTCCTTTGTTCTCATTTTTCCGATAAGCCATGAGAAGTTAAGTGACTTGGGCTTGGGTGAATTCAAGCCCAGCTCTGTCTGACTGCAAAACAACTTCCTCAGCCTGCCTTCTCAGCAAATATAGGTTTACTGAACAGCAAATATATCAGCATCTGTAAGATTACTAAGCTTCTGCCCTAAAGAAAAGAAAACATTTGTTCACTGGCTTCTTCCACCTCTTAGCTCCCTCCCCAGTCTGCCATGATTCCTTAAAGCTCCCTTTTAGGCATTTCTTAGATATTTCATCATTTAATCCTCTTGTTCTCTCAAACCTAGAGATGTTAACAGCTTAGGGAAATACGCTTAGGGAAATAATATTATCCTGAAAGAAGGCAGACAAAAAAGAGTACATATTGTATCATTTATATACTATTCTAGAAAATGCACACTTTAGTGAAAGAAAGCAGATCAGTGGTTGCCTATGGACCAAGAAGGAGGTATGGATTGTAAAGGGGTAAAAGGAAACTTGGGGAGTGAAAGATATGTTCACTACTTGATTGTGGTGATGATTTTAACATCATGTATGTCAAAAGTCAATAAATCCAACCCTTGAAATATGTGTAGTTTATTGTATGTCAGTTATACCTCAATATAGCTGTTTGTTTTTGAAAACAAGTTGCTTTATACTTATTCCCTAGACATTTTATGTGTGTGTGTCAATCTTTCGGACAGACTTTTGCTTTGGTTTTTAATGATCTGTTTAAACAACTGACAGTGAACATTAACTAGAAACATTAAAGTCAGTAGTAACATGAAATATTAATGTATGGAAAGGAAAAACAAAACCCCAATCTTATAAATCACGATTGAGTCATAAAATCTATAGCCTTTTACCATGTTCCAGCTTACAAGTCAAGATGTATGTTGTAGAAATCAATGAATATGTAATGTTGCACATTACATATGTTTTTTCCATTAGCCTGTATTTTTAAAGATCTTTTCCATATTTCTACATAGTCCGTGAATTTGTCAATTCTAATGGAATTTTGCTTAAAATTAAATTAACATATCATGATTTACTTGTTGATTTATTCATATCTAAATATTTGGGTTATTTAAGTTTACTAGTAAGAATGCATAGTTTAGTTTTAGCAATTTTTATAAATTTATTTTTTCATTTGAATCATCCGCTTGCCATATATTATTGATATTCCAATGTGACATAGGGGAAAGGACATTGAACATGGTGTCTGAAGAACTGGGTTGAGCTTTGTCCTGCCACATACTGGCTGAGGATCTTCTAAAAGTCACTTAATATATCTGGGATATTTAAAAAATATGAGCAATAAAAATAATTATACTTGTTCTATTAATCTCACAAGGTGTGGTTGAGAATCATGGAAAAATTTACGATTATAATTATTATCCATTAATTCATTGGGCTATTTTTTCATTGGAACCTCTTCTGTATAGACTTGTATTCATTCCAAGCAGACTTTGAAGGAAAAAATGTTTCCCAATCATATTAATTATGAATAATTTTTCTCATTCCTTCAAATTCTTCTTCATCTCCATTATGCTTTCTGTGTATGTGCAGGTAATATAGTTTGATGTAATCAAACCTGCTAACCTTGTTATTTATAATTTCCTATGCTTCAGAAATAATTCAGAAACCTATTTTAAACAGTTTTAAAATATTTAACTCAGTAGTATATTTGGAATTTATTGTGGTGTATGGTGTGAATTGTGGCTAGAAATTAAAATCTTTAATTCTACACTAAAATTTTCTCAACAGCATCGAATAATTAACAAATCAATTTACTTTGTGGCCTGCATGTTCTAGGTAGGCACTGAATAAGAGCTAAAGAAACATACATATGGAAGACTCGATCTCTGACCTTAAAGAGTTCATAGTGTAGTGAGGGAGACAAGTAGGTAAAACCAATAACATATATGATATAATTTCAGTGGGTTTCACTTTCTCTCCTTCCTGGGTGACCTATAGGGCATGTGAGAATCATTCCATAACATGTCCGTGTGCCCATCAAGGTGTGGGGAATTTCTCTGCTAATTAAGGTCCTATCTCTCCAACCATTTCTCCTCTATGGCCTTCTTGGCTTCCTAGAATTCTACCCAGGAGATGAGGCAGATCTTCTCTGTCTTGACTCCCATAAACTTATTGGGGTTTTTGTGATTTTCCTCGGAAATCTAGGGCTCTGCCCACTTTGCAGCAGAGATAGGATGTTCTTACTCTTTGCTTCCTCTCCTGCTTGTCTCCCTTCCCTGAACACAGGGAAATTTTTTCTCATCTAGGCTGGAAGTAAGAGCATTAGGGATAGCTGGTTCTTTTTTATTTACTAAATAACAGTGGTTAACAGAATAGTTAAGCATTTGGACTCTGAAGACAGAATACCTGGGTACATAATCCTGGCTACATCACATACAGTTTTGTGACTTTTTGTGACTCTCTGTGCCTCAGTTTCATTTTTTGGTTCAATGGGAATAATTTAAACACTTACTATAGTGCCTGGCACATAAATGTTCAATAAATACTTATTTAATTGAATGAAATTCCATTTTCCTCTACTAAAATTAAATGAGATTAAATGAGAAAATGCCTGTTAAGTACTTAGAACAGTGTCTAGCACCCAGTAAGAGTACACATAGCCTTTACTATAATACTTTTCTTGTTGCATTTCTGCTTTTCCAATGCCTAGGACTTTGAAATTCAAAAGTCAAGAAGGGGTGAGTTATGGTGAGGAGCAATGATGCAATGAAAGCAAGAGAGTAACAGTAAATATAGGGGTTGAAGGGGAACATTTATTAATCTTTCAAAAATATAATCTCTTCATATGCAGGGATCTCTTATTTTGTTTCCCCAATCACGATCTTTTCTTTCCCCAAAGCATTAAAAAAAATTGAGATATAATTGACATACAACATTATATTAGTTTCAGGTGTACAACATAATGATTAGATATTTGCATATACTGTGAGATTATCAACACAATAAGTCTAGTTAACATCCGTCACAATGCATAGTTATGAAAAAATTTTTTTGTGATGAGTCCCCAAAGATCTTGTACACCAATCATATACAGATTCCTTCTCCTAAAAGAAGTTACTTTTTTACTCAAAACACATCTTTCATTGCCTACAGAATAAACCCAAACTCCTTAATGATGTGTCCCTAACTGTGTCTCCAGTTCTCCCATTTGTCTTTTTCTTTTTTTTTAGTTTTTATTGCAGTATAGTTGCTTTACAATGTTGTGTTAGTTTCTGCTGTACAGCAAAGTGAATCAGCTATACGTATACATATATTCCTTCATTTTTGGATTTCCTTCCAATTTAGGTTACCATGGAGCATTGAGTAGAGTTTCCTGTGTTATACAGTTGGTTCTCATTAATTATCTATTTTATACATAGTATCAATAGTGTATATATGTCAATCCCAATCTCTTAATTCATGCCACCCCCACCCTTTCCCCCTTGGTGTTCATAAGTTTGTTTTCTATGTCTGTGTCTCTATTTCTGCTTTGCAAATAAGATCATCTATACCATTATTCCAGATTCCACATATATACATTAATATATGATATTTGTTTTTCTCTTTCTGATTTACTTCACTCTGTATGACAGTCTCTAGGTCCATCCACGTTTCTGCAGATGACCCAGTTTCATTCCTCTTTATGGCTGAGTAATATTTCATTGCATATATGTACCACATCTTCTTTATCCATTCCTCTGTTGATGGACATGTAGGGTGCTTCCATGTCCTCCTGGCTGTTGTAAATACTGCTGCAAGGTACATTGGGGTGCATGTGTGTTTTTGAATTATGGTTTTCTCTGGGTGTATGCCCAGTAGTAGGATTGCTGTATCATATGGTAGTTCTAGTTTTAGTTTTTTAAGGAACCTCCATACTGTTCTCCATAGTGGCTGTATCAATTTACATTCCCACCAAGAGTGTAAGAGGGTTTCCTTTTCTCCACACCCTCTCCAGAATTTTGTTTGTAGAATTGTTGATGATGGCCATTCTGACTGCTGTGAGATGATACCTCATTGTAGTTTTGATTTGCATATCTTTGATAATTAGTGATGTTGAGCATCTTTTCATGTTTGTTGGCCACCTTTATGTCTTCTTTGGAGAAATGTCTATTTAGACCTTCTGCCCATTTTTAGATTGGGTTGTTTGTTTTTTTGATACAGAGCTGCATGAGCTGTTTGTATATTTTGGAGATTAATCCCTTGTCAGTTGCTTCATTTGCAAATATTTTCTCCCATTCTGAGGGTTGTCTTTTCATCATGTTTATGGTTTTCTCTGCTGTGCAAAAGCTTTAAAGTTTCATTAGGTCCCATTTGTTTATTTTTGCTTTTATTTTTATTACTCTAGGACGTGGGTCAAAAAGGATCTTGCTGTGATTTATGTCAAAGACTGTTCTTCCTGTGTTTTCCTCTAAGAGCTTTATAGTGTCTGGTCTTACATTTAGGTCTTTAATCCATTTTGAGTTTATTTTTGTGTATGGTGTTAGGGAGTGTTCTAATTTCATTCTTTTACATATAGTTGTCCAGTTTTCCCAGCACCACTTACTGAAGAGACTATCTTTTCTCCATTGTATATTCTTGCCTCCTTTGTCAAAGATTAGGTGACCATAGGTGTGTGGGTTTATCTCTGGGCTTTCTATCCTGTTGCATTGATCTACATTTCTGTTTTTGTGCCAGGACCATACTGTCTTGATTACTGTAGCTTTGTATTATCGTCTGAAGTCAGGGAGCCTGATTCCTCCAGCTCCAATTTTCTTTCTCAAAATTTCTTTGGCTATTCGGTGTCTTTTGTGTGTCCATTCAAATGGTAACATTTTTTGTTCTAAATCTGTGAAAAATGCCATTGGTAATTTGGTAGGGATTGCATTGAATCTGTAGATTGCTTTGGGTAGTATAGACATTTTCACAATATTGATTCTTCTAATTCAAGAACATGGTATATCTCTCCATCTGTTTGTGTCATCTTTGATTTCTTCACCAGTATCTTATAGTTTTCTGCGTACAGGTCTTTTGCCTCCTTAGGTGAGTTTATTCCTAGGTATTTTATTCTTTTTGTTGCAGTGGTAAATGGGATTGTTTCCTTAATTTCTCTTTCTGATCTTTCATTGTTAGTGTATAGGAATGCAAGTGATTTCTGTGTATTAATTTTGTATCCTGCAACTTAATAAATTTATTGATTAGCTCTATTAGTTTTCTGGTGGCCTCTTTAGGATTTTCTATGTATAGTATCATGTCATCTGCAAACAGTGACAGTTTTACTTCTTTTCCAATTTGGATTCATTTATTTCTTTTTCTTCTCTGATTGCCTTGTCTAGGACTTCCAAAACTATGTTGAATAATAGTGGTGAGAGTGGACACCCTTGTCTTATTCCTGATTTTAGAGGAAATGCTCTCAGTTTTTCACCATTGAGAATGATATTTGCTGTGGATTTGTCATATATGGCCTTTATTATGTTGAAGTAGGTTTGCTCTATGTCCATTACTGGAGACTTTGCATCATAAATGGGTGCTGAATTTTGTCAAAACCTTTTCCCGCATCTATTGAGGTGATCATATGGTTTTTATTCTTCAATTTGTTAATATGGTGATTCACATTGATTGATTTGCATATATTGAAGAATCCTTGCATCCCTGGGATAAATTCCACTTGATCATGGTGTACGATCCTTTAAATGTGTTGTTGGATTCGGTTTGCTAGTATTTTGTTGAGGATTTTTGCATCTATAGTCATCAGTGATATTGGTCTGTAATTTTCTTTTTTTGTTATATATTTGTCTGGTTTTGGTGTCAGGGTGATGGTGGCCCCATAGAATAAACTTGGGAGTGTTCCTCCCTCAGCAATTTTTTGGAAGAGTTGGAGAAGGATAGGTGTTAATTCTTCTCTAAATGTTTGATAGAATTTGCCTGTGAAACCATCTGGTCCTGGACTTTTGTTCGTTGGAAGATTTTAAATCGCAGTTTCAATTTTATTACTTGTGATCAGTGTGTTCATATTTTCTATTTCTTCCTGGTGCAGTCTAGGAAGCTTGTACTTATCTAAGAATTTGTCCATTTCTTCCAGGTTGTCCATTTTGTTGACATATAGTTGCTTGTAGTAATCTCTTATGATCCTTTATATTTCTGCAATGTTAGTTGTAACTTCTTTTTCATTTCTCATTTTATTGAGTTCAGTCCTCTCCCTTTTTTTCTTGATGAGTCTGGCTAAAAATTTATCAGTTTTGTTTATCTTCTCATAGAACCAGCTTTTAGTTTCATTGATCTTTGCTATTGTTTTCTTTGTTTCTATTTCACTTATTTCTGCTCTGATCTTTATGATTTCTTTCCTTCTACTAAGTTTGGGGTGTTGTTTTGTTCTTTTTTCTCTAGTTGCTTTAGGTGTAAGTTTAGGTTGTTTATTTGAGATTTTTCCTTTTTCTTGAGGTAGGATTGTATTGCTATAAACTTCCCTCTTAGAACTGCTTTTGCTGCATCCCATAGGCTTTGGGTTGTTGTGTTTTCATTGTCATTTGTTTCTAGGTATTGTTTTATTTCCTCTTTGATTTCTTCAGTACTTTCTTGGCTATTTAGCAGCATATTGTTTAGCCTCCATGTGTTTGTGTTTTTTACAGTCTTTTTTCCTGTAATTGATTTCTAATCTCATAGCGTTGTGGTCGGAAATGATGCTTGATATGGTTTCAGTTTTCTTAAATTTACCGAGCCTTGATTTGTGAAGCAAGATGTGATCTATCCTGGAGAGTGTTCTGTGTGCACTTCAGAAGAATGTGTATACTGCTGTTTTCGGATAGAATGTTCTATAAATATCACTTAAGTCTATCTGTTCTAATGTGTCATTTAAGGCTTGTATTTCCTTATTAATTTTCTGTCTGTATGATCTATACATTGGTGCAAGTGGAGTATTAAAATCCCTTACTATTATTGTATTACTGTCAATTTCCCCTTTTTTGGCTGTTAGCGTTTGCCTTATGTATTGAGGTGCTCCTATGTTGGGTGCATAAATATTTACAATTGTTATATCTTCTTCTTGGATTAGTCCCTTGATCATCATGTAGTGTCTTTCTTTGTCTCTTGTAATAGTCTTAATTTTAAAGTCTATTTTGTCTGATACGAGTATTGCTACTCCAGCTTTCTTTTGATTTCCATTTGCATGGAATATCTTTTTCCATCCCCTCACTTTCAGTCTGTATGTGTCCCTAGGTTTGAAGTGGGTCTCTAGTAGACAGCATATATATGGGTCTTGTTTTTGTATCCATTCAGCCAGTCTGTGTCTTTTGGTTAAAGCATTTAATCCATTTATATTTAAGGTAATTATCAATATGCATGTTCCTATTACCATTTTCTTTATTGTTTTCGAAGGTCTTTTTCTTCTCTTGTGTTTCCCAGCTAGAGAAGTTCCTTTAGCATTTTGTTGTAATGCTAGTTTGGTGGTGCTGAATTCTCTTAGCTTTTTCTTTCTGTAAAGCTTTTGACTTCTCTGTCGAATCTGAATGAGATCCTTTCTGGGTAAGGTAATCTTGGTTGTAGGTTTTTCCCTTTCATCACTTTAAATATGTCCTGCTACTCCCTTCTGGCCTGCAGTATTTCTGCTGAAAAATCTGCTGTAACCTTATGGGGATTCCCTTGTAGGTTATTTGTTGCTTTTCCCTTGCTGCTTTTACTATTTTTTCTTTGTATTTAATTTTTGTTAGTTTAATTAATATGTGTCTTCGTGTGTTTCTCCTTGGGTTTATCCTGTGTGGGACTCTTTGTGCTTCCTGGATTTGATTAACTGTTTCCTTTCCCATGTCAGGGAAGTTTTCGAGTATAATCTCTTCAAATATTTTCTCAGACTCTTTCTCTTTCTCTTCTTCTTCTGGGACCCCTATAATTCAAATGTTGGTGTGTTTAATGTTATCCCAGAGGTCTCTGAGACTGTCCTCATTTCTTTTCGTTCTTTTTTCTTTGTTTTGCTCTTACAGCAGTTATTTCCACCATTCTATCTTCCAGCTCACTTACCCATTCTTCTGCCTCAGTTATCCTGCTATTGATTCCTTCTAGTGTATTTTGCATTTCAGTAATTGTGTTGCTCATTACTGTTTGTTTGTTCTTTAGTTCTTCTAGTCCTTGTTAACTGTTTCTTGTATCTTAATTCATGCCTCCATTCTATTTCTGAGATCTTGGATCATCTTTACCATCATTACTCTGAATTCTTTTTCAGGTAGATTGCCCATTTCCTCCTCATTGATTTGGTCTTGTGGGTTTCTACCTTGCTACTTTGTCTGCAACATATTTCTCTGTCATCTCATTTTGTCTTACTTACTGTGTTTATGGTCTCCCTTCTGCAAGCTGCAGGGGTGTGGTACCTCTTGCTTCTGTTGTTGGCCCACTGGTGGGTGAGTTTGGTCCAGGGGCTTGTGTAGGCTTCTGAGTAGGAGGGACTGGGGCCTGTGCTCTGGTTAGGGGAGCTGAGTCTTTTCCCTCTGATGGGCAGGGCCACATCAGGTGGTGTGCTTTGGGGTGTCTGTGAGCTTAGTATGACTTTAGGCAGCCTCTCTGCTGATGGGTGGGTCTGTGTTCCTGTCTTGCTGGTTGTTTGGCATGAGGTGTCCAGCACAGGAGCCTGCAGGCAGTTGGGTGGAGCTGGGTCTTGGTGTTGCAGTAGATACTCACTCAGGCTGGGGAGGGTACAGCGGCCACAGCTGGGTTGTGAACTAGTTGCCTGCGCCAGCAGAGACCAGCAGGCAGTTGCAACAGACTGGGGCACGCTGGCTCTCACTCCAGGCTTATTTTGTACTAGTTCATAATCTCAGAAGAAAAAGTTTCTCTTTCCAATAGTTTCAATAAAAGTTCTGTGGTTGATGCTCACTGGATAGTGCTGAGTTGCTTTCAGTCTTTGTGTTACAGCCTCCTTTGCTGCTGTGATGACCCTGGCCAGAGCCACCTCCTCAGTGTGTCTTGCTGTCTCTGTGGCCCCAGCACGGGCAGCCAGAAACCCCACTTGTCTTTGTTAAGTCTGATTTATACATTTTTAGTCACATATTATAAGGTTTCCTATCATTATGAATTTCCCTTTTTCTAGCTCTCTTACCTAGAAAGCTTTCCTCCTTCTTCTCACTGAGGGTACCCATCAAAGGGGACAAATAGAGGCTGATGTCCAGTTCACAGTAATCTCACCAATTGATGTCCTTGCCTTGGACCTATGACTGTCCAAAGAAGACTTCCTTTTTTTTTTTTTTTTTTTTTTTTTTTTTTTTTTGGTACACCGGCCTGTCACTGTTGTGGCCTCTCCCGTTGAGGAGCACAGGCTCCGGACGCGCAGGCTCAGTGGCCATGGCTCACAGGCCTAGCCGCTCCGCGGCATGTGGGATCTTCCTGGACTGGGGCACGAACCCGTGTCCCCTGCATTGGCAGGTGGACTCTCAACCACTGTGCCAGCAGGGAAGCCCAAGACTTCTTTTCTTAATTCTCGCAAAGATGCCAAAGTGGCTAGTGGCAGCTCTGGTGAGAAGATAATTAGGATTTCAACTGTATTTGTGATCTTTTCTTTACAACAGTGAGGCAAATGCTACAATAGAAAAAGCATATGGTGGCACTAGAAGAAGACACAGGGAAGGCTCTTTACTAAGTCTTGGAGAATCAAAGAAGGCCTTTTGGAGGAAATGATATCTAATCTATGATCTGAAAGAATATGCCTGGCGATATAGGATGTGGGTAAAGGAAGAAAGAGAGAGCATGGTAAGCACAAGGAACAAAAAGGAGTGCAGGGAGCAGGGAAGTATGAGGATGTGGGGTTGCAGTGGGGAATGGTGAGTGTCGAGACTGGATAAGTAAGCAAGAGTCTGATAGGGAAGGCTAAAGAAAGCCTAGCTAAGGGCTTTGGACTTTCACCTGAGGACAAAGAGGAACTTAGAAGGGTGACATAAATAGATTGATGCCTTAAGAGCTTTAGCTACAGTGCAGGGTGAAGAATGAATTGGCTGGAGCTTGGAGATGGAGATGGAGAGGAGTATGGCAGGAAAACAGTATAAGCAGCAAGACAAGTTTAAATGACTGTTGCAGTAATTCAAGTGGAAGATGAGACTCTGCAGTGTTTATTACTGTACCATAACCTAGTCTATCCTGACTGATACAAATTACGAATATGCTTTAGGTACATGAAATTGGGGTAACAATAATTCTCAACCCTGATCTGACCTTGAGCAGTGCCAACAGTGATAGTAAGAAGTGGGCTCTTTAAGAGACCTCTAGATGGTAGAATGAAGAGGATGGCCTGCCAGGGGTAGGGGTAAAGAAGCATGGAAGTCATTGACTTGACAACTAGGTGGGTGGAGGTGGTACACATTAGATGCAGAGAATGCTTGGGCAGGCTGCAAGATGATACACTTGTTTTGGATATGTTGAATTTGGGATCCCTGTGAAATTGCCACATAAAGAGAGTCAGTCAGCACGTAGGTAGGCATGTCTAGAGTTACAGGAAAGAGAGTTATATTTTGGAATTCAGAAATTTGTGTATTTCTATATATTCATATCTCTCCTATAAGGATTGGGGACAGCAATTCCTGTTACAAACACATTAATGTCTATGCAGCAAAATATATCAATATTCACAGCAAGTGGGATAAAGAAAAAGTACAAATAGCTTCATCACAATTCAGGTCAGCCTTTTCTGACAGATGAGTTTGTGACAAATTTATGAAAAAAAAAGTTTAGGATTTCAGAGTTTTCAATTTTAGAAATGTTGACACAAGACTGCCTACCAGTACTATCTCATTTAATGCTTAAATCAACCATATGAAGTAGGGACTATTACTGTTCTCTTTTTACTAATAAAGGAACTCAGGCACACATGGGTTAACTAAAATGCTGAGGGCATGCAATCATTATTCAAAACCAGGCAGTCTAAGGCAGGAGAATGTTTCAAGTAGATGGGGGTTGGAACAGAGTCAACCATCATAGGCAGGTAAAGTGAAATTAAGAATGAAATTGCCTCAGTTGATTTGGCAATTAAAAAAAGGTGTTTGGGGGCTTCCCTGGTGGCGCAGTGGTTGAGGGTCCGCCTGCCAACGCAGGGGACACGGGTTTGTGCCCCGGTCCGGGAAGATCCCACATGCCGTGCAGCAGCTGGGCCCGTGAGCCATGGCCGCTGGGCCTGCGCGTCCGGAGCCTGTGCGCCACAGCGGGAGAGGCCACAGCAGTGAGAGGCCCGCGTACCGCGAAAAAAAAAAAAAAGTCTTTGGGAAGGCAGCTTAAGGAAAGTAGTGAGGTGGAGGCCAATCCGTGGTGGGTTAAGGAGTAGATAGGAGACAAGGAAGTGGAGACACCTACTACAGACTGCTCTTCTGAGAAATTGACATGAAGGGATGGAGCAATGGAACAAAAGCTGGACTAAAAGGTGAGTTAAGAAAGCATTCTTAAAGCTTATTAGATGTTGAAGAGAGAGGAACGAGGGGACAGTCAGTAAAGTGAAGTCCCTCCAGAGGCATGAGTTAATAGGATCCAGAGTGCTAGTGGAGGGATGGTGAGGGGAATTGCTTCCTATTCACCTAGAAGAAAGAAGAAAAGAAAGAGAGAGCCAAGGCAGGAAGTCTAAGAATTGACAACATCACCTATTCTCTGTAAGTTATCTTCTGAGACTGAGAGGTGAGAAGGTTACATCTGAGGTGTGAAAAGACAGAAAAAGCTTTGAGAAAGCTACTGTAGAGAATGGAATGGATAGTTGACTAGGGACGTGGATAAGGATTGGGCTGCATAGAGAGGCAACTTGATTATGGAGGCCTTGAGTTTATAGTGCATCAGTCTTGGAGGTTTTGTGATTCTCTCCTGACAAGCTCAGCAGCTACAAGTATGAAGAAACTCACAGTTGGATATATTAGGGTTGAGTCTTTGCTGGATGGGTGTAATCATAGGTCTGATCCTTGAGAGTTGGGGATCTTGGCACAATATCTAAATCCCAGGTATTCTCGTAAAGTGCAAAACCATTCCCTGGTGGTGCGGTGGTTGAGAGTCTGCCTGCCGATGCAGGGGACATGGGTTCGTGCCCCGGTCTGGGAAGATCCCACATTTTTTTTTTTTTTTTTTTAGCGGTATGTGGGCCTCTCACTGTTGTGGCCTCTCCCATTGAGGAGCACAGGCTCTGGACACGCAGGCTCAGCAGCCATGCTCACGGGCCCAGCCGCTCCGTGGCATGTGGGATCTTCCCAGACCGGGGCACGAACCCATGTCCCCTGCATCGGCAGGCGGACTCTCAACCACTGCGCCACCAGGGAACCATTGCTCTAGGACAATGGTTCTTAACTTTAATGCACATTGAAATCACATGGGGAACTTTAAAGACTACTGATGTCTGAGTCTCATGCTCAGAAATTCTGATGTACTTGGTCTGGGGGCTGTGGCCTGGACATTGGGATTTTTATAAGCTCCCCAGGTGATACTAGTGTATAGTCAGGGAATTATTGTTCCCCTAATTTCTTGTACCTAAAGTAAGTTCATAATCTGTACCAGTCAGGATAGATTAAGGTACAGTACAGTAAGAAACAGTGCCAAAATCTCAGTGTCTTAACACAACAGAAGTTTATTTCCTGCTTATACAATGCCTACCGCAGGTCTAGGTAACTCTTCCTGCAATTGTTATCCTTGTGTTGCTCTGCATTCCATAGTCACTGAGGTAGTGGAAGAGGAGCATCAAGAACTGAGTCCTGGCTCTTATCTGCTCTTACTAGGAAGTAATACACATCACCTCCATTCACATTTCGTTGACCAGAATTAGTTTATGGCCATAACTAATTTCAAGGAAGTGGGGAAGGCACCTGGTTATTGGTGAGCATTAGTAGTGACCACCACCTAGAGTTACTACTGTAAATGAAAGTAGAAGGGGATGAAAAGGGTTATTTACTCAACAAACACTTACATGGTCCTTGTTACATGCCAGGTATTATTTAATAGCTATCGAATAGGATCTCATTTAGTCCTCGTAACAGCCCTACTAAATAGGTCATTTTTAATCCCCATTTTACAGCAAGGGAAATTGAGGCTAAATAACTTACTCTAGGTTATGTAAGGGGCAGGGGCAAGATTAAATTCCAGGCAGTCTGGGTCCAGAGTCGAAGCACTGAACCTCTATACAATACAACCTCTATTCTGCTTTCTCTCAACTTGGATTCTGGGATGGGAAGGAGAAGGAGGAAGGTTATAAGTTTAAGTGTGGGACTGTGCAAGCAAAGGAATCAAACAATCGTTTGGATATTTCATTGCTAGAGCAGGGGTAGGGCTCTGGGGGAGGCAGAGAGTGAGATTCGGAAAATAGACTGGGAAGGAGGAAATGTTTGGACTGACACTGCTCCTGATGACACCACTCCTGGAGGCCAGGATGGAGAGCAACTTCTGGCTTTCTGTTTTCTTCCTTCCACCATTTCTCCTCCAGAGCCACCCATTTAGCATCTGCAGATTGCACCTTAGACCTCTGCTGAGGTTAGCTCAGAAACAGAGAGCAGGGTTAGAGAGAAAAATCATCCCCCTAGAGAGCAGTGGGTGGGCCATTTTCACATAAGGGATCAAACATTGTCAGACTGGACCGATTTTTAATGCATTTTTGAGAGTTTACACATAATTACAGCTACTGTCAAATAAACTATATTTTAAATCCTCAAAGGAGGATGTGCTTGATAAAAGAATCCTTCAGCGAACCTATAGTAATTACAAACCATCATTTCCTAATATATCAGTTTCCTAGCTCTTCACTCTTGTCTTGGTTACTGTTAAACTGGAACACACCTGCAGCTCAGCCAGCTTTCCTTCATTTCATAACTGTGACTTAGGAGTTCATGAACACCTCTGGGTATTGGAACTCTTCGTCCTCACAGACAACACTACTCTAATTACAATACCCCAAGACAAATGCTTCTGCTTTAAAATGGAATCTCTGCAAGGAAACAAACAAAAAGAAGCCCTTTGTGTGACATTGAAGCTTTTTGATTCCTGTCTCTCTCACCTGTATATGCTGTGGCTTGGTTACAACAACTCTGTTTTCAAAACACTTATAAAATGCTGTAGTGGCACCTGCTGCAATCTGCCAGCACATTCCTTAGGGTCAGTCAGTCCACACGGTGCCAGTGCTGCTCTGTTTTCCTTAACTCTATGTTGATTAGGAGCTATTGCACGTGATTACCAGCTGTTGCAAGTGATTCTCTCTAGTGCTACAAAACCAGTGATGGCAATAGAGATAATTGGATGTTGCTGGTTGTTCCCACACTATGCCAACATCAGATTATTTTCTATTATTTACAAGGAGCTCTCGCCACAGGATTAGAAGACCCAGTTCTAGTCATAATGTACCTCTAAAGCACTGTGTCATCTTGGATTAGGCACTTCATCTCTCTGGGTCTTGTATTTTTCTTTTGTAAAACGAAAATTTAAACTAGAGGATTAAGAAAAGTGTGTAAACCAAGGATTTGACACTTTATAATGACCATTTTTAAAAATAATTAAAATAATTCCAAAGTTACAATGCTATGCAGTTATTAAGGACAAAGAAGAAAGGATAAATGTCATTTTAATTTAATCTGCAGATGGAAATAAATGGGGAAGTTCTACTAGTAATTGTGTGACTGTGTCTTAACAGAGTCCAAAAGAGTTTCCTCTTTGGGAAGTGTGAGCTAATACACCCAGAGAGGAGTGATGAGGAACAGGGATATTTATACTAGATGGGAAATGCTGGGAAGCTGAGATTTTATATCAATACCCAGAGGCGAGATGTGGGCAGCTGATGATGTGCAAAAGAACATACAGATTTGAGATAGCTCCTGTTAATGGTGATGATGGATTTATCATATGTTAGAAGTCTAGGATAGCAGTCTATGAAATATATATATTTATTTTTGTACATATGTATATATATTTTATTTTAATTTTATATACATGTAAAATCAGCCTGCTTGTTCACCACTTCAGTCGGGGAATGGCTGATTAGTCATGGTCTGTACAGTAGCCTAGTCGACATAAACACAGGTCACACAAGACCCACCAGAGGAGAGGCAAAATCCAATTGTGTGTCTAAGCTCAGGTTTTGAGTTCCCCTTCCCCTTGAGGCAGGAGATAGGTGGGCTCCAGGCTAGACATTTACAACTGGCCGCCTATTCACACTTCCTGGGGTGAGAAGAAGATGGGCTCCAGGCTGGATGTTCATTACCAGCCCCCTGTTTACATTTCCTGAAGCAAGAGACAAACGAGCTCCAGGACTACATATTTATGACTGGACTCCTGTCTACATTTCGAGATCTGCACCTCGATGTAGAAACCAGCAACAGAAATAGGGTAAATAACCGGACATTGGACATTTTTATGTCAGGGACAGAGTGGGACTAAACCCTGTTAAAAGATCAAGAGGTCATACATTTCCCACCCTTGGGGCAAGGGAAACATTGCACATATGCTGAAAAGCTCCTTGGGGGTCAAAAAGGACCCATAATATGTGATGCTAAGGCCATCCCATAGGCTTCCGGGCTGTAATCCATCTTGGAAAAAAGTTGCTCACGCATGTTGGGGAGGGTCCTAGGGCAGGGCAGGTGTGGAAAAAGAAACCAGATAATTGGCCAAAGGTAAACAAAGACCTGGAAGAACTGCGGTATATAGATGACTTAACCACCTCTTTACTGCTCTCCTCCTCATTAGGGAGGATGCCCACCCCCTTTCTCTCCAGGTGTGCATCTCTGCCTTGCTTTTGTCTTAACTAAGCAGTTTCTCTGTGTGCTCTCCCACTTGCTGTTGTGCTGTGTCTTTAATAATAAACTTTGTACCTGTTTTTTTTAACATCTTTATTGGAGTATAACTGCTTTACAATGGGGTGTTAGTTTCTGCTTTATAACAAAATGAATCAGTTATACATATACACATATCCCCATATCTCTTCCCTCTTGTGTCTCCCTCCCTCCCACCCTCCCTATCCCACCCCTCTAGGTGGTCACAAAGCACCAAGCTGATCTCCCTGTGCTATGCAGCTGCTTCCCACTAGCTATCGATTTTACATTTGGTAGTGTATATATGTCCATGCCACCCTCGCACTTTGTCCCAGCTTACCCTTTCCCCCTCCCCGTGTCCTCAAGGCCCTTCTCTAGTAGGTCTGCATCTTTATTCCCGTCTTGCCCCTAGGTTCTTCATGACCTTTTTTTTTTTTTTTAGATTCCATATATATATATGTGTTAGCATACAGTATTTGTTTTTCTCTTTCTGACTTACTTCACTCTGTATGACAGACTCTAGGTCCATCCGCCTCACTACAAATAACTCAATTTCGTTTCTTTTTATGGCTGAGTAATATTCCATTGTATATATGTGCCACATCTTCTTTATCCATTCATCTGTTGATGGACACTTAGGTTGTTTCCATCTCCTGGCTATTGTAAATAGAGCTGCAATGAACATTTTGGTACATGACTCTTTTTGAATTATGGTCTTCTCAGGACATATGCCCAGTAGTAGGATTGCTGGGTTGTATGGTAGTTCTATTTGTAGTTTTTTAAGGAACCTCCATACTGTTCTCCATAGTGGCTGTATCAATTTACATTCCCACCGACAGTGCAAGAGGGTTCCCTTTTCTCCACACCCTCTCCACCATTTACTGTTTGTAGGTTTTTTGATGATGGCCATTCTGACCGGTGTGAAATGATACCTCATTGTAGTTTTGATTTGCATTTCTCTAATGATTAATGATGTTCAGCATTCTTTCATGTGTCTGTTGGCAGTCTGTATATCTTCTTTGGAGAAATGTCTATTTAGGTCTTCTGCCCATTTTTGGATTGGGTTGTTTGTTTTTTTGATATTGAGCTACATGTACCTGTTTTTACAGTTTTTGCCTCTATGAGAAATGCATTTTTCACTGGGGTCAAGAGCCAGGGGTGGTGGTGGCTGGGATTCCTGGTTTTCATCCAGGCTACACAGGCTCAGTTCCTGGGCAGGGAATTAAGATCTCGCTTCACACCACCACTCACCGCTGCCTGTCCGAGATCACCCTTGTACACACCCGGTCAACTGCAGGAAGGGAGCTGTAACCTCAGCCACATCTCTGGCTCCTGTCATGGCAGGCCAACCACAAAGATCCAGTCTGTGCCTGAGTCCCTTGTAATTTAACTAAAGACACCCCAACACATTTAGAAGGCAGTCTATCTGTAGGGAAATAAACTTGCACCACCAGCCGTGCTTCGGGTAGAAAGCAAGGCTAGACTAGTGTTATTGTACCGAGTCTCTTGATTTTGTGCGGAAAGAATCCTAGCAGAGCAAACTGCTCTTTACCTCGCATCAACCTTCTGGGTTTGCTCAGCCGCCTAAGCACTGCAGGAACGGGTGGAAATTGCAGAGGAGAGGGAGAAAAGGATCCTAAGATAAAGCCTGGATCCTGGCTGTGTATTTATGTGTCTCTCAGCTACAGGCAACGGCCCTTACACCGACCGCTCTGGAGAGGCAGTGATGGTAACCTGAGGCCAGTGATTGGTAATCTAGGGGTTTAGGCAAGACACCGCCCCCACTCCCCCCTCCCCCTCCCTCCTTGCCCAGGGTAGGAGCCGAGCAGGAGTTGTTTCCTCTGACCCCTGCCGGGGAGATTCCCAGATTCCCGCTGTCTCCGGGTAACCTAACCTTGACCGTTCCTAACAGGGGTTATCTAGAATATTCTTATCTAGCAAAAGGGGACGCCCCCATCCAACTCTCCTTTCGCCTGCCTACTTAACACTTTGCCTCGCCACCAACCTCTCACCTGGCCGCAGTGCACTTTCTGTCCTCACTCCTTGACCCTGTTTATGCAGTCGTCCTTTCTAGACAGGCCCTGGCGAAGCCTCTGGAGGGGAAGCCGTAGATCAGTTCCTCTCAAACTTGAGCGGGCATAATATTTATCCGGAGGGCTTGTTAAAACATTGTTGGCACTCGCTCCTAGAGTTCCCGGTTTCCTAGCTCTTGGATAGAGCCTGATAATTTGCATTTTTAACAAGTTCTTAGGAGATGCCGCCAGTCCGGGACCACTTTGAGAACCACTGCCTTAGATAAAAGAAGGTGCCGGTGCCGCGGCGTGAGCTCCTCCATTTCTTTCCATCTCTTTCCCCGGTCCCTTCGCACTTACGCTATTTTTCCTTCTCCGTCATAGACTCTGGCTTTTGGACTCTGTTTCTAGCGGTTCCCCTCCTGTCGCCGGTTCCGAGCGCTGGTAGAGAAATTTACTGCCCACACTCCCCAGTCCTGTGCAGCGTCGCCCCCCCCCCCCCCGCCTTTACTGTTTTTCCACAGCAGACGCTGCCCGCTGCACTCTCCCTCTCTTGGGTGTGAATTATTCACTCTCTTTCCTTACTCCTTGCATTAAGTGCAACCTTTACCGCAACTTATTAGTGGCTGGGCTCGCTGCTCGCCTGTGCGCTCCGCAGCCCTGGGAAGCATCCCTGTACTGCCGCCACGCTCCTCCACGCGCCAGACCCAGCCTGGGGCGCCAGGGCCATTCCAGCTCCTGCTCTGCGCTCCGACCCTATCTGGCTCGGGCTCCAAGGTGTGGACCAGGGCGGGTGCTGAAATCTCCTCTGTTGAGCTTCGGGCGCCGAAGCCCAGAGGGGGGCGGTAGCAGCGTCAGGTGGCTGCTCTGCGTCCCCGCGCGTCGCTCAGTCAGTCCCTGCTGCGCGCTCAGCCCGGACTGGAGCGGGAGATGATCAACACCTCCGCCCCGGTAGCTGCGTCCCCGGGAGCAGCCAGGACTCGGGACCTTGGCAGGAGAAACTGAGATGTGACCCCTCCGACTGCCCATTGCCCTCTTTGGCATCCTGCTTGCTTCTCCCACTTCCTCTCCCACTCCACGGCTCAACTGGACAGCGAGCGTTTGCCTCGATCTCCGGGGAGAGAGGAGCGGCCACCAGGCGCACAGCCGGGCAGAAGTTGGGCTCAGCTGGGCAGCGCTGATCCAGCTGCGCCGGAGGGGTAGGCTAGGAAGTGGGAGAGGAAGGCGCAGTAGAGGGTCTGGGAGATAGGGCTTTGAGTGGGCTTCTCCTGCTCCCCCGGCCCCGGGGTCGGGGCAGGGGGAGAAATGCTGAGCCCGCGCCTAGGTGATCGCCGCCGCGACAGCAGCTTCAGCAACAGCTTCAGCATCAGCACCGGCGGGACAGCGACAGCGGGGGCGGCGCAGGCGCACTGTGCCCCGCGGAGCCTGCAGTTCCCGAGCCCCGTGTGCGGCACCGCCACAGTCTGGGCAGCGGCGGCCGGGGGAGCGCTACTACCATGAACTGCCTGGTCCTCCTCCCCAGAGCTGCTCATCCGGGTCGGGCTGGAGACTCAGTCAGGGGACCCCGTCGCCGCCGCCGCGCCCCCTCTTCTTTGGGCTCGATCTTCTCTTCCACCTTTTCCTCTTCTTTCTCCACCTTCTCTTCTTTCATTCCCCCCTCCCCCGCCGCGGATCCTGGCCGCTGCTCTCCAGACCCAGGATGCCGGGGGGCAAGAGAGGGCTGGTGGCACCGCAGAACACATTTTTGGAGAACATCGTCAGGCGCTCCAGCGGTAAGAAGAGTTGCAGTCAGAACACCCCTCCACCTCCATCCTGCCCACCCACGCCCCCCATCCTCCCCGTCCCATCCCTCTCCCAGGGCGGGAGGGGGACGCAGACCGCCCTACCTGGCGGCTGCAGTTACAAGATGGACCTGATTTTAGGAGGGAGTGGGAATGAGGTGGCAGAGGAAAGTTAGTTGCATCCCCTCCCCAAGACGTACTCTCCCCCCTCCCACCTGTCCAGAGCCCAGAACCGCAGGAAGCCAAGGGGGAGCAGCGGCTAGGGTGTAGGTACATCTGGAGAACAGAGTTGAGTTTCGCTTTGTTGAGGTATATCTTTTTTGTTCATCGTTTCCCCACATTTTTAAACAAGTAGGCTGAAGAGACTGATCAAATTCTTAGAGTTAATCTCAGTGGAAGGGTACCCTCAAGTTGGGAATGGCTGTGAAAGTGGCTACTTAAGATTTAGTCTCTGGAATGGCTTTCAGGCCCAATGGGCACCGTTGAAAGGAGCCTTGTGTATGAGAGGGTAGCTGGAGTTGAACCTAAGAAAGAGAGTCAGTTCTGGAAAAATGGGAAGGCAATTATTATGGTCAAATTTGTGTTTAAAGTTTATTTTTTTTCTATTTTGCATTGGTCTGTATTGATCTATATGATATATTTGATTTGAGTTATATAGGAGAAACGTAGAAGGGAAGCAATAGCTGCAGTGCTTTTAAAGTAACTGGAGAAAGAATTTTAAAAATGCCATTCTACCTTGCTACTGATGTTAGGGTTTTCTTGCCTTAAAGTGTCTTTGAATTGCCATCCATTTATGCATTCATTTCCTCTAAGATATCGGAATGGGGATGGTTATATATTTCACATTTTAGGACCTTATAAACTTTGCATTTTACTGAAATATACATTTTCTACTTGCTTTCAAATCTTTTATATATTTTTCAATTTTGTAAGATATGTAAAGATATCCTTTAAAGATATGTAAAATATCCTTTAAAGTTTTTTGTTTTTTTTCCTTCAGAGACCTGTTATTATATTTTGAGATCCTTTGCTTGGAGAATTATGAGAAAGACATTTCTGCATGTTGATTATGGTAGATTTTGGACCAAAGCAATGGAAATACTCTATGCAATTCCATAATCATTGTTCATTCATTCATTCATTCATTCATTCAGTGAAACAATATTTATTTGGGTGCCTTATACAAGAGACACTCTGTGGGGTCCTTTGGATAAAAAAATGATTAAGACACTTCTGCTCTCAAAAAGCTCCCTCCTTAGTGGCAAGACAGAGGCACACTCAAATGATAATAAATAATTAAATACAATTATGCTCTTCCTGAATTGGTAGATTAGGTTATATTAATTCCTAGGATATGAGCTCTTCTAAAACTAGGCTTGCAAATATTTCCTCTGATTTGGGGACTATATGTAAGTGTCCCAAGGTATTTCTCATCAAGCTCTGACATGGTATTTGGTTTTCATTTGAGGCTTTTGACTTTATTTCTTCGCATTTGGTCAATGCCTGATACTATACAAGTCTTGAACAGACTTTTTTGGGTTCAAAAAAAGAATAGCTAATAGGCCTGATTTAGTGTAAAAAAAAACTATAATACTTTTAGCCATTCCAGTGTGATTTCAAATGTGTTTGATTTTTTATGATAATATAAAATATTAAAAAATATATAATATAAATATAAATAAATGGTAGCCAATTTCTATGTTTATACATTACTTTCTTATATTAATATTGTACAGAAACCTAGAGTACAAGGAGGTATTACTGTTAAAACAACCAGGTTGGGAAATTTAAAGGTTATTGGAATTAGCTATTTAAGGTATATCAGTCTGTTTTTCAGCTTTCTCATCCTCTTGGGTTATTTCAACTCCATGCAATTTGGTCTGTGAGAGGACTTCTTAGAGAAGGCCTTAAAGAATAAAATCTGGAGGCTGTCTATTATTGCTCTGCGTGGTAACCAGAAAGTAGATGAGAATTCCTTGGCTGAAGTTCACTCACATAGCATCTTTGGTTGAAACTTCTCATACAGACTGGAACTATGAGCCAGTTTGTAGAATATCTTTTATTTCTGATATACCATGAAATTAAGACTTACCTTATGCGGCTTAGAAAGAGCTGCTTCCGTTGCCTCCATTTTAAATCTACCATCCAAGTCAATGAAGGTTTTATCTGTTTTACACTTCATGTTATAATTGCTTCACTGGTTTAATGTTTCTTTCCATGGATAGCACCAAGTACAAATGAAAATTTATCTGTTTTTGCATTTTAAGTACCACCTCTAATTGCTTATGGCTAACTTTTTTTTTTTTTTTTTTTGCGGTACGCGGGCCTCTCACTGTTGTGGCCTCTCCCGTCGCGGAGCACAGGCTCCGGACTTGCAGGCTCAGCGGCCATGGCTCACGGGCCCAGTCGCTCCGCAGCATGTGGGATCTTCCTGGACCGGGGCACTAACCCGCGTCCCCTGCATCGGCAGGCGGACTCTCAACCACTGCGCCACCAGGGAAGCCCTGGCTAACTTTTAATACCACTACTCAAAACCTCTGAGCTTTGTTTGAAATGTGTTAGATATTTGAGGAAAGTGTATGAACATGTGTATGTAATCAGTAACGGAAAGTCTCAGTGCCACTTGTACAGGAAGAACCTCAGAAATTGAGAATTACGGTACTAAATTTCTCTACACATTTATGTGCGAGTATCCCACACTTGTTGCCATTTCTATATGATTTGGCAGAGAAATAGAAAAATTCATTCTGAGAAATTGAGATTAACAGAAAATTCCCTTCAGGGTTCTCACAGATGGATTGAGTTTGTCACCGTGAAGATTTCATTATTCACTAACTTAACAACATTGAAAGTGAAGTATTGGCAGAGCTTTAGTGGAAAAGAAAAGAGGCAGCACTCCTAATACAGCTAAGACTTGAAGAAAGATGGGTTACTTTTACCCCATGAAGTGCTTCTTTTTCTGATACAACATCATTTTCTTCTTATGAAAATATCAGATCTTTTAGTGAGAGTCGGAGTAGAAGCATATCTAGAGATACACACAGATAAACATACAGACAGGTATCTACCCAGACACAAAGGTAGATGCAGAGGAAGTAAACTCTCTCTCTGTCTCACACATAGAAAGAGCAAAAGAGAGATGTAAAAAGTAGCAGAAATACAAGGAGAGAGGGAAGGAGAGAGAGGGAGGGAAGGAGTGTGGGAGGGAGAGGGAGGGGGAGAGATAGAGAAAGAGAGAGAGAGGGAGAAAAGGAGGGATACTAGATATGAAAGTGCAATGGACACCAAGAGAAAACATCAAGCTTTTATTTGTCCACGGTGATCACTAATGAGCTGAAATCCCAGCAAATTAGAAATCTATCAGAAAACTTCTTGATGCAGAAGAAAAGAGCAAGAAGTGTGGTATGTTTGGGTATAGCTTTTAAACATGAGGATATCCTAATAAAGTTCCAAACTCCTCAGTTGCAATTTCCCAGAATAGCAGTGCTGTATTCTTTGCCTTAGAGTAGCACTGTAGCCTATTTGCTGTTATTTTACACCTCTTGAGATTGGCTTTTTATTTTCCTTGTTTAGTTGACACAGTCTGTTATGGGAAAACATTTCAAATTGTCACTGGTGATTCAAAGTCTATAAAATAAAATAATGAGGGCCATTGAGTAGGATGGATACAAACATACTTTATAGCCAAATCCCAAAATAGTAGAAGTAGGGAATTCCTCTCTTCAGTTTTAAGATAAAAGATAAAGTCATTTTTAGACAAATAAAAGGAATTACAGTCATTTTTAACATGTGATTCTAGTAGGTATAGGGTACACATTATTACTCCAAGAAATTGTAAAGGTCAAAAGCATAAATGCAATAGCAAGGTTTAGATAACGTTTTTGGATAGTAGAATCAAAATATGTTGCTAGGAAGGGAAAGTTTGGGAACCATGTGGTGAGTGAGTTCATTAACTGCGTGCAGTGTCTCATAGGAGGCCCCCGTCCAAAATGCCTACTGACCGAATCTGTGTCTGGAACATTATCAGGCCATCTTCCCTTATTTAAACCTTGCATAGTATTTATGCAAGCTATTCACCAATATATTTTGGGCCATAGGAAGCAGTACACTTATGGGTAGAGGGTAGGTACCTGAAAGAAAGCAACAGTTTTTTAAGACTTTTAGGTAGAATTTTAGATTAAAACAAAACAAAACAAAACATTTCCAAGGCCTTCAATCTGATTATTGCTTTGGGCAGTACATTTTATATATATGTTGTCTTTGATTCCTTAACAAATAGGCAGAAACAATTAGTTTGGGTGACAGTAAACCTGGTTGCCATATCGAAAATTTTTAACTATAAAAATAATGTCTTTTAAATTAGAATTTACTGTTCTTTAATATTTTAAACATTATGAAAAACTAGAAATGTTTTTCTCTTTAGAGAAAAAAGGGGCCCAGGAAAGAAGAAAACAGAAAAGGCAGTATTTTATGAACCACTTAACCTTCAAGAGAAGAAGTTGAATATACTCAGTTTTCCATTTTGCCTGAAATACCTGGTTGCACAAGCCCTTTCTTTACTCAGTGCTCTTACCTATAGGAAAATCCAAAATCATTTTTGTGCTATAATTAATATTTGTAAAAACTAAGATCTTAAATGAGAACCTATAGGAGGGGCAATAAGGCAACTAGGAAACTAGGGGCAATAAGGGAACTAGGAAAACAAAAAGGAAATATTAACTCATAATTCTCATCCAATTAAAAAAATTGTGGAAAACAAATGGATTATTGTGGGGGTTTTTTGGTATAGAGTACTTGATATTTTTTCTTGAAAGATCTAAAATACTATTCAGGAAATGTTGATAAAACCACTTAGAGTTTTTGAAGCTTTGGTTTACCCAGGTCTTATAAAGTATCACTTTTACCTTTAAAATATCATAGAGATTGAAATTATACTGACCACTTCCTAAATTATAAGTAAGCCAGAGGATTGTCCCTTGCTTTAGAGTCCACAATGCCTTGTATAACAAATGCAGTACTTTGTTGACTAGACATTTGCTTGTCCCAGGACATTCTTGTGTCCACTAGAAATTGCTCTGTTTGTTTATCTTTTGCTTGATTCCAGAAGTAGAGTATATAAGAAATCCAGGTGCCTGGCCATCTGTCAACTGCCCTACTAAAAGAAACATAAAACAGTATTTTTGTTAATAGAAGGGAGTGGCTATGATTGTTTTAACTGATGGTGACTGAGTACATTTCTATAAAAGAGTCTTTTAGTTTAGTCAATATTTATCTCTTACTTTCATTGTTAACAACAGCTGCTTGGTAGCATAGAGGAACAACGCTTCCCACCTTCTCTCCAGTGTCTGGTCTAGGAAAAGTTGTAGTGTTCTCCAGAGCGCTGTAGTTACCATTCACCACAAGAGGGCACTATAGGTTCTGCCACAGGTGAACTACGTAGTTAATATCTTTGTTTCTCTTTTCTGTCCTTTTCCTCAAGTTTGATTGGGGGTTAAAATCAACGCAGTTAGTTCTTACTCTTGGCAGAAAATATCTAAAACACAAGACATATAGGAAAGTGAAACGAAGAAAGGAATTGCAATCTTAGTTGAAGGTGACCTACGTTTTGTGACTGAATGTGATATTAGTAAAAACAGTTTATGGAAACAAATTCAAATAAATTTTAGACTAGGAGAGTATTTACTTTGGCAGATGAACAAAATTTTATTGTAATAAATCATCTCAGTGTGGTGATAATATGTATGAAATATAAAGTTTTGCAGAATAATAATGTATAAATAATGTTCTTACCAGAAGGATGAATATATATTTTCTATTTCAACAAAAATTTTCCTCATCAGATGTCTTGATAAAATTTTGATTAAGTTGGTGAAGTAGAATCAGTTCATGACAGTGCTTTGATCTTATTAAAAGATAGTTTACAGATTTACAGTTACTTACCTAGGGTATTATATGATTCTAGTATTTTGATGCTATCCAAACTTTAAAAATAAAATACAGAGCTAAAGTAAATATTCTTCTAAGTTCTTCAAATTTATTAAACTCTCAAAAAAATATGATTGGAGACATATTACTTTAAGAGGTTCTATTTCCTGTCAGTCATCAAGTCTGAATCTTGGTTTTAGGGATTTTTTTCTTTTTGGTAGAGTTAGAAACCATATTTTGAGAGATGCTCTGAAATGTCCCAAACAAAATCATTTTTAATGGGAAGAATTAAAGTATGCCATACAGCACTTTTAGGAAGAACAGAGATACATAGTGAAATCAAATGAACATGAATAACAAGTCACAAAACCAGTGGTAATTATTGTTGTGGAAATTGAGGTCAAAGAAAGTAGTCTTGATGTGCTGTAAGAAATGGACATTTGTAAAACATCTTTCTTTACTCATAGAATTTTTAAAACTCCAGTCGTATGTTCTCACCACACAATAAAAGAAAACACTAGCTATGTGAGATGATGGACATGTTAATTAGCTTGATTGTATATGTATATCAAACCATCAAGTTGTACACTTTAAATATATACATTTTTTTTTTTTTTTTTTGGCGGTACGCGGGCCTCTCACTGCTGTGGCCTCTCCCGTTGTGGAGCACAGGCTTCGGACGCACAGGCTCAGTGGCCATGGCCCACGGGCCCAGCCGCTCCGTGGCACGTGGGATCTTCCCGTTCCGGGGCACGAACCTGTGTCCCCTGCATTGGCAGGCAGACTCTCAACCACTGCGCCACCAGGGAAGCCCTAAATATATACAATTTTTATTTGTCAGTTATACCTCAGTAAAGCTGAAAAAAAAAATCCTTAGTGTGTTCCACTAAATACCCTAGCTTAATAATGTATGATATAACTCCTTTTCATTATTGAAGAATAACTAAAAAGAGTAATTTAAACAGTCTCATTTTATATAATATAGAAGTTTTAGTATTGGAAAGGCTTGGTCTTGAAAGATACTTGATCAAATGAAGGCTGTGACAATATTGTCACATATATCAGTGTGTTAGACATTATTTTAGTATTTGGTTGTTTATGGATACTGTTACTAATACAGAGAAATATTTGTGTACATTCTAGATACTAGTTTTGTGTTATGTTAAGTTTTCACATGGGAAAAGATAGGAAAAGTAAATAAAAAGTGAAATAGTTTATAAAGGAAGAGTGGTTGAAAAGCTGCTTGAAATTTTATTGAAATGGATTTCTTTCTTTCTTGGGTATGGTCCCATCAGAGAAACATAAGTACAAAGTCCTATTGATTTCACAAGTTATATGATTTGAGATCTGAGCTTAGGTGCACAATCAGCAGTTTCTAGAGGTAATGACATGTAACTGGGAAGTTGTGGAAGTGTTGGTATGTGGACCAAGCTTCTTGAGGATATGGGTTATACCTTACACATGCACATAGCACTAAGTACTAGTTGAATAAATGTTTTTTTTGCTATTGCCTCCTAAACTAACCAAGTCTAGAATTGATTTTTTTCTAAAACACTGCTGATTAAATCTATTAAGTAAGCTTGTGTCAGTAATTGTATAGTTTAAAATAGTTAGGTAACTAATGTGTATATCTGAAAATGGAAACCACATTGTACAGGGAATATCAGATGGGACTCATGAGAGCATGAGAGGTGAATGTGTATGTGATCTCGCACTCATCTCTTATTCCAACTTGATGTACAGCTGAAATATTTCCTATCATTTTTGTTCTAATCTCCAAGGGCTTAGAAGATAGATTTTTATACAGGAAATAACCGTTTAGAAATTTGTTGATCCTAACTATTGTTTCAAAAACGATTTTGCAGTTAGGAGTTATGGATGGTAAGTTTTATCCTTGGGAATTGATCCGTACCAGTTTATGTATCTTCTGAGTGAGTTCTGCCTTGAGAAGCAGCTTGCAGTCCTGTGCACTATCCAGAGGAAGAGGCAGAATAGATTTTGGCTTTTTAGAGGCTGCATGGCCAGCCTCAGATCACAAGTTTAACTGAAAATCAAGCACCTCACTTAGATTGAGGGCAAATTTCATCTTTATCCTGATCTTTTCTCTAAGCGTTGTCTGTCTGCTGGCATATTTTTGATTGGGGACAAATTATAGCACAATGAGTTTATTTTCACATATTTATGACATTGAGAGAATAGAGGAATTTTTCAATGAGGGCTAAATAATCCCAGAATAAACTCCCCTAAAAATAACTCCCCTCCTTTTGCTTGGTGTTCATACTCTTTCTAGTTAATCATTCACTAATTCAGCATATATTGTTGAGTGCCCACTATGTGCTAGGCTCTGATCTAAGCACTGGGGATGCACATTGAACACAATGATAAAAATAACATTTCTCCTTTTTTTTTTTTTCTTTCTGGGAGGGGCAGTGTGCACACCGGTTAGGCACCATAGGTTCTGGAGGCTTGCATTAAAGTCCTGGCTCTGATGCTTACTAGCTCTGTGACTTACTTATCTATACCTAGTTTTCTCCTTTGCAAAATGCAAGTAATAAAAGTGCCTTAGCTTATGGTGTTGGAGTGAGGATTAAATGAGGAAATACATGCAAATTGCTGAGAACAGTGTTTGGCACATAACAAGCACCATATCAGTATCAGTGTGGTTAGTTATTGTTAGTAGTTAGATGTTTAAAACTTTGAATGCACCATCTGTAGCTGATGCCTTTAATTCTTGGTCACCATTTCCTTTTGCACATCTTTTCAATGGATTTCTGTCTAAACCTTAATGTTGAAACTTCTAGAAGTTTACAGGTGAGCATTCTTCTTGTGAATCCAAAGACCTTTTGTTTGTCCATATTTTTCTGGCTCTGTAGGATTTAAGACTCTGCTCCCCTACCCTCTCCACACAAGTTCATCTTTTGGCTTTCATGACTTTTCACTTTCTCCTGCCCTTTTCCCTTCCTTTTTCTATACCCTTTGTATTCCTTTTCTATCCCCCTTTCCCCTCCCCTCTCCTCCTCTTTCCTCTCCTGAAGGATGGTTGTCATTCAGGTTTAACCTTCAGCTGTCTTTCTTACACCTTTACCCTCCTTTTCAGAACAAGTTTGTCCTCGGTCATAATTTAAAATGTATCCTTTCTGTTCTCCAGTCCTGTATTTCCAGTGGCCTATAGAATTTCTCTTGTACACCTCACAAGTTATCTAAAACTCAGTGTGGCTAGAGAATTGAATTTATCATTGGTTTTGGCTTCAAATAGACTTACTTTTTTGGTATTTCCCCATTTCTGTCAGAGGTGTCTTTAATATTTTACTCTTTTAGTCTAGAAATCTTAGGGTCATTTTTGGCTTCCCACTCAGTGTAATATTAGTCTTACTTGCTAACCAGATTACTGATCCCTAGGGGTAAGAATTTTGCCAAGTAGTTTCTTCTTACCCTTTATAAGCGCTGTGTGCCAAGTGAGTGAATTCCTGCCCGTTCACTCTACTGACTCAGGGCATGAAACATGTCCATTACCGATATCATATATAGCCAGTGTGTATAGGTATGATAGACCAAAGGAGGAGTAACAGGTTGAAAGAAGAGTTGCCTCACTACTGGGCCCAGAAACAAAAGATCTCCTCTGAGAGTGAGGAATGAAAGGTGTGATACGTTCTCCTTGTTCATTCCCAAGCAGCTTCTTTTTCTACTAGAGCAACCATCGTCAAGGTAACTGGTCATCTTTCTGGAACTCTGTGGGGCAGAGAACAGTGCTCTCAACAGAGCAAAGGCATTTCCATCTTGTCTTGACACAGACTTCCATCCTGACTCTAGCCATTACTCTTGGTGACATCCTAGGGCTCTACAATCATAGTAACTACCTTGTGGGTTTGCTGGGAAGATTCAGCAAACCCACAAATGTAGCGGATCTTGCACTGTGCTTCATTATAGCAAGGGCTTAATAAATATTCACCTGTTCCTATTTTCTCTGAGGTAGGGGAGATATACTTTTCTTTTTTTTTAACCTGAAGAAAGCAAAGCATTAAATACTTAAGGCTTTCCTAAGTCTTAAACTGGTGGATCTGAGATTAAAGGCATTTGGATTCACTTTACCAAGGGCTTACTTTTTTGGAGAAAAAACCCCAAACAAAAACAAACAAATAAACACCACTCTTTCCCCCAACAAAAAAAGCTACTACTTACAGTCAAAGAAACATCAGTTCTTTTTACCTCAGTAATTGGCAGTGCTTGGAGAAGCTGAAGAAGGCAGAAATTCAGCCTCTTTTTGTAACTGGCTCAGTGAAATGGCCAAAGGAGAGAAATGAATTGAATTTGTGGTCTGTGTCTTTCCCTTGAACAATTAGCTCCTAATGCATAGATAGTAGAAATTAAAAAAAAAAATAGGACAAAGCTTTAGAAAATTAATCGGATTGTAAATGCATTCAGAAAAGCCTCACTTCTATTTTTTCTACCAGGTGTGGAGCTTAGACTAGTCTTCTAATTGAAATTCTCCATTAGTTATCTTGCTATTAGTGTTTGATTGCCTTAAAAGGTTAACTTCAAAGAAAATAGAATCCCTTTAGAACAGCTACAGTTCATTTGCAAAAACAGGGTTTGCTTATTTGCAAGATTGAAAAATGATGCTTAAACATTAAAAATGTAATACTATATTCCCTCTGACAAACATATCTTGACTGATTTAGCTTTTATCCAAGATTATATAACTAGTGAATGTTTTAAGTCCTTAGGTATTTTAAGAAATATCATTGTAATGAAATTCAGTAAAAACTTGTTCTTATCTACAGCAGGGTGAAGGTTTTCTGTTGTACTATGAGACTGAATCTCATAGGCCATTATTGCAGTTATCTTTTACTTTTAATGATTCTGACAAGTATACTTTTTAGAAACACATCTTTCATGAACAAAAACGCCAATGATTAAAAGTAGAAACTTTGAATTGTTGAACATTTGTGTGTGTGTGTAGAAATATTTTCTGTAACAAAATTGCTATTATTCCTACCATTAGAATTTCAGGAATATAAGTTAAAGTATCTCATGAATTCTGAACCACTTTGGCTAGATGGAAAAATGATGAATTTAATGACATCAAAGGAACACAGAAACTTAAAAATGTACCTTTGATCTTGAGGGAGATGAAAAGTGAAGGCATATTTTTATCTTTGATGACAGCTGAACAAGTTTGAATAAATTAACAGATATTTTTTGCATATTTCCAACTTCCACAGTGATGGTCTTCTTAATGTCGCCAATTATTATTATATAATAATTAGTCTCATTGTGGAATGAGACAGGTACAAAGTGTATGTGTCTACACACACACGCACACACAGGCACACACACGCACACACAGGCACACGCACACACACATTTCCTTGATATAGAGCTGTAGGATAAAGGTGTATTTGTAAGGACATGAAACATACCAGTTTTATATTCTGTTATTGACATAGTAGAAGTGAGTAATGAACCTACCAGAAATCAACATTGTGGATGTGGGCATGATATATAATTTATGCGTTTGTTTAGCTATGTGTGCCAGGATTTTATTTAACCCAAATAAAAATGTGCTATATGTGCCTCAGGGATGGTTCTGCTGTTACTGTTCTCTGAAACTTAAATATATCTATAGATATTACTCACCCACTTAAGACAAGTTTAAAAAGTAATATATGCTCCATGGCTTAAACTCACAAGTTTCCAGAGTTCAGGGAAATCTGTGTCGGAACACCTAATTTTAATTTTTTTACAGAATTGTCAGTTCTTTGAAGAAGAATACCTAGCATAATTCTTATCTATATTCTTGACAATGTCTAGCATTGCTGTAGTAATTAGAATTTATTGGCCGTATGACTTTAAATAGGAATAAGAATTTTTATATTTGATCATTCAACAAACTTTTGTGGGTATACAGTGATGAACCAACAGACATCATCCCTGCCCTCATGGAACTTGGAGTCTGGTGGGGAGATAGACGTTCAACAAACCCAGAAAAAATATAAGTTACAGACTGTGGTAAGCACTTTGAAGGAAAAAGGGAGGGTGCTGTGATCAAGTGTAACAGAAACTAATTTTGATTGGGAGATGGTGTCAAGGAAGACATTTCTAAGGAAGTAGTGTTGAATTGAGGCCTAAAGTAAGAGGTAACTAGATGATGAGTGGGCAGAAGAATATTTCAGGCAGAGAGAAAACATATGAACCATGTGAAGCTTAAAAGCCAGTGTAGTTGGATTGCAGTGGGCAAAAAAAGAGGAAGGCGGGAAACAAGGGTGGAGAGACAGAGGCTTGACTATTCCGGGTGAGGCTTTTGCATTGTATTCCAAGTGCAGTGGACAGATCTCCTGGCCACAGGGGACACTTGCTGTATAACAGCAAGTTGGGTTGGAGGGAGGAACGGTGACAGTAGGGGACAAGCCAGGAGACTGTTGCAATTGTCCACGCAAGAGATGATGGTGGGTTGGCCTGGGAAGTAGCAGTAGAGAAGGAAAGAAGTGGATGCCTCTGCTGGTAGAATTATTAGGGTTTAGTGTTGAATTGGATGGTATGAATGAAGAAGTGTGAAGGATGACTTTCAGGGTTTTGGCTCAAGCATCGGGCATAGAGAGAGGTAAGGATGGAGACGAAGAAAACTGAGATGGAGAAAACTGGGAGATTGCCAGGTTTGTAGTGAAGGTCTAGAGATCACCTGCATTATCATTTTGTTATCTAGCTCCCTTTTCATTCCCTTGAAGTAAATAAGAATGCAGCCAAAGAGAGCTTAGTTCAGTGAGACTGTGTACAGAGGTGATTTCTGTATTCTCCTTCCAGAGGTTCAGAAGAGTATCACAGGCCAGATAATTGGCTTGGACCGTCTGGTTGTTCTTGTGGATTAGAAATATGTAACTTCAAATTTTAACAGGAGGCTAGTTCAGATGAGAAACAAAGTAAATTGTTTTTTGTGTGTATGTATATATGTTTCCGAAGTAGGTTTTTTAAATTGAGGTATAGTCGATTTACAATATTATATCAGTTTTAGGTGTACAATATAGTGATTCAAAATTTTTATAGATTATACTCCACTTACAGTTATTATAAGATACTGGCAATATTCCCTGTGCTATACAGTATATCCTTGTAGCTTATTTATTTTATACACAGTAGTTTGTAGCTCTTAATCTCCTACCCCTCTCCCCACTGGTAACCACTTAGTTTGTTCTGTCTACCCAAAGTAAAATTTTGAATAAAACCAAGATTCCCAAACCAAATCTAACTTTATAATGAATATTTGATAATCAGCATTGTTGAAATACCCTCTTCAGTGCTTTTTAGAAAACATTAGTGATTGTTGCATGAGCTTCATTGTGTTGTTGCTTTTAAGCTCCAAATTTCCACTCTTGGCCACTGATTTTTGGAATGTGAATTCTTTAGCTCTTTGAATCAGAGAATTGCGGAGGGTGGGGTAATACTTGGAACTGTGGGCACCTGCACTCAAGTCCTTCCCTCATGGAGGCCCTGGGGTTCTGCGAGAGTGGCTGGAAATAGCCCTTAGCTCAATTTTCCGGTTTCTGCCTATACTTCACCTCTGCTGGAGGAGGTCTATGCCAGGGTTTTAGGGCTTTCAGAGTAAGGGTGATGATTTCTGGGTGGTGTGCTTCTCCAAGGTTAGGATTAAATGAATATAATGTGAGGGAAAATCTGGTTGACTTTTCTCAGAATCAGCACTAGACCTTGGAAAAAGAGTAAATTAGTGAACGTGTTTTATTCAGCGTGTTTGGTTTCTTTCTGTGAAGTCCTTTCTTTTCTCACCTCCATGTCTTTGTTCTTCCTCAGTACTCTAGAATTTTTTTTGTGCCTTAGGACTTCTTAAAATATCTGAAAACTTCTCTGTGCTTGTGCTTTGAAATACTTCCCTCTAGGGTAATTTGCATAAAAAAGATGAGAGGAAGAGAGAGAGGTTTAACCCCCAAAAAGGTGTTCCACACTTGTTAATGTCCATGGAATTTCTGGATCAGAGAATGGGGTAGTTTTCATAAGAACAAATGAAATGAAAACCTAAATAACCATCTAGTCATGCCAGATACAGGTAGTGTTGAAACAGCTCAGAGGAAAAGATTATTTTCCTGGAATTGCTATAGAAAGGAAGAATACATGCTTTTATATTGTTTTCATTGACTGAATATAACCTTTCTTCTTCCAGAAACTTCTGCCAGCAGAATTATTGACTTCATGGTTTATATGTGATCTCCTTTAGGAATGGGATTAATATGTAGTGGTATTAAATTGTAGGTACTTTCCTTGATGTCTGAAGAGATAGCACTGTAAAGAGGAAGTGCTTCCTTTATATTAAACGAAAACAGAAGTTTAAACAGCAGTTCAGAAATATAGTGATGAAATAGAAAGTCTTAGACGGTGAGGCCTAATTCTGTCTTTCTCCCCCACTACATGCCCTTTTCCTGTGTTTGCCAAGTCCTCTAACTTCCCTGGCCTGCTTTCCATACTTAAAAGGAAGGAAAGAATGCACAAGATGAGTGTAGCCATGAGCTTGGGGAATCACCTGATGGTCTCACTGCAAGGCAGATTCTGATTTATCAGGTCTGGAGTGGGCCCTAGGTTCTGCTTTGTTAATAAATTCCCGGGTGATACTGGTTTACACTTTGAGTAGCAAGGTATGAGAACAAAGTTTCCCAAACCTGGCTGAGAATGAGACTGACCTCTGAGGCCGTATTTTTGTGTTCCAGTCCTAGGGAGTCAATTCAGTGTGTCTGCATTAGAATTTAGCAATCTGTAAATTCTATTGCAGGTACCAGCATTTAGGCATTATGGCAGTAGATCAGGGCTTCTCCACCCTGGCTGCGTATTAGACCACATGAGAAGATTTAAATAACTTATGCCTGGCTCTCACTCCAGATCAATTAAAACTAACTCTTTGGGGGCCCAGAACGAGTAACTCCTGTGGCCCCCTCCAATTCTCCTCAACCTCCATCCCAATCGAATGAATAGTCAAAATTGAGAAACACTCATAAGGATCCTAGTGGGCATTTTGAATTAAGGGCTTGCGATTTAGTTTTTGACCTTCTAACACTGGAGGAAAAAGTGCTTGTTTTATTTCATGTCCATCTCTGAGGGGATACTCGATGGTCTTGAAAGAATATAATAAGATGTTTTAAAGCCTCAAGCCCTTGCAGAGATCCGTTTGAGAGTTTGTCCATGTGTAGGATTATTGCTTCTGAAATGTTTTACTGGACTACTGCCACCTGGTAGGGATAATTACCCAATTCTTAGAGCCCTCATACAGGAACATCTGTGTATTTAAAACATTTGGACATGATTGTTTAGAAACATCATCAAGGACTGAAACAGTCTGAATCCCAAGGAAGGTTTAATTTTTCAGAATTCATGGCTGTTGGTGTGCTAAGAGCTGTGAGGACAAATCAGAACTGGTTTCCCTAAGCTTGGCTGATGAATGTCAGCGTATTTGTGCTACTATTACAAAATGCCATAAGTTGGGTGGCTTATAACCAACAGAAATTTATTTCTTACAGTTCTGGAGCCTGCAAATTCAAGATCAGGGTGCCAGCGTGGTCAGGTTCTTTTGAGAACCCTCTTCCTGATTGCAGATTGCTGGCTTCTCAACGTGCTCTCATCATTATTATAAGGGCCCTAATCCCAATCATGAGGGTCTCCATCCCCACGATCTCATTGAATCCTAATCAAATCTCAAAGGTCCCACCTCCTAATACCATCACACGAGGGGTAGAGTTTCAACATATCAATTTTGGGAGGACACAGGCATTCAGTTCATAACAATGAGGATGATTATGGTTACTAAGAATTCTGGGCAATTCCTTTAATGACTTTATGTGTCCAAAACTTCTGAGCTGGTCTTGCTTTCTAGATTTGCAACTATTTCCTTTGTAAAGAAGTTATCCTTCAGTAAGCGTATTGCTTTTCCCTGCCATGTTTTAAAGCCAAAGGGAATTAAAATTTTCTGGGAAGCAATTTTAATTACTCTGCTATCTTGTTCTTAATATTTGTTAATAATATCAGATTTCATATTCACCAAAACAATAATTTTTATGACTATAGGGAAATGGAACAGTTGTGTGAATATTTCATATACTCATATTGCGTTTCAACTAACAGACAAGTTTCCGAAAGAAGCTCCTGGACAATTTAATACTGAGCAACTTCCCTCTAATTTAGCTTTTAACATTAAAAAAGTCGGTCTCCCCTTCTTCTTTCTATCCCCCTTCCTCCTAATACTTTATTTTGTAGTTTAGCTCTCAGTATAATTTTATAGGTTTTTGGTTTGCAGGGTCAACATTTAAACATTTATTTTTTCTAGGTTCTTTGTTTATACACACACACACAGAGCTCACACACAGAAAGCTCTCTGTGGGTATATAATACAGTTGTAAAAGAATCTTATATATATAATAAACAATAACAGTTTATAGTTTATAAAGAATTTTTACTCCAATGGGTAGTTTATAAAGATTTTGCCTACATTACTCCAATCTCCAACAACTACCCAGACTGGTAGGTATCGTTATGAGGAAGCCAATAACCTAATTAAAACTCCCCAGGTTTTTCACAGTAGCTCCCTTGGTAGTATTGAGACAGGATCCAAATGCTGGCAGAAAATTTGGGGAAAGGATTTTAATGATAATTTGATTGTTATGACTGTTTACCAGTTGATGACTAGTTATATGAAGGACCTAGCACTGTGGTTGATTTTCTCAGTTATGGTTTTATAAAACACTCAGAAATGATAGAAGCAGTTCTTATGCTTGTCTTCCTAAACCCAGAGCACATATTGCTAATGCATAATTATTAAGACCTTGAGGTAAGGGCTAGTAAGCACAGAGTCCAGTTACTTTACTCTCTGTTGGTCTAAATTAATGGAATCAAACTTGAAGCATAAAGATAAATGGAGAGCATATTTCCTCGACTATTTTTTAAAACTTAAAAAAAACTTTGAGTTGCTAGGTTTGATTGAATATGTAAGCAAATACTCTAGAGTGTACCTAGCAATTATCTGAATTGTCCATATTATATGTTATTGGTTAAAATCAAGTATATATTTTAAAAAATAAGACTGAAGATAGGCAGCATCTCAACAACTCACTTATTTAAAATTTAATTTTTATTTTATACAGCAGGTTCTTATTAGTTATCTATTTTATACAAATTAGTGTATATATGTCCATCCCAATCTCCCAGTTCATTCCACCCCCCCACCCCTACTTTCCCTCCTTGGTGTCCATATGTTTTCAACAACTCACTTTTGATTCCAACTTCTAAAGTCTTTTTCCTAAACCACTCCGCCTTCATGCTAATATGAATTGAACTCCCCCTGCCGTCAATTGTTTTAGGACTTACCTTTCATTCCTAGTCTTCTACTTTTCTGTCTAAAGCAAAAAATGAGGCACAGTTTCCCCTAGAAGAGGTTTGAAGTTGCAAATGTCTCAGTCAAGAATTAGAATTTGGGCTTCCCTGGTGGCGCAGTGGTTGAGAGTCCGCCTGCCGATGCAGGGGACACGGGTTCGTGCCCTGGTCTGGGAAGATCCCACATGCCGCGGAGCGGCTGGGCCCGTGAGCCATGGCCGCTGAGCCTGCGCATCCGGAGCCTGTGCTCCGCAATGGGAGAGGCCACAACAGTGAGAGGCCCTCGTACTGCAAAAAAAAAAAAAAAAAAAAAAAGAGAGAGAGAATTTAAGGAACCTGGGTGCTAGTTCCTGCTTCTGACCTCCTGGGGCACTTGGTGCTTGGTGAGTTCCCAACTCACTGTGGGATGGAGTTGCATGTAGACATCTGGCCCAACACCTGGCAGAGAGTAAGGGCTCTGCTCCCGGTTGCTTTTGTTATTAATTTTGTTATTACACAGAATTACTAGGATGTAAGTGAAATAATATAACAACAGCAAATGGATAGTGAGAGCAGGGCCCTGCTGAGCTGGAGTCTTAATTTTCCCATCGTAGAGCTATTGAAAATGGTACGTTGGGGTGGGGTTACATTTTTGATAGAAGAATTAACTAGGAACAGTTAGAGCTTCTGATCTAAATCCTAAAATATGTCTAGAAAACAAGTCTGTTTATGAGAGAGGGAGGTCTGCAAGGCCTTTGGGGATAGTTTGCAGCAAGTTTTTAAAACCATGAGATACAGCCCTCCATAGGGTGTAGATCCATTTAATGGGTCTTGACTGGCGCAGTAAAAAGTTGAAATAGAACAGAAATAGAGTACATTTCATGTAGTAAGAGTGTTATCTGAGAAATTTTTTCAGTTGTGTGTACATGTGTGTAAACACACATTGAGTCACTCTGTAAAATTTGTTTCTTACTGTGAGCTTCAATTAAAGAAAGTTTGAGAAACACTGATTTGGATAGTTTCTGGGGAAAGAAGGCCTCCTGCAGTAGACCCTTTAATGTTTATGGTCCTTCTGTTTTAGAACTGTGGGATTCTCTTTCCTGGGATACTGACAGTTCCTTTAAGCAATAAGTAATTACTGTATTGTGACTCTTGTATGCATAGTAGGCGTAAACTTTATAGTTCTGAGGACTGTATCATCTATTTGAGAAGACAAAAAAATAGCATATATGAAAGCATACATGAGGTATTTAGAGAGGCACTTCATACCAAATTTCATGATATCAATTATATAAAGAGAGATCCCTGCAAGAATCTATGAATGAATGCATTTGTTTATTGATATAGTCAGACAATTAGCAAGCATATATTAGATGCCAGGCACTGTGTTAGGTATTGGAGGATCAAATAGAACTTACAGCTCAACAGGCAGATGTGCATTAATCATTTCATGACACAAATAGGTGTCATGAGGTGGTCATAAAATTGCAACTTTGATAAGGACTTTGAGTGAGAGGTACATCATGTCTAAAATTATTATGGATGACCTGGTCAGAAGGTCAGGGAAAGATTCACTAGAGTCATGACGATTGAATTAAGATCTAAATAAATGTAGGTGTCAACCAAATGGGGAGGGAAAGCAATGATGTTCAGGCAGAGAGAATGTCAAGTTAAAAGGTCCTCCTATGGTGGGAGAGGACTTGAAACTTACAAGGAAAAACTTACAAGGAAAAAGTGGCTGGCTGTCATACTCAGGGCAAGGTGCAGAATGGTGAGAGTTGAAGTTTGACAGACTCTGAGGTCATTATAGGCCATGCAAACTTGGGAGCGTTCTGAGAGCCCTGACAAGGTATTGACAGATGTTAAAGCAGGGAGGGGATACGATCCAGATTGAATTTTGCAAAGACGTGCCTGGCTTCAGTGTGGATAATCTATTGAAGGAGTCACTCAATGATTCCTTCATTGAGAGGGCCTGAGTAAACCGATTAGGTAGCTCTTGGCATGGTCTAGGGGAGAGATGATGGAAGCTTGGAGTTGGGAGATGATGATGAGGATCTAGAGAAATGGAGAGATTTGAAAGGGTTCTAGGAGATAAAATTAATAAGATTTGGTAATAAATTAGCTATAGGGGTAATCAGAAGGATGTTGAAAGATGGCTCCCAGGTTGCTGCACGGATGGTGATCTCATTTTCTAAGATAGGAAACACTGGGAAAGCATCTGATTTGGGGAAATGACAGGTCATGGACATGTTCTACTGAGGTAAATTTAAGCTATCTATGAGGAGAGGTGAACCTGGATATAAAGATCTAGAGTTTATAGAAGTTTATAGAAGAGGTCTGGTTTATAGAAGTTTTTAGAAGAGGTCTGGTTTGGAGATAGAGTTACTGAATCTATGGAGATAGGTGAAAGCAGAAGAGGAATGGACATAGAGGAACTTTAATATACTGACTGGATAAAGAGTATTGAGTCTGCAAAGGAAATGGAGGAGTGTCCAGAGAATCAGGGAAATGTTGTTCTATGTAAGCTAAGGATTGAGACATTTTTAAGGAGGGAGTGGATACCATTGCTTCTGAATTATTAAGTGGAAAGGGTAAAAAGTGTCCTTTGTATTTGGTGACATGGAGAGATTATTGGTTACCTAGGTTGTCTTGGAGCGGTGAGGACGTAAGCCAGATAGGAGTGAGTTGGGTGAATAGGGGCTGAGAAGATAGAGCCAATGAGAATAGACAACTTTTATGAAAAGTTTGTCCTGTGAAGGGTTGGACACAGACAGATATGATGGTAGCCAGAGGATGTGGATTCAGTGGTAACCACTGAATGTGTCATAGAGAAGGGAGAGTTGAACTGGTTCTTAAAAGTTTTGATAGGCAAAGGGATGAAGAAAAAGTTTTGATAGGCAAAGGGATGAAGAAAAAGTATTTCAAGTGGATAGTAGGCATCATGAGTGAGCATCTTTTGAGGATATAATGAGAAAACTGACCTAACTGCAATAGTATAGACTTTAGGAGAATAATGAGAAATATGTTTGCACAGGTGGAGAGGATGAGGCTGGATTTCAAAGGACTTTGTGAGTCTGGGAGAGGATTCAGTGATGTAAACAGTTGGGAGACTTGATCTGGATGAAGAGTGGTAGGATGGAGGCAGGGCTTGAGGGGGACAAATGAATGTTAGTCTGAAAATCAGGGAGACCATGTAGCAAGCTATATGCATTGCCACAGCTACCTAGTTATGAAGTGAGGAACCTATGGATTAGAGAGGTTAAACTGACTAGGACCTGGCCTGGGCTAAGAAGGGAAAGAAGTTAATTTTTGATGATCATATTACAAATATTTATAATTGATGCTATATATAGATGAAAATATATATTTATAGAAGAATTTATATTTTATGAAGCATTTTTACAGGAATAAGATCATTTTAATCTCTAATCACTGTATGTACCAAGGAAACGTAGTATTACCATTCTTATAGCTAGGGTTCAGCTCAAATGCCACTGGTTTCCTAAAACTTGTGATTCTCTAGCCCTTTGTCCTTCTTGTATTTTCTTTTAAGTTTGAGGTATACTTTATATGAAGTAAAACATACATATCTTGCATACAGTTCAATTAGTTTTGGCAAATGTATATACCTCTGTAGTTTATATCTCTATAAAGATAGAAAACAATGACCTTCTCCAGAAAGTCATCAGTCCTTCTACCATCCCATCCCCCTCAGAAATCATTGTTCTGATCTCTATCGCCATAGATTGACCTTGCCTATATTTAAACTTCATATGAATGAAATTATAGTTTCTGACTTCTTTAAATCATCAGTGTTTTTCAGATTAATTTGTGTTGCTGCAATCTATCAGTAGTTTGTTCCATTTTAGAGCTGAGTAGTATGTCTTGTATGAATATGCCCCAATTTTTAATCCACTCTCTTGTCGATGGACATTTGCATTGTTTTCAATTTTGGGCTACTGTGAATAAATCTGATGTGAACATTTTTCTACAAGTCTTTTTGTTAACATATCTTTTCATTTCACTTGAGTAAATGCCTAGAAGTGAAATTTCTGGGTCATAGTTGAATGTTTAACTTTTCATGAAACTGTTTTCCAAAGTGATCATACCATTTTATATTCTCATTAGCATTTTATAAAGAATTTCAGTTGTTCCATATTTTCATCAACATTTTTGTGTTATTAGCCTTTATAACCACTCTAGTGGTTAAGCAGTGATAGATCATTGTGCTTTTAGTTTGTATTTCCCTAATGCATGATGATGGTGAGTGTCTCATTCTTGTGCTTATTGGCTGTTGTACATCTTCTTTTGTGAAATGTCTGTTCAAATCATTTGCCCATTTTGTTAACTGGGTCATTTGCCCTTTGGTAGGATTTTTCGGGCCTATTTTGGATAGGAGTTCTTTCTCAGGTATCTGCATTGTGAATATCTTCTCTCAGTCTGTGGATTCCCTTTTCATTTTCTTGACAGTGTCCTTGAATGAGCAGTTGATTTTAATTTTGATAATGTCTAATTTATTTATCAATACTTTCTTTTATGGTGATTACTGTATGAGTCTTAGAAATTTTTGTCTTCCTCAAAGTTGCAAAGATTTCCTTCTATGTTTCCTTTTAATTTTCACTTTTGTGTTTAAGTCTATGACCTGTTTTAAATTATTTTCGTGTGTGTGGTGTGAAGTAAGGGTCATGGTTCAATTTTCGCTTGTATGGATAGCCAGTTGTTTTAGCACAGTTCATTGAAGTTGTCTTTATTAATGAAACTGCCTTGGCATCTTTGCAAAAAATCAGTTGGCCATTTATGTAAGGGTCTATTTCTGAAGTCTTTAAACTGTTTCATTGATCTATTTGTCCCCACTCCAATTTCATACTATATTAATTACTATAGTTGTATGTTTCTCCAACTTGGTTCTTCTTTTTCAGATTTTATTTTGGGTTATTTTAGGTAATTTGTATTTTCACAAACATTTTATAATTATTTTGTCAGTTACTTCAAAAAAGCCTGTTGGTATTTTCATTGGGATTGTATTAAATCTATAGACTGATTTGTAGAGAATTGAAGTCTTAAAATATCCAGTCTTTCAATTCATTGACATGGCATAGCTCTCCATTTGTTTAGAAGCCATTTGTAAGCAGCAGTTTTTAGTTTTCACTCTGGAGGTCCTACATGTATTTTGTTAAATTTATTTCTTAGTATTTTATAGTTTTTGATATCATTCTAAGTGAAATTGCTTTTCATTTTCCAATTGTTTAATGCTAGTTAATATAAACAAAATAGATTTTATATTGACTTTATGTCTTGTAACCTTGCTTAATTCACTCAATAATTTTAGATATCCTTTTGAGTATTCCTTAGGATTTTCTACATAAACAATCATGTCATCTGCAAATAGAAAAATAATTACACTTACATTTTAAACATTTATATCTTATATATATTTTTGGTTTGTTTCTCTCTTTTCCTTTTTTTCCCTTTATTTTCTTAGATGGACCTCTGATGAAATGTTGAGTGTAAGGGTTGAGAGTATATATCATTGACTTTTTCCTAATCTTAGGGGGAAAATATTTAGTATTCTAGCTTTAAAAGTGATGTTAGCTATGGATTTTTTAGCAGATATCCTCTATCAGTTTGAGGAAGTTTTCTTTTATTCTTAGTTTGCTCAGATATTTTAACCATGAATGAGTATGAATTTTGTCAAATGCTTTTTTCTGCATCTATTGAGATATAATCATATGGCTTTTTCTTTTATTCTGTTGATGGATTGCATTGGTTGATTTCATAATGATAAATCAACCTTATGTTCATGAGATAAACCCTACTTGGCTATGATCTATTTTCTTTTCTTTTCTTTTTTTTTTTTTTTTTTTTTTCGGTACGCGGGCCTCTCACTGTTGTGGCTTCTCCCGTTGCGGAGCACAGGCTCCGGACGCCCAGGCTCAGCGGCCATGGCTCATGGGCCTAGCCACTCCACGGCATGTGGGATCTTCCCAGACCGGGACACGAACCTGTGTCCCCTGCATTGGCAGGCGGACTTTCAACCACCATGCCACTAGGGAAGCCCTATTTTCTTTTTTATATATTGCCGGATTCTATTTGCCAATATTTTCTTCTGTATTTTTGCAACTACATTCATAAGATCTATTGGTCAGTAATTCTTTCTTTAACAGCCCTTGTCAGATTTTGGTATCATAATAATGCTAACCTCATAAAAGAAGTTAAGAAATGCTTCCTCACCTATTTTCCGAGAGTTTGTGTAATATTTGTACTATGTCTTATTTAAATATTTGAAAGAATTCGCTGAGCCCATAGCCATCTGGGCCTTTAGTTTTCATTAAAAGATATTAAGCTATTTAACTTTTCCATTTCTTTTTGTGCCTGTTTTTTATAAGTTTTTTTATTTTCAGAAATTTAATTCATTTCATCATAGTTTTATAATTCATTGGCAAAATATTGTTTGCTGTACCTTTATTACCATTTGCTATGTGTACTATATCCAGTGATGTCTACTCTTTCATTCTTGATGATGATAACTTGTGTTTTTTTGAAGTTCACTCTTTTTTGAATGTTTTCTATTTCACTGATCTACATTATGACCTTTATTTACTTCCTTCTATTTAATTTGTATTTAATAGCTATTATTTTTCTAGTTTCTTCATAAAAGAGTTTATATTATTGATTTTAAACTTTTCATTAAAAAATAAAACTTTAAAATGAGAAATTTCTCTCTAAGCACTGCTTTAAATGTATACAACAAACTTATTATCATCCAGTTTAAAATATCTTCTATATTTCTGTTGATTTCTTCTTTGACCCAGTGGTTTAGAAATGAATTGGGTAACATCCAAATACTGTAGATTTTTCTAGATAATTAAAAAAAATGATTTCTGATTTAATTACTTTGAAGTCAGAAAATATACTTTATGTAATTTCAATATTTTGAAATTTATTGACAATTTTTGTGGCTCAAAGTCAGTTACATCTTGGTGGAATTTCCACATGCACTGGAAAAGAATGTGTATTCTGTAGTGTAGTGTGGGGTGTCCTGTAAATGTCAGTTAGTTTGAGTTAGTTGATAGTGTTGGTGTTGTTCAAATATTCTATATCCTCAATCAGTTCTTCATCTGGTTGTTCTGCTAGTTAAGGCAGAAGGTTAATATCTCCCTTTATTATTGTGAAATTGTCTATCCTAGTTATGTCATTTTTTTTCTTCATGCATTTTGAAGCTCTTTCATTACTTTCATATGCATTTGGGAGTGCTGTATCTTCTTAATGAATTGACTCCTTTATTATTATTAAATGCCCCTCCTTATTTCTATTACCCCTTGTCTTCAGCTACTTTATTTTGTATTATCATGGGCAGACTTACTTTCTTTCTTTTTTTTTTTTTTTTTTTGTGGTACATGGGCCTCTCACCGTTGTGGCCTCTCCCGTTGCGGAGCACAGGCTCAGTGGCCGTGGCTCACGGGCCCAGCCGCTCCGCAGCATGTGGAATCTTCCCGGACTGGGGCACGAACCCGTGTCCCCTGCATTGGCAGGTGGGCTCTCAACCACTGCGCCACCAGGGAAGCCTCCCAGACTTACTTTCTTGAATGCTTAGTGTTTGAGTAGTGTATTTTCCCCCACACTTTCAATTTTCAAATTAAAAAAAATTTTAAGTCTTTATTGAACTTGTTACAATATTGCTTCTGTTTTATGTTTTGTTTTATTTGGCCCCAAGGCATGTGGGATTTTAGCTCCCTGACCAGGGATTGAACCCACACCCCCTGTATTGGAAGGTGAAGTCTTACCCACTGGACCACCAGAGAAGTCCGTATCTATCTTTTTATACTTTAAATGGCTCTCTTAAAATACTAGACTATCAGTTTCTATTCTGTTTTTAAAAATCCAGTCTGAAAATTTCTGTCTTATAATTAGTGTGTTTATTCTATTTACATTTAATGTAATGCTTGATATAGTTGGATTTAGGGCTACCATCCTGGGGTTTATTTTCTATTTGTCCTATCTGTTGTTTGTTTTTCCCTTCTTGACTTCTTTTTTTTTTTTTTTTTTTTTTTTTTTTGCGGTACGTGGGCCTCCCACTGCTGTGGCCCCTCGCGCCGCGGAGCACAGGCTCCAGACGCGCAGGCCCAGCGGCCATGGCTCACGGGCCCAGCCGCTCCGCGGCACGTGGGATCCTCCCGGACCGGGGCACGAACCCGCGCCCCCTGCATCGGCAGGCGGGCCCTCAACCACTGCGCCACCAGGGAAGCCCCGCTTCTTGACTTCTTTTGTGGAGGTTATTGTTATTATTATTGTTACTATTATTATTTTTTCAGCTAAAATACCTATTACATTTGTTTTATTGTGATTCTGCTGGCAATGGTTTCTCCCAGTTTTTGTTTCTGAGCATGTCTTTATTTGACCTTCAAGTTTGAAGGATATCTTTGCTCTCTATAAAAATCTACGTTGATAAACATTTTTCTCTCAGTATTTTAAAGATGTCATTCCATTGATTTCTGGCCTCCTTTGTTTTTCATTCTTTGTATGCTGTATTTATTACACCTCCCCCAAATATAACACATATAAATAATGTATCTTTTTTTTGATGTTTAAAATTTTTTTTCCCTTATTTTTCATTAGCAATTTTACTGTCATCTTCTTACTGTTGCTTTCTTTGGTTTATCTTGCTTGAGGTTTACTGAGCTAAGATCTCTGTGTTGCTATTTTTCATGCTATTTGAAAAATTTTAGTCATCCTTTATCTAAGTAACATTTGTGTCCTATTCTGTTTTTTTTCCCCAGACTCAGCTACATATATTTTAGACTGCTTGATATTGTCCCAGGACATCTTTTCCGTTGTTTTCTCTTTTTGCTTCAATTTGCAGTAATTTGCATTGATATGTTTTTAAACTGTCCTTTCTTTTTTAGTGTCCAATATATTGTTAAATCTATTCAGTTTTTTATTTCAGAGATTGCATTGTTTATTTCTGTGTTCCCATCTCAACCTCTCTATTGCCCATTTTTTCTCTTGATTATTGTTACAGTTTCCTGTTTCTTGGCATGCCTAATAATTTTTAATTGTATACGGACATTGTATTGATACAATGTAGAGATTTTGGACTTCATTATTTTCCTCTGAAGAAGATTTCATTTTATTTTAGCAGGTGGTTAAATTACTGGTGCATCACCTTAATTATGACTTTAGCCTTTTTTTTTTTTTTTTTAGTATGAGTCTATTTTCTACATTTTTGATCTTAGACTCAGGTCATAACCATTTATCCTGAGACTTGATTTTTATTCCTGAAGTAAGGCCTTCTGTGGAATTAATGGAAAGCTCAAGGTATTTACCAAGCTTCTCTAACTTGATAGGACTCGAACTCCAAAATTTGTCCTATAGCTTTGGGAAGCTGATGAAGTTTCTGCCTATCTCTTTAGCCTTCTAGTCATTGCAAGACAAGATGGGTTCCTTGTAGTCTCATCCTGTGCATGCAGTTTAGGTCACAGACGAGGATTTGAGGTGGATTTATATACAGGTTTATGGCTCCATATGTTAAAGGAACTCCACCTTAACTTCAAGCTGCTTTGGCGGTCCCAAATTATGATCTTTGACTTTTTAGCCCCATAAGACTTTTCTGTTTGAGCTCTATCACCCACGAACTTTACAAACTGAGACGTGCTCTCAGGGGAATGGACAGTTAAATGAATATCTCACCTAATGTGTCTTCCTTTTTTCAAGGGTTTGTCTTTTCTGGTTTCTATCCACTTTTGATTGTCTTTTAGTGCCTTGAAACAGATTTTTTTCCCATATGTTGGCCCATGCTTCTTGATTTGGCATCTGTTCTGGTAAATTGTACTTGGTTACATATTTGTTTTTCTTTATATGTAAGTTGTTTGAGAGTAAAGGGCATGGTTTATTGATCTTTATTTTATCCCATTGTCTGATCCAGAGTAGTGCCTTTTACTTAGCAGCTACTTAGTCAGTGAATTGCATTGTTATTTACATGAAGAGCAACTGTAAGTCAGAATTTAAACTTCAAGTCATCTACTCTTAAGTTAATTTCTCTTCAGTACACCACTCAATATGAGTTCAAAGAAGATTTTTTTGGTAGATATTTTGAAGTATAGTACTCCCTAAAAAATCTGCTTGTAAAATATTGATATTTATTTTAAAAATAATTTTATGTTTTATATTTTAATATTGTTTTAATTTTGATGTTAACATATTTATCATTTGTCCTACAAAACTGCTAAAGTTACTGCCTAAAACTGTTGGATTTTCAATCAAGGTATAGGCCAAAAGATATTATTTTTTGTATTAATTTTTATACCTAAAGCAAAACCACTTCTCCATGCAAAACAGACCAGAGATGTTTCTTTTATTTAGAATAATGGTAGTTTCCAAATTCTGTGTAGCATGTGGTTGGAAATAATGTCTTTAAATAATTTTATTTTAAAAAGGGACTTTATTTAAAATTTTGATTTTAAATTAGACTTCTCTAGATCAAACTGATGGACAATGAATTTGTCCCATCATGTCAAAATTACATTAATACAGTTTTTGGAGGAGTCATCCAAACTTGTCTCTGTTATTAAGTTTAATATTCTCAGTTTGTAGAGAAGTGACTGTAGCCCTTAGTCTTAATAAATTAAACTGTTTTTAGCTGTGATTATTATAGTCATTAACATTTATTTAATATTAACCATGCTTTGTTTTCATAGTGTACTGTTTACTTGAATGCAAAGAGTATTGTAAACTGGCTTCTTTTCAAGGGAGTTTTTAGTTTATAAGCAAATCTTGTACTCACTGCAGATCTCAGTTGCTGATCATGCTAAAGTAATAATGCCAGTTTCAAGGATACGTTTTATTATTTGTACCATAACAAACCATAGCTATATTTGTTTATTTTTATGAATATGTCTTTTTAATTACTTGAAAGAAGTACATTGTTAAATGAAGCTAAAAAACTTCCCTTTTCTTCTTTCTCCTTTAGAATCGAGTTTCTTACTGGGAAATGCCCAGATTGTGGATTGGCCCGTAGTTTATAGTAATGACGGTTTTTGCAAACTCTCTGGGTATCATCGAGCTGACGTCATGCAGAAAAGTAGCACTTGCAGGTAGGTTAAGAGAACAGCTCAGGAATGTTTTCTAAAGTTTAACTAAATGTTGAATGTGGTTAAAAGGCTTAAACTTACTTAGACTCACTGTGATTTGGTCTTGCACCCAGTTCTTGGTACAGAGCTCCCAAAACTCTTGGAATTTCTTGTTATATGTTAATGAGGTGACTTTTGGAAAGCCCTTAGATAACCTAAAGATGGGGTTGGCTGCCAGAGGAACCAACCGTGTGATTAGTACCATGCCTTCTCCCCAGTCTCCTGGAGAGGGGCTGGAGGTTGAATCAATACCAATGTCAATGAGTTAATCAATTATGACTGTGTAATGAAGCCTCCATAAAAACTCAGAGGACAGGTTCTGAGGCCTTCCAGTTTGCGCAACATGTGGAAGTGCCGAGAGTGGCATGCCTGGTGAGGGCACGGAAGCCCCATACCTTGTCCTGTGCATCTCTTCCATCTGCCTGTTTCTGAGTTATATCCTTTTACGATAAACCAGTAATCTGGTAAGCAAAATGTTTCTCTGAGCTCTGTGAGTCTCTCTAGCAAATTATTCAAACCAAAGGAAGAGGTCATGGGAACCTCTCATATATAGCTGTTTGTCAAAAGTACACATAACAACCTCTGCTTGTAACTGGTGCTGAAGTTTAAGGAGGGTGTCATGGGAACCTCCAATCTGTATTAGGTGGGTCAGAAACACAGGCAACGACCTAGGCTTGTGACTGATTCCTGAAGTCTGGTGGAGGGTAGTCTTGTAGGACTGAACCCTCAATGTTTAACCTGTGGAATCTGATGCTATCTGCAGGTAGGTAGTGTCAGAATTGAGTTGAATCATAGGACACCCAGCTGGTGTCCCTAGAATTGCTTGTTGTTGGTATAGGGAAAGTCTCCACCACCACCGCCACACCCAGATTGGAATTGGTACCAGAACCTATTGATTCACATGAAAACTATAGGGTAAAAATTATATTAGAATGTTAAGGAGACTAAACTGTCAATAGAAATACATAGTTTAAGAGCCACTGGTGAGAACTTTTGCAAAGAGAAATATTTTTGCATAGCTGTGAATTTATTAATTCATTCAATAAATATTTTTTGATCACCCTCTATGGGCCACAAGCTATTCTAGGTGCCAAGTGATCAAAGGAACATCCTATATCAGAGGACCATTGATGTCATCAGCACTTCTTGAGTTGCTAAAACTGTATTGAACAAAGTAGAGGCAACAACCCCCAACCAAGTAGGACATGGTTTTTGAACATTAAAAAAAATCAAAATGAAGTTCTTTCATACTGTATAAATCACACGTACTTTGTTATGTTGGTACATTGTACCACTGCTATTTTGTTTGACTTATGTAAAACAGAATCTGGCATTTATATTATTTATAACAATTCTTTTAAAATATTCCATATCTGTGAGCTTAAAGAGAGTATTACCAAAAAAGATCATAAAAGAGAAAAGGAAACTCTATATAAGGAACCAATTTAGAACCGAAAACTTTTCACAATATTTCGGTAATGCCAGATGGGATGTTTTTTCCTTGAGTTAATTTTTCTTTAAAGCTCACACTTAACTAAGTACCAAAATCATGTTATTTTAGAACTGCAAGGGGTCAATTATTTTCTACTCCATATTCGTTATTTTTCAGAGGAAAAACTGAGTTAGAGTTAGGTTAAGGGATTTGCCCAGGGAAACAGTGATTGATTTATCTTTTTTTCAACCCATTTATGCTGCGAAACATTATATGCATATACAAATATATATATTCTACATCTTCATGGAGGGTAGGGATTTCATATGGGGTCTAAACCTGACTATACATGGGAATCACTTAGAGAGGTTTTGCAAAACACAGATTCTCAGACCTCATCTTAAACCTATTGAATCAGAATCACCTCAGGTGGGTAGGTGGGGGCAGGAATCAGTACTTTTAACCAGCAGCTCTGATGATCCCGTTGCTTAGCCAGCACTGAGAAATTATCTGTTCAAACATCCTCTTTCTTCGCTTATCCTCTCCCAGCAGTCCTCATTTTCTCTCTACTAAAGTCATTCTCGTATTCAGCCTTCACTTCCAGGCCTGAAATTGGTAGGTAGGAATGATGAAAAACTGTGGCCCCTCGTTGAGAAACTCTCTTTGGTAGCACGGATGTCTCTTGTGCCTTTTTATCTGCTGGGTGGATATTAGCTCTTGGCCTAGCACTGTCACTGAGGTGTGTGTTCTAAATTCTGGGAGGCCAAGGTTTGTATTGAGCAGTTCTGCTCCCTTATGTCTCGGCAGGATTTAGGTTAGGAAAAGGTTAGTTTTATGGTAGACCTAACCTGTGGAACAGGTTCTATAGAGAATTCCAGGAAATGTAGATGCTCCCATACCTATTTCCTGACCTCCCACCATCATCATGCCGGGCTTGTTTCAAGTTGCCATCTTCTACCTGAAGGTGCTCATAACTTTTCCTCCTTTGACTCCCTATAGTTCATCATTTGGCACCGTCATATGGCCTTAAAGTAGTTTTTCTTATCCCTGGGGTTTTCATCGCTGTTGCTTTTGCTGTCATTTTTGAGATGTATTGCTCTTCATATCTGGATATATTGTAAAGTCATGCTCACATCTCTTCTTGCTTCCCACGTATCTGCCCCTATACCCCAGCCTGTTTTCTTTGGCACATGCAATTTTTCCTATAAAAAGTTCGTTAAAAAATGCTGGCATGTTGTAACACAGAGAATGTATATTCTCTCCCCTTAAAGCATTGCTTTCCCTCCTACCACCAGTGCCAGATTATACATGCCTTGAAGGTAAGGATTCCATCTTGTTCACGTTTGTATGCACTACAGGACACAGCTCAGTGTTCTGTGTCAGTATTGTTGAATTGGTTGGCTTGTTTTGCAATAAACCCTAACCTAGGTCTCACAGACTTCTGTATAACATGCTTTTATTTATTGTATTTTATCCCAAGTGTTAGGGTATTTGAGGTGGGTAAGAAAGCAGAGAGCTTTGGATTATGTTACACTTTTTCACTGTGGGAAGAAGTATGCAAAACTCCCCCCAGTTCTTCTTCACTTTTGTTAGAGATAGTATTTTCAAAATACCAGTATTCTTTTATTTTTTTTAACATCTTTAGTGTAGTATAATTGCTTTACAATGTTGTGTTAGTTTCTGCTTTATAACAAAATGAATCAGCTATATGTTTACATATATCCCCATATCCCTTCCCTCTTGAGTCTCCCTCCCACCCTTCCTATCCCACCCCTCTAGATGGTCACAAAGCACAGAGCTGATCTTGCTGTGCTATGCGGCTGCTTCCCACTAGCTACCTATTTTACATTTGGTAGTGTATATATGTCAATGCTACTCTCTCACTTCCTTGCAGCTTACCCTTCCCCCTCCCCATGTCAAGTCCATTCTCTACGAATACCAGTATTCTTTAAAAATTTTTTTATTGAGGCATAGTTAATTTATAAGATTATATTAATTTCAGATGTATAACAGTGATTCAAAATTTTTATAAATTATACTCCATTTAAAGTTATTGTAAAATGTTGGCTATATTTCTTGTGCTGTACAGTATATCCTTGTAGCTTATTTATAAATCGTAGTTTGTACCTCTTAATCCCCTACCCTTTTCTTACCCCTCCCCTCTTCCCTCTCCCCACTGGTAATCACTAAACATAACAGTATTCTTAACACAAACAATTATTACTTGATTGCACAAAATGCCCATTGTGTTCTGCTAATCTAAAACTTGCAAGCAATTGAATGCTCTCGCAGAGCAATGAAGACTAGCATCTGATATATGAGCAAGTGTTTGAATCCTATCAGGTTTTCTTAAGGCATAGTTTATTTTAATGCACCCCCTTTCAAACTTCTACATTCCGTTTAAAAATTAAACTACACCCATTTTACTTTCATTGAAGCACTTTTTAGAAGAATGAAGACCTGGAAATAATAAAAATGTCTGGTAGTATATTTATTAAAAAATGTTATGGCAAAGCCCTAACTTCTTACATCATATGTTGGAAGAATAATGACACTGAAAGAAGCTAACGACGTATTACTAAGTAAAAGATTATCAACCAACCAGCCAAATGAACAAAAAAGATTTCAAAACAATATCTGCATCATGATTCCAATTTTGTTTCCATATAGTTGTTTTCCATTTCCTGTATAAATCTATAAAAGCCTTTGAATATGATACACAAAGAAACAGAGGGAGGAAAGAAACTTTTATACACATTTAGAAATACAGTGTTAAAGCTAATGTTATACAGTTTTGGAATCACTGAATTCTAGTTGAATATGGACATAAATAATTTGATACTGAGGGTAGCCTTATAACAAATCAAAGAATTTTACTGATTTTAATAATGACAAGTTTTAGACAAACATAACAGAATAAGAAGCTACAAATCAGTGAGTATCACTTTGTGAGGAAAAAATATGAATACTTTATGTGCTGAAAAAGAGTCATCTTTGTATACAGCTTGCACTAGATGGATTAAAATTGATAGGATTAAAGTGGTAACTGCATAAAGATTACATGTCCTATTTTTAAAATATTCAAATGTGAGTTGTTTTATGGAAAATGACAAATATTAATTTGTAATTTTACAATATCAAGAGGCTAAGATTATTTATACATTATATATTATTATGCATTATTTATACATTTGTATATTTATTCTGTTTTCTTATCTTTTTCCTTCTTTGTCTTTCCCAGTCCTTCTCCCATTAGACCAGGTGCATAGAATCAAATTAAACATACTCCTCAGTTTGTCCCAATATTATCATTTGGATCTCTCTGGGCACAGTCTATTTATTTTATTTTAATTTCATTTTATTTGTTTTATTTTGTTTCAACTTCTTTTCTTTTATTTCTTTTCCCCTTCATTCCATTCCCCTTCCTCTTCCATAGCTATTCATTTTAGTGTGTTCATTGTATGTCTTTCGAATCCATCTTCCATGTGTTTAATAAATACGTGTATTCTTGAAATGATGTTGCTTTGTGTGTGTTTTTAAGGCCTACATAATTCATACTGTGCAGTAAGATATACAGTTTCTTACTCTTTTCACTCACCATTATGTTTTTGATATTTTTTAATGTTGCTATATCATAATCTATTTCATCATGTCTGACTGTTTTATAGTGTTCCAGTGTCCTCACAACCTTCATTTTCTTTATCCACTTTACTAGTCTTGAACTCCAACTTCTGACACTTTGCTACTCCAACAAGTTGGAGGTAAACATCCTCATACACATCTTCTTGTGTTCCCATGGGAGAAGTTGTCTGTCTCTATGCCCAGAAATAGAATTGCTGGATAGTAGAATATATGCAGAAATTGTAAATTAACTGCTGTCAGATTGCTGTTCAGAATGGCCCTCTGTTTCTACTCTCAGCAGCCATGATGGAGGGTTTTCCTGTATCCTTGCACTTTATAATAGTAGCTAAATTTCTATTAAAATAAAAATCTGATGTGTGCCATGTACTGTCTCATTTTTATTTTAGCTAAAATTTCAAAAAATATTTTAATGAAATTTCTGGATTCCTAGGAAGTTCAAATGTTCATTTTATTGTCCAATAATTTCATTTCCAAGCTTTTGGACTGTTGCTGTTTACTGAAGGACACAAAATGTATTGCGTGTTTGAAGGAAATTGTATGTAGGTTTTGGGGGGATGGCATTTAAAAACATCTGATCTTATCTCAGGACCCTTAGAAAGCCCTGACATTCGAGACATACTGTCATAGGTCAGGTAGAAACCACTTTAGCATTTTACCCTTGATTAGCCTGAACCTTTTAAAAACCTATTCTACTTCTTTTAAAATTTACTTTTCATTTATTTATTTTTGTTTTTTAAGATAAAGGGGTGAGAAGAGGAATCAGATAGGTAGGGAAGATTGGAGTAGATAGATGCTTTCAAATACATTTTTTTTTGGAAGACCCATTAATAATTCTTAACCAAACTATCAAATTAGACAATGAAGCAGAGATATTAAGAGCCACTTTATTGGATGTATTTTCACAGGTAGTTTTATTAATGCAGGGTTACCTCAGTCAACAAGAGAACGTTACACATGATGGATGTCAGTCAGTCTGGTTCCATTTGGCTGAGAACTCTGCTTTACAACGAGCGAAAGTGTTGAAACATTCAGTGTTGACTGAATGTTTGTCTGCTTATTAGTCCAGGAACATTGTTGACCATTAGCAGATAAAGATAGATTGGCAGCACTCATGATTAGATTATATATTTTTTCAGTTTGTAAGATTCCTTTCTCCTTTGGAAGTCTGTCAAATTATAGCCATACTTACTGTCAGGTGTTATAATGAGGCTGGTTTGTGAGATTTTGATGGCAAAACAAGGGATCCAAAAATAAGTAAATCTTGCTATAAACCAAACCGCTTAGTCCTAGAAGTTTCCTAGGGTAAGATATACAGGAAAGATATACTGCCAAATGCTCAGGCAAGCTGGATATGGCCCAAGCCAGGCCTCAGGAAATCTCCCTTACTCCCAAGATCAAGTCTTCCCACAAGTTAGTTGTGTGGCAAGGTAAGTGGCCAGATTATCCAGCAGCAGGCCCTGGGTGAATTTATGCCTCAATGTCATGGGTTCACAAAGAAAGAAGACACACAAAATGATGTGTGTATCCCCTTAAGACACAGGGACCCTGCCCATTAGCAGGCATGGCCCAACCCTTGCCCTAGAATTGTAGAGGAGCAAAGGAGTAGGGTTGGGCTGGAGGGACTTCGAACCCCACCCATAAGAAGCATTCCAGTAATAAGTCATTGTACAGCACATTATAATTTGCAACTTCATGTGCATTATCCTTTTAATCCCCACCCTCTGAGTTATATTAACATTACCATCATTTTACTGATGAGGGAACTAAGAGTCAGAGAAGTTATGCGACTTGGCCATGAGCCTTCCAGATTGTAAGTGGTCCTCTAAGTGCAGTGGTCCTCTGTTATATTGTGGCTGCTCCATATTATAGCAGGGATAGATTGCTTCTGTGCATCTAATTTTATTTTCCTTCCAATAAGATAACAGTGAAGTTGTAGAAGTCATTTATTATTACTGAAGGGGAGCTTGGCTATCTAAGAGAGTAATTTGAAGTTCTGTAATTTTTTAGTATTCCCATGCTATATTCCTGGAGGATATTCAATAAGAGACATAAAGAGTATTTAAGATTATTATATAGATATATAGTTTCTAAAGTCTGATGATTATCATTTCTAAATCTTGGTTTCCTTCAAATTCCATTAACCATTCAAAGACTGCATTGAGCTTCAGCCATCTGCAATCAGGCTGCAGGAAACCTCGGTAAAGAAATTCAACATTTACACATAAAAAGTGCCGAGCAAGTAAGCAAATGTGCCATACACGTAAAATATGCAGAAGCATTGATTTAATCATTTTGGTTTGGACAACTTTGGGTGGAAACACTTTCAAAGTTTGAATTAATCTCCAGAACACTTGCTTTGGAAGATTGGATAATACATTTCAGACATTCTTTCAGGTCATTTTGAAATATCTTTTGTTATGTAACTGCTGCATTTTACCACTTCAAATATGTGTTCTGTCTCTGGAAATACGTAGTTTTAAAACTTAAAATAAAAATATGAGTGAAACTGCGTAAGAAATAAAACCTATTTTTGAAAAATTATTCAGAGTATAATAAGCTGGGATTTTTTTCTTAAAATGATCCTATTTTCTTAGGACAGTCTATTTTAGCATTGGGAGGGCTAAAGAATGGGTTATAGAATTTTCAGAGTTTATTTGAGAAATTGCTTGTTTTCACCTTCTCTTCAGCATTTTAGCTGAATCAGACTTGTGTTGTATTTCTTCTTAAGTGGTATTATTACATCAATTTCTAAGACAGTTTTTTTTTTTTAAATTTGAGTTGTAACATTTTTAATCCTATTCGAGTTAATTTTTCACCATTTTTATCCTAGTTGCTTGTTATATTATAGATGATTTCTTTTTTATGTTTTTCTGTTGGCCAATTATGAATATTGTGTTTTGGTTTACTGAACTATTGACTCTGACATTTAGTAATAGGAGTAAATACTTTCTCTTCTTTTTAAGACCACAAACATTTATTTAGTTTAATTACCCTTATTATTATTTTTTTTGTATTTTTAATGTTTTCTCTTTATTAGTGTCTTTAGGTTAAAAATAACAGTCAATAAAAAAGTTTACTTGTCTGTAAAAAATATTGACAGTATTAAATAGTGTTTTATTTGTGGGGAGGAAAGGAGGGTGACTTTGTGCACTTTAACTGAGGAATTCTAATTTAATTATAATGCCCTCAGGAGATTTTCCTAAAACTCAGCATGAGCTGAATGAAACTCAGGCTTTGACAGGAACAGTGGCTTTTCAATGCCCTCTGAAGCTTCATGTGTTAGTCTGGCTATAGGATTATGGAGTTAGAGTCTGTCATCCTATTCTGATATTCTCTTGCTTATTTTACTATTATAATGACAATTAAAAATTCCTTTTTTATACAAGAGAAAAGTATTGTATTGAAAATGCAGGCCACAGATTGGACAGTCTTTGGTTGGCCTCATCTACTTTCTTAGTTTTCAGAATTCTAGTTGCTTAGGTTAGTGTTACCTACCGTAAAATGGGTCATTACTCTGTAATTTTTTTTTTTGGAATTTTTGAATTTTATTTTATTTATTTATTTTTATTTTATTTATTTTTTAATACAGCAGGTTACTCTGTAATTTTTAGTTGTGATATGGTTTCATGGTTGAATCCTGCTAGTTTTGCTGGCTCTTGCTAACAAACTATGCTTTTCATGTTGTAAACTTTCTAGATTGAGACATTCAGGAACAGATTTCCCATGAGGATAAAGAATTTTAACCTTCAGGGGCCTTTACTTGAGTGCATGTCTTTCAAGCCTCTGTACCTAATTTTGTTTTATAATTTTGCACTCCTTTCCTTAAAGACGGCCCCTAAAATTGTATAAGCTTCAGGCCCCGCCACACTTGGATTTACCTCTGGCTGATAAGCTAATTTATTGAAAATTCTAAGAAAAGCAATAACAAAGATATACTTGAGCCTTCAAAAACTTAGTCAAGTGCCACACATTTTTTTCTGGTGGAAGAAATGGTCTGGACAATTACAGCAACTAGTAGAACTAGGTATCTGAAACCAGATGCACGACTGATGATTGGGAAAGCATCAGGAATAGGGTTTTATAGGCTTGTAGTGCTTGACTGAGTTCTGTTTTGTAAATTCTCAGACTATTGGTGAGTTTCTCTTAGAAAAAATCGATAATTTAAAGTGTTAGGAAATGTTTGTGGTATGTGGAAATTCACTCTTTATGTTTTGTATGTGCCGTAGTAATAGCATATGTCTCCTTCAGTTTCTCTTCTTTATTTTCCCTCCATTGGCTCTACTTGTACATATTTCAGAAAAATCCTCATAAATAGTGAGAACGCCAATGCAGTATATGTGTAATACGGAGTCTTCACATTTCATTGTAGTATGGGAGTGTAAAAAAGACCATGCAAGCTGAAACCACGTAATAGGATATTAATACTCAATTGAAAAATTATGATTGTTCTGTGACCTTTAACAGTGTTTGTCAAAGCATTAAAAAATCTCTTACTGTTGGTTATAAGTGCAGGGAAATGAAAATAATAGTCAAACTATATTTATTTTGTACATTAGAGTATTTAGTGATCTATAACATTAGAAACATTGAGATGAAAGTGTTTCATTTCTTTGCAAAAAGCTATCACAAGTCATTTGAACAATTCTTACATTCTCGTAATATATTTTATGATATGAAGAGAGCATTTTTTTTTACTCTCTTAGCAAACAGTCATACTCGTTTTAAGTTTGAATCCACTTCTACTCTTTTATCCTTCCACTTTCAGTATCGTGAATTACCTCCTAGGGCTCCTTTAATGTGAAGATTTTTTTACTGGCATGACTTCCTCTGGGAAACCTTGGTCTTTCTTGTAACAGGTCCTTTCCTGATTTATGTTGATAAGTTTGTCCCCACTAGGTTCCTCTGCCTGCATATCTAGAGCCTCTCAAATGACAGCAGTGTCAGCATTGCCACTATTCTTACAGAAGAAACAACTGCATTTATGTTTAATTTGAATTTCACTTCCAGCATTATCACTTTACATTTCTTTGGTAGACTTTAATCTTTGATGGCGAATTCCTGCTTTTGTTTATCCGTTTTTGTAAAATGTCATATTAGTTTACCGCTGAGAGACAAGGAGACAACACAACTGCACACTTTGCTTTCTGTGCGTGAACTGAGTAGTAGTAGATGCACAGTAATACTCACAGGCTTTAAAAGAAGTGGTGTGATTTGTCACTAATTGTAATGTGTACTTGTTATTTACTAGTGACTTGTAGACTGATGAGCTAGCAACAAAGTTTATACTTTATGCTATCATTCATAGTTAATATACTATGAAAACCAAAATTTGAACTGTGTTGTTGGGAAACTGGTATTATTTAGCTAAAGCATAGTAACTAAAATTGCTGCATATTGGACTTGTGTAAAGTGAAGACTGCTTCTCTCTCTCTCTCTCTCTCTCTCTCTCTCTCTCTCTATGTTCAAAATAACTTCTAAAGCTAGATTTTAGCAGGGAGTTTAGCAGTCATGGTTAAAACATGGTTTAAATATTTCACTTCATTTTGTGGGAGCAACATTATATTTTGTAACTAAATCCGAATACTTAATTTAAAAAAGACAAATATATGATTTTATGTAGCATTTGAAAAGGAACACAAAACTGAAATGGATTATTTGGTGTTTTTTCCAGTTTTATGTATGGAGAATTGACTGACAAGAAAACCATTGAGAAAGTCAGGCAGACTTTTGACAACTACGAGTCAAACTGCTTTGAAGTTCTTTTGTACAAGAAAAACAGTAGGTATCTATATTACCAATAAGGTGTGTCAACTCTTTATTAATATTACGTCTTGGTAAGTGGTAGTTAAGCTATAGTGTAGAGAGAATGTAAAACTTTTATTGCTTCTCTTGGCTGGAGGTACTTGTAAAAATCAGATAGCAAAATTAATAAATAATACTTCTGAAAAGCAACCTTTTGAGGACTGAAAGAAAAATATAATGCATTTTGAATGTGATTTTTTTTGTGTCAGGTGGCAAAATGTTCTGTGATTAATACTCATGGTAAAGATCCTATAGTTGTGACAGCAACTAAAAATGACAGAGAAATTCATTCATTTCTTCTTCCAGTTAAAAGGAAAGTTGATTGGTGTCAATGGGTATGTGTGATTACCTTTCTACACATATGTAGATGACGTGAGTATATGGTATCTACCTCAGGTGAATCTTTACCAGTATGGCTGTTTGCTAGACTCAGACTGTTTTTGTGCTAGACTTTTGAGTGGAAGTAATCATTACTTTAAGGATGCGCCATTCACATCTGGTAACTTTGTGTTGATTGTTGTCTGCTGTTCTCCATGATGGGATTTGTGGGTGGTCAATTGTCTGTTATATAATCACATAAGACCTCATGATATGGGTCTTAGGCAATTATGGGAGAGTCTGATGAGACTCTCCATTGGAGTTTGGAGGAAAAAAACAACCAAACAAAAAGCCAACTAGTACACTCATCAAACAAGTCTCCTTTCTGATTTGTTTTCTTTGAATAGTCACTTACTTTATTTCTTTTTTGCTGCATTTCCAAACAGAGTTTTGTTTTTTTTTTAAAAAGAACAGTCACTGCATAAGATGAGTCAACTTATTTAGTGTTAATATTAAATGATACCAAAGCCAATTATTATCTTTAATGGAAATTGATGGTTACTAAATTCTTCCCCAGTTCAGGAAGCATTCTAGTTTCAACAGGAAGCGCTTGTACTGTGTTTAGTGCTGGTTGGGTTTTGTGGAGCATAATTTATCCTCTCCATTGTACCTTAAACATTTGTACCATGAGTATTAATCACAGAACATTTTGAAACAGTTTCTAGGTGCTTTCTGGTTTTTTTTTTTCACTAGGTCCAAATACATACTGATAAGCTGTAGTAGACCCATATGCCATAACTCCCTTTCATTGTTTTTTTTTTTTGCTGTGCCACGAGTCTTCTGGGACCTTAGTTCCCCAACCAGGGATCAAACCTGTGCCCCCTGCCTTGGAAGTGCAGAGTCCTAACCACTGGACCAGCAGGGAATGCCCCCTGTCATTTTCATATAGGGTTGTTATCCCTCGAATGACTTCAATATGTACCTCGAGTTTAGCAAATAATTTAAGAATATTCCATATTACTAGGGTCATTTAACCCTGGGATTTAAACAGAATAAATGAATCTTTTTCTGATTTTAAAGCTTCAAAGCCAAGTCCATAGTTTCTGATTTTCTCAAAAATACCTTTGTGGAAATTTTGTTTTGTTTAGATCCTTTAAATCATGTTAACAGTAGCTTTTTTTTTTTTTTTTTACGTCTTTATTGGAGTATAATTGCTTTACAATGGTGTGTTAGTTTCTGCTTTATAACAAAGTGAATCAGTTATACATATGTTCCCATATCTCTTCCCTCTTGCGTCTCCCTCCCTGGCTTTAATATTTCGTTTCCAAAAGTTTCCTTCCAAGGTGGTTTGGATAGTTTGCTTTATTTTAATAGCTTGTAATAATTGTCTGACCTTTGTTCAGGCCTGTCTGGTTCTTTTCAGATCTATACAGTATGTATACACATGTAGCTGTCTGCTTAGAGCCAGTAGGAGTTATGGCCCATAGCACTATAGATTAAAACTCCTGTCTCATCTGGAAAGTATCTGCATTGAGTTTTTTTTCTTAAATATGAAGAATAGATATTATCCATGCATTATAAGGCAGTTCTACTATACTTAAAAGCAGCTTTAAAAAATCTTGTAAATAGCTAAAGGCTTTTGAACAACAACTGAAAAAAGTGTGTTCTTTTGACGTTTTTTAATGTTAGAAAAAGTCACATGCCTGTAGAGAACTGTTTTGGGAATGCCTGAATGCCAAGTCCTCCCAACACTTCCATTAAATAATTAGCTAAACACCATTTGCAGACAGGGAGATTGAGGTATCTGATTTAATATGTGTCATGATTGACATTTCAGTTTGCAGCCTCTATTCTTTAGGTCCATTGCTCTGATTAACAGTGGGCTGCTTTTACTGTTGAGAAAGAAGCAGTGGCTCTGGGATGATGACTGAAAATGGATCTTTCTGTTTACACAAAGGCAGAACTGTGATAGCTAGGGCAACTCCAGATAATCAGTGCCAGGGCACTGCCCCGAGTTTCCAGCAGCCACAGGCCTCTCTACCTAACCTTCCCAGACTTCCCGTCTCCTTGAACCCCAAATCCAGAATATGGATATTTCACCAACCACTCAGCAACAACCACTCAGCAAAAACTCAGCCTACTTGGAGAAGTCTGAGCCTGTGACTAAACCTGAAAATAGTATACCGTGATATCTGAAAACAATTTTAAAAACAGCTCTGACTCAATGCCAAAATTTGAAAAGTTGCTGTTTTCATAGGAAGGTATGAACTGTAACATCTCTTTTTGTTCAGATTTCTAGCAGACCTTGGAAAATGACTTATTTTTAATACCCCTTTCTCTCTGTTTATAACCTTGCTGCCTCAAGCTCACTGTGTTGGAACAGCCATAGGCCATGTATCTGCTAGCGTCTGGGCCAGGTGATTTGTCAAACTGTGTACATCACTCACAGTTCCTGGACACACTGTGTAAAATAAGCAGAAAACAAAGAACAAGCCTTTCTGGGAGATAGTGTGATTGTTTTTGAGGTCCCTGTCTCATCCTGTAATCATTTTGGAAAAGGCCATGTCCTTCTGTAGGCCCCCTGGGGTTGCAAAGGACCTGGTTGTCAGAACTGAATATTTATAGAAATCTCCTCTCTCGGATTCCCTGACTTCTAGCACCCAGTAGTTAAAGTCACCCATTCTTTGGTAAATGGCAAATTCCCCTTTGTGGTGATATCGTTACCTGACAATTTTTGGCCACAGGTGTGGAGGTACTTCTTATTGGTTTTCATTGGAAGTCACTAACAGGCTATCAACTCTCACCTAGAGATTATTAACAGCTGCACATTTCACTCCCCAAATCCCAAACTGACAAAAGACTTTATGTCTTTAAGAATGAATATTTGGAGAGGCTTTACTGCCTGTGGCTTGGAAAGACTATAATGGAAAATGTGTCTTTTTGATTCTGATGGAACATTCCCTCAGTGTTTTATCATTTAATGGGTAATTACTCCTTTGAAGGCATTTCTTGTGTCTTCAGATATTTATTATTTGACCCATTGCCAGTTTCTAATTTGTCCAAATCCTAAACCTTGAATGCTTTGAAACTCTGTGTCCTCTGGAGTCTGTAGGAGCCACTGAAGAACATGGTGACAGAGACCAGCCTCATGCTTTGAGTGACGGAGGTTGGAAGCAGTGTCTCATGAAGACGCCTGAGACTTTCAAGGCCTGGGGACATTTTTTCTTTTCTTTAACACTGCCTTAAAGGCTTCAGGTATAGCTCTGTGTACATCAGGCTTCTAGTGTTGCTGACATTGTACCTCTCTGATGTGGGGATGTGGTCAGAGCCACAGAGTTATAAGTCTATCTGACTGATGAGAGAATCTTGAGATAGAAGCAACATTTCAAAAGTTTCTCAAAGAGGAATACTTATCAGAGCATCAGGTATTGATGTTGAAGTCGACTGGAAACACTTCTCAAAGTGACAAGGAGGAATGCTCACACTTGGTGAGGCTATGGAAAGGAGGTGGTGAGAGCATCGGTGGTGTAGGGACCCAGATCTAAAGCTGATGCTGGCGTTGCTTAAATAGCAAGACTGCCTTTATTCCACTGCATTGTGAAATGACACCCCATGCTTTACTTTCAGATTTTGATATTTTGGGTTGAAAAACATGTTCATTAATTTTTGAGCAACTGGTAGTTGATATAAAATGAAAGTTGTTTTGATTCTTTCCAGCAATTAAAATACTATTGTTTTGGTGCTAATTCTTGGCATAGCAGTTGGCAGCTGAAGGAGGAAGGAAAGCGGGAGACGATATCATCGTGGTGGCTATGTCACGCTCTGTTGTCCTTTCTCTCTTTTACAGGAACCCCTGTTTGGTTTTATATGCAAATTGCACCAATAAGAAATGAACATGAAAAGGTGGTTTTGTTCCTATGCACTTTCAAGGACATTACGTTGTTCAAACAGCCAATAGAGGATGATTCAACAAAAGGTAATTTTCAAGGGAATTACCATACTTAAGGATTAGCCTGTCATTTAAATATATTATTATTATTATTTTAAAAGCATCCATTGGTTGAACTTGAAAACAAAATTTTACTGTGTGGCCGTTCTTTTGCTTTATTCATTCTAGTAATTGTCCAGAATCAGTTTTATTCAATCATATTGTTTGAATGGAAGTAGAACATTGAAATATTCATTGGTTAACTTAAATTATAAGTTAAATTATAAGAGGAATTGAGATGAGATAAGGAAGAGATTTAATTTAATAATAGAGCATTATTAATTTTGAATCAATATAATGGAAGTTTCAACACCTATCATACTGAGCTTTAGAAACAAAGCTTGTGGGATTGTTTGGGTGATGTCCTATTAGAACACAGTTGATTAGTTGATTGAATTTTGTTACATTGATTAGAGCTTGATTAGTTGACTTTTCCAGGTTACTTTTCTCCCTTTATTTATTTGGTTGTTGTAGATTCTCTTGGGTAGATGTTGTTTAATTACGTAAAGAACAATTTTGTCATCCAGAAAGCGGCTGGCAAAATGCAAACATTCTGATTGGAGTCTTATTGACTATAATATTCAAAGAGACTGCTATAGAAAACATTAGTGGCATGTGCTTTTACCCCCTTTTATATGTAATTTACTCTCATTTTGTTCTCTCCAATTATGTTTAAATTAGAAACTGGTGTCATATAAATGCAGAATTTCAAATACCCTCAGAAGATTTTATGAAACATTATTTTTAATAATATCTTAGGAGACTAAAAATGGAATGTTTTCTTTACATTTAACAAACATTGCCTTTTCTTACCTCTTTAAAAAAACTGGCACAGAAGTTTTAATCATTTCAACTGTAATCATAATCATAGAAAAATTGCATTAGGTTTATTCCCTGCATATGAATTCATATGTATATTATATAAGTGTGTGTGTGTGTGTGTGTGTGTGTATATACATATGCTTAGTTTCTGGTTAGCAACAAATTGCAAGAGGAAAATTTTATGACGTGCAGAGCATTTAAAGTATGAGAGAAATTCATTTGTGACTATTTCTGAAAATGTGTGTGTTAAATCATCTCCTGGAAGATCGAATATTCACTTTTCGACGTGTACTACCTGTTTCTCTGCCTTTACTCATAGAGCCAGTGTCTAGGAAGTTTAGGATAAATTTCAATATTATTTTTAAATAGAATATCTTTTAATAGTGTTTAGGTTTAATGCTCCTTCATTTTAAAATTCAAGGTGCTCCATCCAATAGCAGTAGAATACATATTCTTCTCAAACTTACATGGAACATTCACTAGATAGATCATATTCTGGCCATGAAACATACTTTGACAAATTTAAAAGGATAGAAATTTTGCAAGGTATGTTCTTAGATCACAATGGAGTTAAACTAGAAATCAATGAGAGAAAGACAACTAGAAAACCCCCAAATATTTGGAAATTAACACATTTCTGAATAGCCCATGGGTTAAAGAAGAAGCCTTAAGATAAATTAGAAAAATATTTTGAACTAAATGAAAATTAAAATACAACATATCAAATTTCTGAGATGCAGCAAAAGCAGTGCTTAGAGGAAAATGTATGTCATTAAATGCATATATTTGAATGAAGAAAGTTACAAAATTAATAACCTAAGCTTCCACCTTAGAAAACTAGACAAAGAAGAGCAATTTAAGCCAAAACAAGCTGAAGACAAGAAGTAATAAACTTGAGAGTAGAAATCAATGAAATAGAAAACAGAAAAAACGTTCAAGAGAATCACTGTAACTCAAAGCTGACTCTTAGAAAAGAATATTAAAGTTAACAAACCTCTAGCCAGGCTAACCAAGAAAAATGGAGAAGACACAAATTACCAATACAAAGAATTAAAGAAGGGCCATTACAACATATTTCATGGGCATAAAAGCATGTAAAGAAATACTTTGAACTACTTGATAGCCACGGAATTGATAACTTAGTTAAAGTGGGCCAATTCCTTGAAAGACACAAACTACCAGAACACACACTAGGAGAAATAGATAACCTGAATTGTCCTATATCTATTAAATAAGTTAATAATTAATACACTTCCCAAATAAGAAGTACAGATGGTTTCATTGGTGAATCCACAGTCTCTTCCAGAAAATAGTAGTACAGAGAACTCTCCTAACTCATTTTATGAGGCCAGCTGTACCATCATACCAAAACCAGAAGACATTACAAACCAATATTTTTCATGAATGTAGATGTAAAAATCCTCAACAAAAGTAGATTGCAATGACATATTAAAAGAATTACACATAATGACCAACTGGGATTTCTTCCACATATGCAAAGCTGGTTCAAAATTCAAAAAACAATCACTGTAATTCATTGTACCAACAGCAGGGTAAAGAAGAAAGTTCATTTGTTCATATCAGTTGGCATATAAAAGCATTTCACGATACCCAACACCTGTTCATGATAAAACTCTCAGCAAAGTAGGAATAGAGGGGAACTTCCTCAACTTGATGAGAAACATCTATGGAAAACCTGCAGCTAATAGCTGACTGTATCTTAAAGTGCTATATATATTTTTTAAAAAATTTATTTTATATTGGAGTAGAGTTGATTAACAATGTTGTGTTAGTTTCAGGTATACAGCGAAGTGACTCAGTTATACACATATACATGTATCCAGTGAAGTGACTCAGTTATACACATATACATGTATCTATTCTTTTTAAAATTATTTTCCTATTTAGGTTATTACAGAGTATTGAGCAGAGTTTCCTGTGCTATACAGTAGGTCCTTGCTGGTTATCTATTTCAAATATAGCACTGTGTACATGTCAATCCCAAATTCCCAATCCTTCCCCACCCTTCCCCTTTGGTAACCATAAGTTCGTTCTCTAAGTCTGTGAGTCTGTTTCTGTTTTGTAAATAAGTTCGTTTGTATCTTTTTTTTTTAGATTCTGCGTATAGCAATATCATATAATATTTGTCTTTCTCTGTCTGACTTACTTCACTTAGTATGATAATCTCCAGGTCCATCCATGTTGCTGCAGATGGCATTATTTCATTCTTTTTAATGGCTGAGTAATATTCCATTGTATGTATGTATCACATCTTCTATATCCATTCACCTGTTGATGGACATTTAGGTTGCTTCCATGTCTTGGCTATTGTAAACAGTACTGCAATGAACACTGAGGTGCATGTAACCTTTCAAATCACGTTTTTCTCTGGATATATGCCCAGGAGTGGGATTGCTCTCCAGCATTTATTATTTGTAGTTTATATATATGTCAATCCCAGTCTCCCAGTTCATCCCACCCCTCTTCCCCCCTTGGTAACCATAAGTTTGTTCTTTACATCTGTGACCGTATTTCTGCTTTGCCGATAAGTTCATCTGTACCATTTTTCTAGAATCCACATATAAGTGATACTATTTGATATTTGTTTTTCTTTCTGACTTACTTCACTCTGTATGACAATCTCTAGGTCCATCCACGTCTCTGCAAATGGCACTATTTCATTCTTTTTTATGGCTGAGTAATATTCTATTGTATATATGTACCAGATCTTCTTTATCCATTCATCTGTCTATGGACATTTACATTGTTTCCATGTCCTGGCTATTGTAAACAGTGCTGTAATGAACATCGGGGTGCATGCATCTTTTTGAATTATGTTTTTCTCTGGATATATGCCTAGGAGTGGGATTGCTGGGTCATAGGGTAGCTCTATTTTTAGTTTTTAAGGAACCTCCATACTGTTCTCCACAGTGGCTGTACCAATTTACATTCCCACCAACAGTGTAGGAGGGTTCCCTTGTAGACATTTTGATGATGACCATTCTGACTGGTGTGAGGTGATATCTCATTGTAGTTTTGATTTGCATTTCTTTAATAATTAACGATGTTGAGCATCTTTCCATGTGCCTCTTGGCCATCTGTATGTCTTTGGAGAAATGTTTATTTAGGTCTTCTGCATATTTTTTGATCGAGTTGTTTGGTTTTTTGATATTGAGCTACATGAGTTGTTTGTAAATTTTGCTAAAGAGCTATATTTTAAGATAAAATATAAATGATTGGCATATGACTTGTGACCTAACATATTCTTCAAATGAATTTCTCCTGCCATCACACATGAATGATAGACTGAGTAAAAAGCTTTTATGTCATAGACTTTTCCCTCAAAAATATTTATACTTTTATTTACATTTATATTTGATGATTATTGTTTTTTCTCATTTACTTTTAAGTGATTTCATGGCACAGCTAAAGTTGGCCAAGAAAAGTATAGTACTTTCTCACAGTTCTGACCTGCTGAACGTTAATGATGGTGTCTATTTATGGAAACTGAAAGTTGGCAGCATTTTACAATGAGGCTGGGGAAAGGGTGCTAATACTGAAGGGCTGACCTTTATTTCTCAAGTTAGTACCACTCCATTTATCTGCCTCTACCTCCATCTCTCTGCCTCCTCACATCCACTCATTGAGCTTTTCTTTTAAATGCATAATTTTATTCTTACAAAAATGAACTCCATTCAAACAAACTCCAGACAACTCAGACCACTTGATTTTTGAGCTATGTGTTCAACAGAGATGTAAATTAGAATTTATAGGGAAAATCAAACCCCATTGTGAAAAGGATTAGAGTAAAATATCTCTTTCCAGTGCCAGAATTTGAAGAGCTTATTTTAAATAGACTTTTATTTTGAGACTCCTCCACACCTTTCAAATACATAACAGATTTCTGAAAAAGTATTGCACAATGTAACTATGAATGGTGTATATGAGCTACTTTCTATTATTCATGCGAGTTGTAAATATATGAAAAATTCAAGAGAAATAAAATATTTATGACCTTAAGCAATCGTCCTACTATCCCTATGAAGCTAGCAGTATCAGAAAGTATGTTTTGAAAACTTGGCACAAAAATGTATCTTTCAACTTTTTAAATTGAGCCAAAGGGACCATGGAACTTTTGGGAAAGAGCAGATGAGATTTCATGATAATACCATAATATCAAAATGATTTGAGTCTAGAGCATTGAACTTGGACACAGTTATCTTACTTTTGATTCAGCCTTGGGCAACAGAGTTACTTAACATGAGCCTTCTTATGACTCTTCCAGGAGTATTTGTTCTTTTTGTTTATTTTATCTATTTTTTTTTTCCCCAACCAAAAATGCTGATTGAGCAAACATTATGGTGCAGAGACTGTTCTAGGTCCTGGAGATACAAAGTTCCTTCTGTCACATACTAATGGGGGAGGGGGAGGCACGACAAACAAGTAAATATATAGTGGAAGCTTTGTTCTGATTGCTCTTATTTTCTCAGTAAAAGAGGAAACACAGTTATCAACTGAGAGTAAGGGTGGTGAGGAGATGAGGGGGAGGCATGAAACGGTTGTGTAGAGAGTAGAGCAGTGAGTGGCCAAGGTTAAATTCAGCAGGTTTGCTGTGAAGCACTAAGGTCCATGTGAGGCTAGTGGTCATACATTTTATTAGTATCTATGAGCATGATTATGTGTTTACTCCATCCGTGTTTAGTCACAGGTATATAGATGCTGAAGTAGGTGAGCTGGATTTAACCAGAGTTGGGATTTGGTCAGGTGAGCAAGATGAAAAGAATCAGCGAGCTCCTCAGGGATCAAGGAGAAGGGATCAGGGAGCCAAGGATGCTTGCAAGGGAGTAGGTTGAGGGTGTTTGCAAAATGTTGAAGCAATACTTAGGTAATAAAGGCTTGGCCTAGGACGTAGGAAATAGTGTTTTAGGATGCAGAACAAACAAGGGAATTCATGCATTGGAAAGCCAGGATATAACATTTTTCATCCCAGAACAAGGGCATTTTACCTTCTTAATGTGAAAAGGGGCCAGTGATTGGAGCAAAGGCCCACACTCAGACATATGGGTGAAAGACTAAACTGGCTAACTGTGAATTTTATTTCTAAATTGTATCTCGGATAGTAACTATAGCATGATGGCAGACAACTAGTTTGAGCACAGCTCTTATAATGAATCCTGTGATCACCAAAACTTCATTCTAGATTAATTTTTCCCTTTGAAGTGAATGGCGCTGAGTGATGTCAACAATATCTTTGACTCATACCATGATGGATGGTAGCAGAAACTATTGAAGGGAAAGAAAACCAGCTTTGATGGAGTAGTTAATATGTGTCAGGAGCTTTGTATTCGTTTTTGCTCATTCCTATAATTCTGAAAATTAGTATTATTATCTCCATTTTACTGTTGAAGATCCTGACACCCACAGTCTGACTGATTTCCAATCTGATGTTCTCTCTATTACACGATGCTGCCTCATCCTTTCCAGCGGAAACATATTGCTGGGGTTTGGCCACCCTAATCCCCTGCTCTCCTTTTTCCCTACAAAGATGAAGCACAAGTTGAGAACACTCTCAACTTGTGCTTTTGTACTGTTTTGAATCAACGGAATTTACTAATAATAATTCGAAGAGGCAAAAGTGTTTTTGTTATCTTTTGTTCCTGGTATTGAGGTCTTAGAACTATTGTTCAGATATCAGTCAATGGTACCTGATACATCATTTATAATAATACAAAGGGGAAAAATTACAGCCAAGAAATCCATTCTGTTGATTATCCCTGTGTGTTCTAAAAGAGATGGTCCTGATCTCTGCCCATTTGTACTGTACAGTATTTTCAAAGAGATTCCAAAACTGCCAAGACACTTACAGTGTGAAATAATCCTGTGCCAAATAGTTAGGGCATCTTTGTGCCAATACTTGAGACAGAAAAACTTCCTGTAGAATGAAAATAACAGCAAAAATAGCAACCTTCCCCTTGTAGGAAGCCAATGGTTTTCTTTAGAGAGTAAACAACAGATGAAATATGAGTAATTATACCATGTGGTCTCTATGGCCAAGAGTATAATTGTTTACCTAAGCTTTTTTCTTATAGATTAGAGTCTTGTGTTGCAGTCTGGTAGATTGATTGAACTGCCTCTGTGACTTCCTTTTATTTTTAAGATTAGGCAGTCCATGACAAAGAGGTTGATTGCAACCCAATAGAGCTAAACTAATGTTTTATTAAGAAGGAGTTGGCATCCTGAGCTTTTAGGAGAACAAATGTTCTCATAACGCCATGAACAACTTATAGAGCAACTATTAGGCTCTTCATATTAGGCAGTCTGTTCACATTGCCCTGTATCGACCACATCTAAGTAACATCAGCGAACTGTGCTGAATAATCAGTCACACCAGTTAGATCTCGGTAAAGGTGAGATCAGTAAATGTACTGCTGGGAAAAGTTAGAATTGCTGATGTGTCTTTTTTTTCCTGACCTAGACAGTGTGGCTGCTCAACGTTTTCAAAGTTTGACTGTACAGAGGGGGTCGCTGACAGATCAAATGAACTAATCTATCTAATAACGTGCACAATTCCAGATGTGCCCAAGAGCACAAAGGGATCGGCATAAGGAAATTCACTGGGCCATTGTTAGTGAAAAATCTAGAAACCACTTAAATGTTCATGAATAGAATATATACATGATCAGGAAAGAGCAAATGCCTAATTCTCTGAGATAATAAAGGTACAGGCAAGAATCAGGTGCCATTGTGGGTGGGTCTTGAGGTGGAGGGGACAGAAGGGAGGTTGAAGGCTGTTGTGTTTCTCATGTCTTCAGTTCTTTGATTTTTCTTTTCTTAACTTTTTAAAAGTTGGGATATAGTTGCTTTACAATGTTGTGTTAGTTTCTGCTGTAGAACAAAATGAATCAGCTGTATGCATACATATGTCCTCTCCCTCTGGGGCCTCCCTTCCATCCCCCTCCCTCCCATCCCACCCATCTAGGTCACCATAGAGCACCGAGCTGCGTTCCCTGCCCTATACAGCAGGTTCCAACTGGCTATCTGTTTTATACATGGTAGTGTATATATGTCAATCCCAGTCTCCCAATTCATCCCACCCCCACCCCGTGTTCACACATCTGACCTCTACATCTGCATCTCTATTCCTGCCCTACAAATAGGTTCATCTGTACTATTTTTCTAGATTCCACATATAGGCATTAATATACGATATTTGTTTTTCTCTTTCTGACTTACTTAACTCTGTATGACAGACTCTAGGTACATCCATGTCTCTACAAATGACCCAATTTTGTTCTTTTTTATGGCTGAGTAATATTCTATTCTGTACATGTACCACATCTTCTTTATCCATTCATCTGTCGATGGACATTTAGATTGCTTCCATGTCCTGGTTATTATAAATAGTGCTGCAATGAACATTGGGGTGCATGTGTCTTTTTGAATTACGTTTTTCTCTGAGTATATGCCCAGTAGTGGGATTGCTGGGTTGTATGATAGTTCTACTTTTAGTTTTTTAAGGAACCTCCATACTGCTCCCCATAGTGACTGTACCAATTTACATTCCCACCAACAGTGCAAGTGGGTTCTCTTTTCTCCACACCCTCTCCAGCATTTATTGTTTATAGACTTTTTGATGATGGCCATTCTGATTGGTGTGAGGTGATACCTCATTGTAGTTTTGATCTGCATTTCTCTAATAATTAGTGATGTTGTGCATCTTTTCATGTGCCTCTTGACCATCTGTATGTCTTCTTTCAAGAAATGTCTATTTAGGTCTTCTGCCCATTTTTTGATTGGGTTGTTTATTTTCTTGATATTGAGTTGCATGAGCTGTTTGTATATTTCGGAGATTAATCCCTTGTCAGTTGCTTCATTTGCAAATATTTTCTCCCATCCTGAGGGTTGTCTTTTCATCATGTTTATGGTTTTCTCTGCTGTGCAAAAGCTTTAAAGTTTCATTAGGTCCCATTTGTTTATTTTTGCTTTTATTTTCATTACTCTAGGAGGTGGGTCAAAAAAGATCTTGCTGTGATTTATGTCAAAGAGTTTTCTTCCTATGTTTTCCTCCAAGAATTTTATAGTGTCTTATTTTACATTTAGGTCTTTAATCCATTTTGAGTTTATTTTTGTATATGGTGTTAGGGAGTGTTCTAATTTCATTCTTTTACATGTAGCTGTCCAGTTTTCCCAGCACCACTTATTGAAGAGACTGTCTTTTCTCCAGTCTCCTGTATATTGTATATCCTTGCCTCCTTTGTTATATATTAGGTGACTATAGGTGTGTGGGTTTATCTCTGGGCTTTCTATCCTGTTGCATTGATCTATATTTCTGTTTTTGTGCCAGGACAATACTGTCTTGATTACTGTAGCTTTGTAGTATAGTCTGAAGTCAGGGAACCTGATTCCTCCAGCTTCGTTTTTCTTTCTCAAGATTGTTTTGGCTATTCAGGGTCTTTTGTGTGTCCATACAAATGGTAAAGTTTTTTGTTCTAATTCTGTGAAAAATTCCATTGGTAATTTGGTAGGGATTGCATTGAATCTGTAGATTGCTTTGGGTTGTATAGTCATTTTCACAATATTGATTCTTCCAATTCAAGAACATGGTATATATCTCCGTCTGTTTGTGTCGTCTTTGATTTCTTTCATCAGTGTCTTATAGTTTTCTGAGTATAGGTCCTTTACCTCCTTAGGTGGGTTTATTCCTAGGTATTTTATTCTTTTTGTTGCAATGGTAAATGGGATTGTTTCCATAATTTCTCTTTTTGATCTTTTGTTGTTAGTGTATAGGAATGCAAGAGATTTCTGTGCATTAATTTTGTATCCTGCAACTTTACCAAATTCATTGATTAACTCTAGTATTTTTCTGGTGGCATCTTTAGGATTTTCTATATATAGTATCATGTCATCTGCAAACAGTGACAATTTTACTTCTTTTCCAATTTGGATTCCTTTTATTTCTTTTTCTTCTCTGATTGCTGTAGCTAGGACTTCCAAAACTATGTTGAATAATAGTGGTGAGAGTGGACATTCTTGTCTTGTTCCTGATCTTAGAGGAAATACTTTCAGTTTTTCACCTTTGAGAATGATGTTTGCTATGGAATATCTTTTTCCATCCCCTCACTTTCAGTCTGTGTGTGTCTCTAGGTCTGAAGTGGGTCTCTTGTAGACAGCATATATATATATATATAGATATATATATCTTGTTTTTGTATCCATTCAGCCAGTCTGTGTCTTTTGGTTGAAACATTTAATCCATTTACATTTAAGGTAATTATCAATATGTATGTTTCTACTACCATTTTCTTTGTTGTTTTGGGTTTGTTTTTGTAGGTCTTTGTCTTCTCTTGTGTTTCCCGCCTAGAGAAGTTCCTTTGGCATTTGTTGTAAAGCTGGTTTGGTGGTGCTGAATCCTCTTAGCTTTTCCTTGTCAGTAAAGCTTTGATTTCTTTACCAAATCTGAATGAGATCCTTGCTGGGTAGAGTAATCTTGGGTGTAGTTTTTTCCCTTTCATCACTTTAAATATGTCCTGCCACTCCTTTCTGGCCTGCAGAGTTTCTGCTGAAAAATCAGCTGATAACCTTATGGAGATTCCTTGTATGTTATTTTATTGCTTTTCCCTTTTAATATTTTTTCTTTGAAGTTAATTTTTGTTAGTTTGATTAATATGTGTCTTGGTGTGTTTCTCCTTGGGTTTCTCCTGTATGGGACTCCCTGTGCTTCCTGGACTTGGGTGGCTATTTTCCTTCCTGTGTTAGGGAAGTTTTTGACTATAATCTCTTCAAATATTTCCTGAAACCCTTTCTCTTTCTCTTCTTCTGGGACCCCTACAATTCGAATGTTGGTGCACTTAGTGTTGTCCCAGAGGTCTCTGAGACTGTCCTCGTTTCTTTTCAATTCTTTTTTCTTTAATCTGCTCTGCAGTGGCTATTTCCACCATTCTATCTTTCAGCTCACTTATTCGTTCTTCTGTCTCAGTTATTCTACTATTGATTCCTTCTAGTGTATTTTTCATTTCATTTATTGTGTTGTTCATCACTGTTCGTTTGCTCTTTAGTTCTTATAGGTCCTTGTTAAACATTTCTTGTATTTTCTCAATCCATGCTTCCATTCTATTTCTGAGATTCTGGATCATCTTTACTATCATTACTCTGAATTCTTTTTCAGGTAGGTTCTCCATTTCCTCCTCATTTATTTGGTCTTGTAGGTTTTTACCTTGCTCCTTCATCTGTAGCATATTTTTTTGTTGTCTCATTTTTTTGGATGGGTGGGGCTGTGTTCCTGTCTTACTGGTTGTTTGGCCCTAAGCATTCAGCACTGGAGTTTGCAGGCAGCTGGGTGGAGCTGGGTCTTCGTCCTGAGATGAGGACCTCCGGGAGACCTCACACTGATTAATATTCCCTGGGACCTGAAGTTCTCTGTTAGTCCAGCAGTTTGGACTTGGTGCTCTCACCACAGGAGCTCAGGTCCTACCTCTGGCCTGGGAATCACGACTCTGCAAGCCATGCAGTGTGGCAGGAAAAAAAAAAGCAACAAACAGAAAAGAGCAGAACAATAACAAAGAGTAAAAAATAAAATAAAATTAGAAAAATATATTAGAAAAAATAACAATAAAAATGAGACAACAACAAAACAAAACAGAACCACACCAGCAAAAATAAAATAAAATAAACAAGAAAATAAAAAATTAATAAAAATAAAAAATTCCCTGGTACCTCCTTTATCAGTGTCCTTGCCCCCATCGTGAGCTACAGCCTACCCTTGCCTCCCCTGTAGGTCTCTGGACACATTTTTTCAGCCCCACCTCTGCATGTGTTCTTCTCATCAGTGTTTCTTCCTGGAGCTGGCCTGGAGCACATGTGCCCATGCAGGCCACCTGGCGCACAGGCCTCCACAGGCGTACCCACAGGGGCCAGTGCAGCTAGAGGAAGCCTAGGAGAGGGGTGGCATTTGGCCCACCTTGATCCACGTTGCCAGAGGAGGCCCTGTCAGGGGCGGCACTCGGGCTGTCAGCACCCGCGTGGCCCTTGGAAGCTTTGGCGAGGCCCAGGACCCACTCGGCCGGAAGAGGCTTTGTTGGGGCAGTGCATGGGCTGTCGGGACCTGTGTGGCCCATGGTGGCTTTCGGGGAGGCCAGTGCTCAGGCCTGCTGGGAACTGCGCTGCCCGTGGAGGCTTTGTTGGGGGGCAGTACTGAGGTCTGCTGGGACCCATGCGTCCGGCGGAGGCCTCAGCTGAGGCAGGGCTCAGGTCCAGGACCCACGCGGGCAGAGGGAGCCCTGGGGGAGACAGGGCTCAGGCCTGGGACCCACGCAGCTGGAAGAGGCCTTGGCGGGGCAGAGGGGGGTGGGCAGCTCAGGCCCGGGACCCCAGCAGGCTTGCCAGTGCCCAAGCAGGTGGAGGAGACGTCGGCTGCGTTCCCTTCTGATTCCCCGATCCCCCGAAGGTCCCTCTTCTTCCCTGCTGATCCCCTTGCTGTTAGTGGGCCCCTCCAAGTATGGGAACCTCTCCCCTCCCCCAGCCCCCCCTTAGGTGTGCTGATCCCATCCTGCCTCCACTTTTCCTCCCCCCACTCCTTCCCACGTCTTACCTCATCACGTGGGGATTCCTCGCATCCCCTTAGGTGTCCGAGGTCTCCCACCAGCGCCTAGTAGGTGCCCTAGTTACAAGGAGATGCTAACTCCACATCCTCCTACTCCGCCATCTTGACTCTGCCCCATCTTATGGTTTTTCAGTAATATATTTGATAAACTAATCTGCTGAGCAGTGAGGACAGAGGGGTGGCATAGGGGTCTTGAGAAAAATGCTAACTGTTTAGAACTGAGGACTGCAAGAAAGCCCTAACCAGAGACAAAAAGATCTCTGAGCAGTTCAGGGAGTGCATCTTTTTGTGCTCCCTTGGATTTAAACGTGAAACAAAACATTCCTCAGCTTTGCATTTGTTTTCCAGCTCCAAGGGCATTTTGATATCAAAGCTCGTAAATGGTTACTTGATTAGGCCACTGCCTTTGCTTTCTCTAGCAAGAATCCTTCCCAAGTATTTCCTCCTAAACTTCTCTCTTTGAGTAAGTCTGAGTCAGTTTGACAGCTGTCACCACCTTTTTTTTTTTTTTTTTTTTTGTTAGCAGCTCCCAACTCCTCTTTTTGAGGGAAAAATTATAATCCTCCACACACTTCCTCCTCAACCCTCTACCACACTGTTTCTACCTTCTCCAACCCAAAGCCCTTCTTTCACAATACCAATGAGTTATATTAGTATCTGCTAAGAGCTGAACATATTTCCTTCTTTATATTCTAATTTTAACTACATATAATGTGGGATGCTGTGTTAATTTCTATTTAACTTTTCTACTAATGTTCTCATTCATTCATTTAAAAATTTTTCTAGTGCCCAGTATGTGCCAGTCATGGAACTAGACAACCAGGGATAGAAAGAATAAGATCTGGCACCTAAAAGTCATATCATGCTGCAAATTCCCTTTTCATCTATATTTAAGGGTGGTCTCACTCAGAATACACTGTGTGAAAATTTTTAGAATGAAGAGTTAACATTTTTCTTTCAGTTTCATTCTGCTGTTTAATCAATGATAGTCCTATTTTTACCATGGAGAAAAATGTTGGTGTTTTCACAGTTTTAAAACTTTTTCTTCCTTTAGGAAATTGAAATAAGGTAAAGGGATGAAGTATTTCTTGATTTTATTGACTTCATGTGTAAAATGAGATACACCTACACAGGCACATTTGTTTCATATTTAAATGAGGAACTGCTGCTTCCTCATTAGGAAACAGTAGTGTGTGCTCATGATGCTTGAAATAGAAAACCAGAGGATGACAATAAGCTTTCATCATCATGTTTCTCCTTCCTCACAAGTTTACTTCTTTTTATGATCCTAGAAAAGGAGAGAACACATAGCGTTTGATGATTTGTGTTCTTCCATGTGTTATTGAATTCATTCCTTCAATATCTCCTTTTATTTTTTGAAAATATTTTCTGAATAAACTTTATCACACACAGGGAATGAAACTGGGCTTCTCTTTTAATCCAATAATGAGATGTACTAAGAGGTGCAACATTATCTATCTTAGAAATATGAATCTTCAGTAAGTATAAGATTGACTTGTGGGAATTCCCTGGTGGCCCAGTGGTTAGGACTCTGCCCTTTCACTGCTGAGGGCCTGGGTTTGATCACTGGTCGGGGAACTAAGAGCTTGCAAGCCTTGCAGCACAGCCAAAAAAACAAAAGAAACTGAAATCAAGATTGACTTGGAAGTTTCTAGAAATATTCAATGCAATTTTAATACTCATTTGATGCAGAAGAGAAATGATCAACAGGAAATATTTTAACATAACTGTTGCCAACATAGTTACTGTCATCTGAAGACATCCTCACCATTTTAACCCAATAAAGCAAAAACCAAACCAAAACCCAATGATAATAAAACATATTTCATGTTTATGTTCATGATAATACAAATGGAGCTTATTTTTAAATCTTATTTTAAAGTTACAAATAACATTTAATTAATTAGTCAGTCAATTAAAGGCCTATTTTATGGCAGGCCTCTACCAGGTGCTGAGAATGGAGAGGTGATGGTAGTTTAGTGGGAGTGACGGACATGCTTATCACCAACTGCATTAGTATTGTTAGTGCCATGTGAGGTATGTATTCTGTGGTGTGAGTACACAGAGGAGAGTGCATCTCTCTCATGAGGATCCAGGAAGCTACCAGTGGATCTCAGAATGCTTTAACTGAGTTTGGGGGTACCAGTAAGCATTAGCCAGACAGATGGAGAGGGCAAAAGCATTTCAGGTAGACAGAGTGGTTATAACATGTGAAAGCATGAAAGCATTGAATGTCATAGGGTGTACAAAGAATTCCTGGTGGATTGAATTTTACTTTTGCATTTGTTCTTTTAATTTGTTACTGATTTTAGTGAGGCCAGAATACAGAGCGTGTATGAAGAAGTGGAAGGAGATGGAAGCAGAGCAAATCTTTAGGGTCAGAAACTAAATGACATGTATACCAAGGATATTCAGTGTTATCCTGAAGGCTTCCAGGGATCTCTTAAAGAACTTAAAATGGGAGAAATGCATGGTAAGATTTGTGCTGTAGAAAGGACTCTGGCAGCAATGTGCAGAGTTGTTTGGAGAGTATGTGGTCAGAGAGCAGAGGCAATGGTTTTTAGGAGCTACTGTCTAACTCAGGTGAAAGATGATATATTGTCTAACATATTAGGGATGGAGAGGGGAGATTAAATTTGAGGGTATTTATTGATAAGTTATAGTCTGTAAGTCCTGGAAGGGATTGGATATGTGTGTGGGGGGTGGAGGTAATAGTGAAGGAGGATGGTGAATCTCAAGTTTCTGATTCGGACAGCTGGAAATATCATGGGGCCATTCACTAAGACCAAGAATACATTAAATATGCAGAGTTGGAGATGGGGGGAGAAGGTGATGATAAGATTGACTTTGAACATGTTAAGAGTAGAACATCTGAGTAAGAGGTGGCCAATGGCCAATTAGATACATAGGTCTAGTGCTTAGAAGAAAAATCTAAGTTGGTGATATAGATTGCATGATGGTCTTTTGCATTGATGTTGAATTCTTAGAGAGTTGGTGGCATATCTGGTGCTTCTTTGTTTCTCCAGCACATTGCACAGGGCAAGCCTTAGGGTTGCTTACAATTCCCAAAGCCTAACATTTTCTGTTCTAGTCACTAGGATGGGGGCCCATTAATGAAAAAGAATAAAAGATCTTCTATTAACCAATGCCAGTTTACTTTTTTCCCCAATCCAATTGTTGATACCATAGAAAGAGCTAAATTGGTGGGGCAGTACAAAGCCTAACTGAAGTCAAAGTTAGATTGAAGAATAGCAGTAAAGTATAATGTCACTTACCTGGTATGGTTTGAAAGACATTTGGTTGGTGCCTGCCCAGGATTTCTTCTTTCATTTTCTGTCACATTGTCTTGAAAGTTCATCATTACCATTAGAGTCATTGCTTTGGACCATCAGGGGTTTTCATTTTTAAGGAGTTGTTTGGTAAATACCCTAGTTAAAGGTAATACCATGGAAACTATCAAATGGTCTTAATGGAGTCCATAATAGATTAGAGCTTTTTGGGATACCTAGAGAAAGGATAATTGAGATACGAGCAGAGTATGGCTTGTTTTGTTCTACTTGTTCATGTCTCATTGACATTTCCTTGAAGTTAATTAGCTTAATAATGAAAAATTAATGATTTTAATATTGGAAATAATGGAAGAAATTTCTTTCCTATTAAATTCACATTCCTTCCCCTCAGAAGTTAACGTTACTACTCTTTTGGAAAACATTGTTAAGGATTCTAGATATTCCAAAAATAATCTTTAAATATCAATGAAATTGTTAATAAGAGAGAACCTTTGCTACGTTACAAAGAAGATGGAGGTGTGTGATAAGAACCATAGTTTGTGAGATTTGTTGAAATTGGGCTTTATTCTCTTATGTGTATATATCTTCACATAAGTATACGATAGGACTGTTTTTATTAGGGTAATACTACCTGCTATAGTAAATAACCCCCCAAATTTAAGTGGTTTAACACAATAGAAGCATATTTCTTACTCATATAACAATCCAAGGAAGTTGATCTTTGACATGTGGCGTTCTTCTATGCACTGATTCAGTGGCTTTGCCGTCCCCTGGGATTTTGTCACTTGCATCCAATTGGTAGAAGGATGGAGAAAGTATGGAGAAGTTTCACTTGCTTCTTAAGTTATTGCATGCATGGATGTGACACACGTCAGTTCTGTCTCAATCCATTGGTGAGGACTAGGGACAGGCCCACACCTAGATGCAACAAATGCTGGGAAATGTATTCCTGACTGGGCAGCTGTTTCCCAGTAACAAACCTATACAATGCAAGGGGGAGGACAGAATCTTGTGGACGACTAGCTACCTGGCTATAGGGACTATATGATAGACATGAGCAAAACACAAAGATCACACATGAAAATTACTTACTATTTTATAACTGCACTTGAAATATATGATGATGTCTGTGTAGAAATTAAGTGCTTTAGATTGATACTTTTCATTAGTTCCGCATGTTATGCTATTTCTGAGATCCCTTGACTATTAGCAAGAATGTAGGCTTCCATATTCATGACGTGTGAAAAACTGAGACTTTCTTTCCTTATTTTTAAGGTTGGACAAAATTTGCCCGATTGACACGGGCTTTGACAAATAGCCGAAGTGTTTTGCAACAGCTCACGCCAATGAATAAAACAGAGGTGGTCCACAAACATTCAAGACTAGCTGAAGTAAGTGCGAGATTAACTTTACTTCCCAACATGGTGGTGGTCATACATTTTTTCCCCCACAAATGTTTCAGTTATTTGAAACATTTACTATTATAAATGGCTATTATTTTACAAACACTTATATGCTAATTGATTTTTCCTTGTAGAATTATAGAAATTTCCTATATTTCCTTTTATGCTCTCCTACTTTGGAAATGGGAAGGTAATTTGTGACATCCCAGGTGATGTCTGTACAGAATGAGGTTTTCTTTGAGCAAATGAGATAGGGAGTTCACTCATTCGTTAATTTATGTGTGCAGCACACACTTATTGAGTGTTTGCTCCATGCTTGGTACTCTGCAAAGGATATAAAGATGAATAGGCCATCGGCCCTATCATCAAGGAGTTAAAGATCCAGCAGAGGAGGGAGGGGTTACCTGAATGAGATGATACCTGGGCTGAGTGAATCTTTTTCTTTTTAATTGAAGTATAGTTGATTTACAATGTTGTGTTAGTTTCCGGTGTACAGTGATTTAGTTATATATATATATATTATATAGATAATATATATATTATATGTACTCTTTTTCATATTCTTTCAATTATAGGTTATTATAAGATGTTGAATATACAGTAGGACCTGTTGTTTATCTATTTCATATATAGTGGTGTCTACTAATCCCAAATTCCTAATTTATCACTTCCCCACCTTTCCCCTTTGGTAACCATAAGTCTGTTTTCTATATCTGTGAGTCTGTTTCTGTTTTGTAAATAAGTTCATTTGTATCATATTTTAGATTCTACATATAAGTGATATCATATGATATTTGTCTTTGTCTGACTTGCTTCACTTAATATGACAATCTCTAGGTCCATCCATGTCACTGCAAATGATGTTATTTCCTTCTTTTTTATGACTAATATTCCATTGTATATATATACCACATCTTCTTTATCCATTCATCTGTCAATGGACATTTAGGTTGTTTCCATGTCTTGGCTGTTGTAAATAGTGCTGTTATGAACATTGGGGTGCATGTATCTTCTTTTTTTAATAAATTTATTTTATTTATTTATTTTTGGCTGCATTGGGTCTTCATTGCTGCGCGTGGGCTTTCTCTAGTTGCGGCGAGCTGAGGCTTCTCTTCGTTGTGGTGTGTGGGCTTCTCATTGCGGTGGCTTCTCTTGTTGTGGACCATGGACTCCAGGTGCGCAGGCTTCAGTAGTTGTGGCTCATGGGCTTAGTTGCTCCGCAGGCATGTGACATCTTCCTGGATCAGGGCTTGAACCCGTGTCCCCTGCATTGGCAGGTGGATTCTTACAGGGAAGCCCTGTACTACTTGATTTTGAAGCTACTTTCTTTTCTGCCTTCGGTTGTCTGTTGCTTTCTACAAATCAAGCTAAAGTGTAGGAGCTTGTTTCTGTGACTGCTGACTTTTGCAGTTATGATTCTTACTGGGTCTTAACTCATTCAGTTTTTCTTTCTTTGTTAACACAGTTGGGCAAGAACAAGAGGAAAGAGACCATAGAGAGGAAATTTTTCTACCTTAGCACCCTGAATCACTCAGGATAGTTTTTTTCTTCTATATCAAATGGAAAGTTCCTTTCCACTTGACAGCTCATCATTTTTACTTTTACTTTTGAGGAACTTTCATTCCTGTTTCTTCCCATCTGATTTTTTTCTTTTTTTTGCTTTGCCTTTTGATTATTGTTAGTTTCTTTATCAGTCATCCCTAATTCACAAACCTGATTCAAATACCAAACTGCTCTCTGTCAGGTCTTAGGCTTGATTTCAGAGAACATGTGGAAATAAGAAGGTTTTCAACAAAGATTTAGTCTGTATGTGCTCTTAGATCTTCAAAGACTGACCTAAAAGAAGCACCAAATTAGCAGAAAGATATAGTTTTGCCAGTTGTACTCAGAGTCATATGATTTGCTCAGCTTGAGTATTTGGATTTGCTGTTAAATTTCAGGCTCTTTCACTTTTTTCAACACATATAAATTTTATCTTAATTCCACCAGGCCCCCTAAATTTGGAGCTGATCCCCACTTTCAAAGATCCTGGTCTCCATGTAGGCAGTTCATCTGTTTTCCACAGGTCCTGACATCATGCTGATTGGCTTCAGCTTCTCACTTGTATCCGTGGTACTGAGTCCTTTAGAGTCAGTGAGCTCAGATATTCAGAGAGAAAGCATATATCTGTTTCAGTACAAAAATACATCAGTAAATGTGATTTCATCCCCCCTCTACCTAAAGCTTATTGCTCCTGAAAGTACAAATGAAATAACAAAGCGAAGAGTTGTTCCTCACTGCCTTATAAAGGAGTCCTAGTGATGGGGCTGAGATTAAAGTCATGCTCTGCATATGAGAAAGCTCAAAGCTGCAGCACTTAGTGAGTCCCTTTCTTTGTTGTTGTTGCCATTCTTCTCCTCGCCTCCCTGCTCATTCTCCTCCTTCTCTTGTAGCAGTTTTGGATTGCTTTACAAATGCAAGTCACCTTCCGAAGGACTGGGTTATGAATGTCTAAAGAAATATAAGACAAGGGTTTTTATTTTGAACTGTACATTATAATCACCTGGAAAGATTTTGAAAATATAGATTCTCTGGGAACCCACACAAGATGAATTTAATTATTTTCTGGCATGGGGTCTGAGTATGAGTATACTTTATTTTTTAAAACTTCTCCAGAAGATTCTAGTTTGTAGCCAGATTTAAGAAATACTGAACTCAAGAGTGATTTCATTCCATCTCTAGAGGAGACATCTTACATTTGTCCAGGGTGTTGAGCGGGGCCGACTTGTCTATTAACACAGTGTGTACGGCCCACATGATGTTTGAATTTCTACTAATAGTAGAAGGAAAAAATGAACTTTTAGGTAAAAGAATTTTGAATATATAATATTAATTTATTCATCTTTGTAAAAAGACAGTTGTAAAATATAATTTTTATTTTATTATTTTTAAGGAGGAAGGGGTCTAAGAAGGCAAAAATACCCAGGACCCATGAAGGTCCTAATGTACCCTGGCACTGAGTTTATTTTCTAAGTACGATTTCTTTGTGCTCAAACTATAGACTGTGGTAAAATATTAACATTGAATATGAAGGAAATTTTCATGTTTAACACAGTGAAATTAGAATGAATAGGCCAGTGGTTGAAAAGTGAAAGAGAGGCCATGGTTCTGTATGATTCTGTGTATGTAATGCTTTGTCTCAACATGAAGCTTACCTGCCTGTAGGATAATTTGTTGCTGAGTAATTTAAGACCTTATGGGAAAAGTATGACTCGGGCACTGATAATGAGGATAAATATGTAAAAATCTTTATAAATAGTTCTTATAACTCCCAAAGTTAAAGCAATAATTATAATATACACCTAAAGAGAATATCAATGATGTTCTTCACATTTTAAAATAGCAATGATTATATTATATGCTTAGTTTTCAGTTATGTAAGTTCTATTTATGAGAGACTTTTCAGGATAAATCTCTCTCAAGTTTCAAAACATGCTAGTATACTTATTTTGCTTTGTAGCGTAAGAATTACATGCTAACAGGTGTTTTTGTTTACATCTATTTGCACATTCACAAATTTAGTGCATTTATGATTTTATAATTTGAACTTGTTGACTCCTACTTTCTGGGTCCCATTAGTCCTAGGGACACTACATACATGGATGCATAAGATGGTAGAGCTGCTGAAAACATTGTTTATCAAAGTCCCACTTACAGACTCCTTAATACACAGGTTTACTCAGCTTTAGCTTCATTGATGGCATGGAGCAGAGGTCTCTGACCTGCTGCTTCAACTCCTTTTCACAATTTCCATGTTCCAGGTTCTGGAAGGACGTGCTAAGTCCGGTGTTTGTTACCTTTGCCCAGGGTTGCCCAGACCTCTGCTTTTGTTCTGCTTTTTCTCATTGTCTCTTTAATGAGACCTAATCAGAGTAAGTCAAGGTTCATATAACATTACATTGAAATTTTTCCATTTGTCGAAAAGGTATGGAGAAGCAAACCTGAATATTTAGTTTTTGTTTTTTTTTTTTCCCTAAAGGGAATTTGCCTCTGGGCAGGAAATCCAATATTCTTTAAGTCCTGATTGTAAGGAAAAAAGGGAAAAGCAGGTTATAACATTTACACCCCTGATATTGCTGTGCCAGTCATTAGGGCCCTGGCTGAGTCCCACACAACCGCAAGATCACCATCAGTGGGGCCCTGGGGTTCAGCAAGGCCGTCAGAATCAAAGTTATGCTCCTTGAGGTGCCAAATATGTGAAGAATGGATAATGGTGAGTCATGCAAATAACAGTTGGGCAGTCAGTGAGAGATGTGTGATTCTAGGCAAGCCTGCCATGTGAGTGTGCAGAACTTGCAGAAGTGGGTGTCCAACAGTGCTGTGGATCAGTGTTGGTGCTGGAGGAGGTCATCGAGAGCATGGGACTGCGGGTTGACCCTTCAGCTGGACCCAGGCAGTTGGAGGCTCCTTACCCCCACCCTTGTCCTTGGAATGTATACTCTGCTTACCATTCCCACAATGGGGGCCATTTTCAAGGATGCAGGCTTGAGAGAGTAAGGTGTTGTTGAGACCTTCAGGTGTTGTTGTGACCTTCAGTCACGCCTCTATATGTGACTGAACCCAGTTAAGGCTTCTGTATAAACTTTTAATATTTGGTGGGTGGGTTCAGAGATCTACTGGTCTTGTGGCTGCCCAATAAAAGCCTTGTAGGGGGCTTCCCTGGTGGCACAGTGGTTGAGAGTCCACCTGCCAATGCAGGGGACACGGGTTCGTGCCCCGGTCCGGGAGGATCCCACGTGCCGCGGAGCGGCTGGGCCCGTGAGCCATGGCCGCTGAGCCTGCGCGTCTGGAGCCTGTGCTCTGCAACGGGAGAGGCCACAACAGAGAGGCCCGCATACAGCAAAAAAAAAAAAAAAAAAAAAAAAAAGAAAAGCCTTGTAAGTAAGTTCCCTTGTATATTAAAACTGCCACCTACCAATCTGGAGTGGTCTGCCTCTTTCTTTGGTCTCTCCCTGCCCTCCATGTATGGGGACCAGTTTTTGAAACAACAGTTGGCCACTGGAGAGAAAGCCAGAGGGAATAGCAGACAGATCAACTTTGGTAGAGAGACTGGACATGGAGTGACTTTGAACAAACCTTGATACAACTTAGGAGAAGAGGGAGATGAAACTACAGAGCCTGACTGGCCTTGAAACCAGGAGTCATGATTAATAGGCTGTGGTTTGGCTGCCAGTAAATTTGAATTCAGTACTAACTGTGCAGAGATGTCCAGGTCATTATATATACATTTTCTCTCTTTTAGGTTCTTCAGCTGGGATCAGATATCCTTCCTCAGTACAAGCAAGAAGCGCCAAAGACGCCACCACACATTATTTTACACTATTGTGCTTTTAAAACAACTTGGGATTGGGTGATTTTAATTCTTACCTTCTACACCGCCATTATGGTTCCTTATAACGTTTCCTTCAAAACGAAGCAGAACAACATAGCCTGGCTGGTGCTGGACAGTGTGGTGGATGTTATTTTTCTGGTTGACATTGTTTTAAATTTTCACACGACCTTTGTGGGACCTGGTGGAGAGGTCATTTCTGACCCCAAGTTGATCAGGATGAACTATCTGAAAACTTGGTTTGTGATCGATCTGTTGTCTTGTTTACCTTATGACATCATCAATGCCTTTGAAAATGTTGATGAGGTAAGTTTCTTTTTCTTTTTAGTACTTGAATCACATGTTTCGAGAAAATTAGGATAAAAGGAGTTTACAGATAATCCAAACTTCTTTTGAGCCACCACTTTCAATCTTCATCCTACTAGATACTTGCCGTAAATTATCATATTTTATTACCTTATAATTTTCATCTGCTTTTTTTTCTTGATTTCTGGTTGAAAATACTAATTACTAGAAAAATGGCTATGGTTGGAGGTTGTGGTTGAAAGAGGTGGAGGAGAAGAAAAGCCACAGCATTTGGAGTCAAATATGGTTTATGAACTAGATAATTGATTGACAGGTGATGTGTTTTGATGTGTGTTTTGGTTTTTTTTTTTTGAAAACTGTGGCATTTTAAAACTCTGTGCACCCATAGGTCTTTTGACTCCTCCTCCTCCAGATAGCAGTGCTTGAGTTAACAAAAAGATACAGAAAATTTTATGGAAGAAAAATTCTTGAATTTTTGCCTTTTTGGTTTCTTTTTTATAGTTTTTGCTTTGGTTTCTTTTTTATAGTTTTTGCTTTAAATTTTGTCTAAGTACATTTGTGATTAGAGACTATCTTGGATGACTTCTGATGTCTGGTCACATTCAAGATTCTGCTTATTCAATGTTATCTGCACAATGAGAAATACTTAAAACGTGTAATATCTTGGAAGACCATTTTATTCAGAGCTTCTTAGCTTCTAACCTAGTAGTGGATGATTTTCAACTTGCTACATGAAGGATGTATATAAATGAGTCAATATAGAATGTATCTATTATTAAACTATGTTCATAATAATAATTACAAACTTAATTTCCCTGAAGATTTTACTCTGTCCTCATAGACTGTTCAGATGGAAAATTCTGCACTACATTGTTGTCATCGTGTGTGTATTTGGGAAGTAGTTTACAAATTTTCTTCAGTAACTTTTTCCATAAAATTTCTGCATTCAATCCACTTTAATGATATTAAAAATATTTCCCTGAAAGTTAAGTATAGACATTGTATTTTGATGCTGTACACGTAATTGTTACTTTAAAAAGTGGGGGGAAAAAAGGAATCGTAGTAATTTGTTTTCTAATTTTAGATTTTACCTACATCAAGCTTTTTAAGGTATATTTATTTCTTCCCTGTTTACCTTCTGCAAGGGTTGAGAGGGGTTAATTTTGAAAATGCTAATCATATGATAAGAAGATAATAAGTAGTATTTATATGTTCACTTACTAAATGGATTAATATATTAAGATCAATGCATTAAGATTTCCATTATTTAGAACATAGGCATAAAGATTTTAATAAAAATAATTAAAAGATTGGTTTAATTCATAGAAAAGTGAATACATTAAACATTACATAATAATAAATGCATTTAATATACCATACAAATACATGAAGAGATCCTCAGACTTACTAATATTAAGGAAAATGCAAAGTAAACCTACAAACTACACTGACATACCATCATTTACCACACACACTAGATTGGTGAGAAGGTGGCTAAGGATGTGCACTGCTCAGATCTCCTTTCATGAAAACCTGCTGCATGGAGCACAGTTAGGGGATTCCTGGAAGTGGCTCCTGGTCTGGGAAAGCCAATCATTCATTGGCATTCAGTGATATCACACTATCACACTGGTAGCTTGAAACTGGCCACAATGGGAGTATTTACACCCAGAAAGTCACAAATGCTATGAATAAAAACTTTTCTTTAACTTTCTGTGGAATTAGCTGTTAGTCATTTACCAACACACCACTGAACACAGTTGACTGACACCTGCTATGGTTTTCTGATCTGCTGCAGGTCACACATCGAAGCCATATTTCCCCAACGTTGTGCCCAGCCAGTGACTAAGAATGATGGTAACATTATGATTAGTTTACTCCTGCTCAATAAAGAGCTCCTCTATTGAGCAACTTTTGCTCTGGGACTCCCCGTTTACCTGTGCTGTGGTTGAGTCTCTCTCTACACAATTCTTCCTCCCCTCTTCACAGGTTTCAAATGGCATTGTGGTCTGAAGGCTCCTCCCTCCTCCGTTTCTCCTTCATAGGCATTTATCTCAGTAAAGGTCTTGCATATCTAACCCTGACTTGGCATTACTCTGTCGGGGACCTGAACTGATGAAGCGATGGGGTGAGGCCTCTCATACATTGCTCAAGGGAATGTTGGTAAAACTTCCATGAAGAATAATTGGCAATATCTCATTTTAAAAAAAGAGAAGACACTAGGGGCAACCACTAGGGGCAATCCCCTTGTTTAAGGGATTCTTTGTTATTTGCTTCCATCACCAAACAGCAAGATTATGTACCTGCCTCTTGGTTTTTCAATTTTAGGACTTGTCTTTGACTTCTCACTATGGAATTTGAAGTTTTAGCCTCTTTCTCCCTACCCTAACTGTATATATGCACTATTTCCATCACCTCATTCTCACAATACAGGTATACCATCCTTTTGGTTCCATAAATAGTAGGTATTTATATCATTACTACTACAAATATGCTATTTATAGCTGAACCTTCAACATGCTGTGATTACTTTTCCTTTTCTGCACTTTCCATTTTCCTGAGAGTTGGTTTTATCATTTGCTTAGTTTTATGTACTAATCACTAACTCAATCGTTAAGCTCTATGCCAGTTGTCTAAATCTCCCTCCAATACATTGATACAAGTAATATTCTGTCAACATCATTTTCTTAAACAGATCTCTCTACACTCTACCCTCCCACCTGATGGACAGTTTGGCTAGCTGTAACATCCTAGGCCAGAGATATTTTCTCCTCAGATTTTGAAAGACACAGCGCCATTGCAGTCTACCTTCTAATAATTCTCTTAAGAAACTTTAAACCATTGTGACCGGTTTTCTCTTTCTGGAAATTTGATGTATCTTCTCTGTCCAGGGTTCTGAATCTTTCCAGTAATATGCTTTAGTGTAAGTCCCATTTTCATCAGTTTTGCTGGGTACTGACTGGGTAGCCTTTTTCAATCTAGAAAAGCATGTCTTCTGTTTTGATTTTTTTCTTATGATGATTTTCTCCATCCCTTTCCCCCCTCTTTTCCATTCTCTCTCTTGCTGGAATTCCTTTTGTTCTTATACCTACTAGACTTCTCCTCTGATTCCTTTTTTTTTCTTCCCTATTTTCCAATCCTTTAGATTTTTGCTGTACTTTCTGGAAGATTTTCTCAACATTATTTTCCACCTTTTCTTGTAACTAATAATGCTTTTTTTTTGCTTAAAGTCTTTTTGGCTTAATACTAATAGAGCTAAACTAGCATTTGTATATTATTTGATATATGTATTTCTATTATTTAACTTTTTATCATTCTAGATTATTATACTCTAGTTGTGTCTTTTATAAATAGTCTATACATTCTAAGAGTCTTTCTAACTGGGAAGTTTAGTCTATTTACACTTATTGTAATTAATTACCTTTTGATTTTCTTAGAGCATCTTATTTTCCATTGTAAAATGCTTTTTCTTCACTTTTCTCTGTTTTTATTTTTGCTTCTTTTCTGCTGTCTTTTGGATTGATTGAATTTTTTAAATCTCCTGGATTTCCTCTACAGGATTAGAAGTTTTTCTGTTAATTGATTACTCTTAATATTTTTAGCATCAGTATTTGACTTATGAGTATCTTTGCCCTTCTAAATAAATCAAGGGCTTCTGTTTACCTTCTCATCTTTCAAACTAGTATTGTCTTATATTTTGGCTCCATATTATTTTTAACTTTCTCTTTCAATTATTGGAGGCCTTCTTTAGGACATGTTTGTTGTGAGTCTTTGGGATGGTGATTCTGGGTCTCAGTTTCCATATCTGTAAAAAAAAGGGAAGGAATGCTTGACTTTTTTACTTCACACAACGGTTTTAAGGAATAGATGGGAAAACAGATATGAATGATTTTTGTTTGTAGAATTGTGCATGTCTGAGGGGATATTATTATTTCATTTGTGTATGTCTGTTTCCTCAGCTTGGTGATAAGCCCTGTGATATTGAGGGATGTGTTCCATCTCCTTGGTAGTCCTTCGTTGCTCTTAGTACATATTGGTGACTCACTGACCTGAAGCAATAAAGTGTTAGCAAGGTTTTAGTAGACTGTACAATGACATAAAACAAAATAGAACTTAAAAATGAGAAATTGAGCTAGTGGTGGCTTGGGAATAGGAGAGTATGAGTCTGAAGATCACAATTTAATCCTTTGACATGCTACGAGTGCAGAATGACTTAGAGGACTTAATAACACTTTTTGTATTCAAGATTGTCTCAGTCAACATGCTCTCTTAAGGCAACTTGATTGACTAGGAATTCATGAACTGGGTATGACATTCTTTAAGAGAACTGTGAGGATGGGAAGACAGAATCCATTAAAGGAAATAATTCTGTTTGAAAAGAAGTACATAATGTAAATTTCCTAGAAACCATAACAGGGGGTAAAAGATGTTATCACCAGGAATCCAAGGAATAGAAATAAGCTCTTTTGTAGCATGCATTTGAATACAGCTCTGGGAGGTTAGGGGGAACTGAATTATAAGGCATCAGAGAAAAATGGGGCAGCTGCAGGTAACACACAGTTTGGTAGCCTGAGTGGACTTAGGAAACGTGATACATGGGGAATTCAGGGGACAATGGGTAGTATTAGTAAGTGGTAAACATGATAAACTAGGTTAGAACAAATTAAAATTGGAAAAATGATCACTTATGTATTGTTTCAGGAGACAAAATGATTGGGCCAGTGACTGCTAAGTGGAAGTATTATAAATATTTTTAATTTCCAGGGAAGTTTATGGAAAATAATTTTCTAAATTATTATTTTCTTGAATTATGCTTGTCAAGTGGCCACATGCGTTGTTTCATTTTAGCATATCTGTTTACATAGCAAATTTTTATCTCTTGTCTAGTTATCAAAACAAGAATTGGAAATCAAAGAAGCAAATTATACTCAAAGATTTTAGAGGCTTTTTGTCCCCTTTTGTGGAATTTCAGACACTCCACCAAGAATAACATTTTAGAAATTGCTATTTAATACAATTTGATCACCATTACTTTTTTTTTATTAAAGCCTGTAGGTAATTGAAATAATGTTTGAGTGGTATAGGTAAGGATTACATAGTATTTTTTTTTGTTTTAGTTTTACTAGTTTTAATCTTATTAAATCCATAGAAACATTGCCAAGTCTACCTTAGAACTGATTGATTTTTCTTATCAATGTGTTTGCTCAGTTGATAATAGACTTTTTTAAAGAGCTGTTTTAGGTTCACAGCAAAATTGAGAGGAAGGTACAGAGACTCCCCATACAGAGATTGTCCCCACATATGCATAACCTCCCCCATTATCGACACCCCCACCAGAGTGAAACTATATTGACATATCATATTGCTAAAAGTCCATAGTTTACAGTAGACTCACTCTTGGTATTGTACATTTTATGGGTTTTGACAAATGCATAATGGCATATTGTAGTATCATACAGAGTAGTTCACTGTCCTGAAACTCTGTGCTCTGCCTATTCATCCTTTCTTCCCTTCTAACCCCTAGCAACCACTAATCCTTTTATTATCTCCACAGTTTTGCCTTTTCCAGAAAGTCATATAGTCGGAATCATACAGCAGGTAGCTTTTTCAGATTGACTTCTTTCACTTAGTAATATGCATTTAAGGTTTTTTCATGTCTTTTCATGGCTGATAGCTCATTTCTTTTTAGTACCGAATAATATTCCACTGTCTGGATGTATCACAGTTTGTTTATCCATTCACCTACTGAAGGCTATCTTGATTGCTCCTAAGTTTTGGCAATTATGAATAAAGCTGCTATAAACTTTTGTATGCAGGTTTTTGTGTAGGCATAAGTTATCAGCTCATTTGGGTAAATATTAAAAAGCATGGTTGCTGGATCATATGGTAAGAATACGTCAGTTTTGTAAGAAACTACCAAACTATCTTTCAAAGTGGTTTTACCATTTTATGTTTCCACCAGCAATGAATAAGAGTTCTGGTTGGCACACGTTCTCACTAGCATTTGGCATCATCAGTGTTTTGGATTTTAGCCATTATAGTAGATGTGTAGTGGTATCTTGTTGTTTTAATATGCAATTTTCTAATGATACATGAACATCTTTTCATATGCTTATTTGCCGTCTGAATATCTACTTTTGTCAGGTGGCTGTTCAGATCTTTTGCTCATCTTTAATGGGGTTCTTAATTTTCTTATTGTTGAATTTTAAGAGATTTTAAAATATATTTTAGATAATAGTCCTTTATTATTTGCAAATGTCTTTTGCAAATATTTTCTCACAGTCTGTAGATTGTCTTCTCATTCTTTTGACAGTATCTTTCACAGAGCAGTTTTTAATTTTAATGAATTCCAGTTTATTAATTATTTGTTTCATGAATTATGCCTTTGGTGTTATGTCTGAAAAATTATCACCATGCCCAAAGTACCTAGATTTTCTCCCACATTATCTTCTCAAAATTTTATAGTTTATGTTTTATGTTTAGGTCTGTGATCCATTTTGAGTCAATTTTTGTGAAGGGTATAAGGTCTGTGACTAGATTCATATTTTTTTGCATTGGATGTCCATGTCACCATGGACATTTGTTGAAAAAATCTATCTTTTCTTTATTGTATTGCCCTTGCTCCTTTGTCAAAGATAAGTTGACTATATTTATGGGGGTCTATCTGGGCTCTCTATTCTGTTCCAGTGATCTATTTGTTTATTTTTTTCCACCAATACCACACTGTCTTGATTACTATAGCCTTACTATAGTTGAGTGTCTGTCCTCTGATTTTGTTCTTCTCCTTCAATATTGTGTTGGCTATTTTGCACAGTTTTTATCCCTCCACATAATCTTTACAGTCAGTTTATTGATATACACAAAATAATGGGATTTTGACTGAGATTACATTGGTAGCTTTAGATCAAGCAGAGAAAAATTGACATCTTGACAATATTGAGTATTTCTGTCCATAAACATGGACTATTGCTCCATTTATTTAGTTCTATTTTGATTTCTTTCATCAGAGTTTCATAGTTTTCCTCATATATATCTTGTATATTTTTTGTTAGATTTATATCTAAGTTTTTCATTTTTGTTGTGCTAATGTAAATGGTATTGTGTTTTTAAATTCCACTTGTTCATTCTTGGTATATAGGAAAGTGATTGGCTTTTGTATGTTGATCATATATCCTGCAAACTTGCTTTAATTGCTAATTAGTTCCAGGATTTTTTTTTTTTTTTCTGGGTCAAGTTGTTTGGATTTTCTGCATAGATAATTATGTCATCTGCAAACAAAGACAGTTTTCTGTTTCCCCATCCCAGTCTGTATACCTTTTATTTCCTTTTCTTTTCTTATTGCATTTGCTAGGACTTCCAGTATGAAGTTGAATAGGAGTGGTGAGAATAGACATTCTTTCCTTGTTCCTGATCTTAGTGGGAAAGCTTCTAGTTTCTCACCATTAAATATGATATAATATGATATAAGCTGTAGGGTTTTTGTAGATGTTCTTTTTCAAAATGAGGAAGTTCCTCTCTATTCCTAGTTTTCTGAGAGTTTTTATCATGAATAGATTTTGTCAAATGCCTTTTTTTGCACCTGTTGATATGAACATATGATTTTTCTTCTTTAGTCCGTGATGTTATGGATTCTATTAATTGATTTTTGAGTGTCGAACCAGCCATGCATACCTAGGATAAATCTTACTTGGCCATACTATATAATTATTTTTATATATTCTTGGATTTGATTTGCTAATATCTTGTTGAGGATTTTTGTATCTATGTACATGAGAGCTATTCTTTTGTAGTTTTCTTTTCTCATATTGTCTTTGCTTTTGGTATTAGGGTAATTGCTAGTCTCATAAATCTGGGTTAGGAAGTATTGTTTCTGCTTCTACCTTTTGGAAGAGATTGTAGGCAATTGGTATAATTTCTTCCTTAAATATCTGGTAGAATTCACTCATGAGCCCATCTGGGCCTGGTGCTGTTTTGGAAGGTTATTAATTTATTGAATCAATTTGTTTAATAGATGTAGTTCTCTTCAAATAATCTATTTTTGTATGTGTGTGAGTTTTGGCAGATTGTGTCTTTCAGGGAGTTAGTCCATATCATCTAGGTTCTCAAATTTACGGGCATAGAGTTGTTCATATGATTCCACTTTGTTGTTGTTATTATTATTATCCTTTTAATGTCTATGGCATCTGTAGTGACATCCTCTCTTTCATTTGCCATGTTAGTAATTGTGTCCTCTCTTTTTTATTTTTCTTAGTGTGGCTAGAGGTGTATCAATTTTATTGATATTATCAAAGAAAAAGCTTTTAAGATTTTGTTGATTTTCTCTACCGATTTCCTGTTTTCAATTTCATTGATTTTTGCTATATTTTTAATATGTCTTTTCTTCTTGTTACTTTGGATTTAATTTGTTTTTCTTTTTCTAGTTTGCTAAAGTGGAAATTTAGGTTATTGATTATAGTTTTTATTGCTTTCTAATATATGCATTCTAAGTTACATATTTTCCTCTAAGTACTGCTTTGCTGCATCCCACGAACTTTGTTAAGTTGTATTTTCACTTTCAGTTAATTAAAAAAGCATTAAATTTTACTTGAAATTTTCTCTTTAATCCATGTCTTACTTATAAGTGTGTTGTTTAATTTCCACATATTTTTGGATTTTCCAGGTATATATCAGTTATTGATTTCTAGTTTAATTTCATTGTGGTCCAAAATCAGGTATTGTATGATTTCTATTGTTTTAAATTTGTTAAGGTGTGTTTTATAGTGCAGGATGTGGTCTATCTTGGTGAATATTTTACGTGACCTAGAGAGGAATGTGGGTTTTTGTTGTTGTTTTGCTGTTGTTGTATAAAGTAGTCAAAGATGTCAGTAATAGCCAGCTAATTGATGGTGCTGTTGAGTTCTGCTCTGTCCTTACTGATTTCTGCCTGCTAGACCTGACCATCTCTGACAGAGGGATATTGAAGTATATGATAGTGGATTCATTTAATTTCTCCTTGCATTTCTATTAGTTTTTGCTTCACATATTTTGATGGTCTTGTTAGGTGCATACAATATAAGGATTGTTATGTCTTCTTGGAGAATTTACCCCTTTATCATTATGTAATGCTCCTGTTTATCCCTGATAAACTTAGTTAGTCTGAAGAGTATGAGACTTTTAATGCAATGAAATGTATTATCTCTGGGATGATTTTACCTTCTATATGGGACTTTCTTAGTTTCTTATTAGCCTGCTTTTAAAACTTTTGCTGCAATTTTAAGTCCTATGTACCTCCCAGTTCTTCTCTGCTTAAGAAAGCACATTAATAACACTGGTGCTTCTAATAATAATAAAAAACCATTTATATTTTTATTGATGATTGGATTAGTGGTTTATCAACACTTGTCTTTCATCTGTATGCTCAGGGGAAGGTTTATGAGCGACCCTATTTTGCAACCTTCAATTCTACTTCAAGTTAAGAAGTCAAATCCAACAAAGATCTTTAGAAAACTAAGGGTTAGACCCTGTGCTCATTTCTGGAGGAATCAAAATTAGACCTTATGCTTCCTCAGTGCAAAGACTCTGTCTTTCTAATAGCCTGGATTTGCAGTGCCTGACACATAATTGCCATACTATATATATTTCTATTAAAGTGAATGAGGGATTGAAGCTTACAATGTTTCCTAAATATACCTGTTTCTTGTTAGTAATGGAAAAGTTAGGGCCAAAGGGCAGTCTTTGTGGCATAACCTTATCTGTGCCCCAAACTTCTTCATTCAGACAGTAGGGCGTTATCCTTTGGCTGCTATGCTCACCTCTCTGTTCATAAGTTCCTTTCCATGAATATTCTCACTTAAATAATCTTCCAGTCATATGACCTACACTGCTAGCTTTCCATACATGTTTAGAGCTTACCTTAGGGTTTAGGTTCCTAAGCTGAGATCTCCCACTAGGAGTGCAAAACATTGTAGACTAATGGATACAAAGATGTACAAGGCAAAGTCACTGAACTCAAATGTACCTACCTTCTAGCTTGAGAGAAAAACTTTCTCAAAAATTATTCAAGAGTGTGAATAAAGGAGTAGTGTGAAGGAGGAGATGAGGTAAGGATTTGGAGAATGGGTAAGAGTCAGCCACAGGTTTCAAATTGGAGGATAGTGGCAGTAGGCTGAACTTTTAAATTCTATTCCAAGTGGAGATTGGCGGTACAGAACGGTAATAAACAGATTTAAAGATCGATGTCTTTTTTATATTTGAAAAATTTGGTGATACTCCAGGATATATTCTTTGCATTTATTTTCTACAGAGACAAAGCAGTCTGCCTAACTGAGGGAATTAGCTTTGGGAGGATAGGAAGTTGCAAACAATCAGGATAGCAATAGGATTCCTTTATTTGATTTTGTTGCTTACAGGAATAGAAATTTTTATCCGAACTGATCTTCATTCATGATGAAGGCTTCCTATTGTTAAACATTAGGGAATAATTCTGACATGGAGGCAAAGAAGGTTGAAATATACTGCAATATGTATACTCTAATCCTTAAAATTTTTTTGCCTTAACTATCTATGGATACTTGCATAGAAATTGCTCTTTATCTTTCTGCATAGTAATTATCACTATGCTTGAGAATACATCATTTCCTCACTCTTCTTTGAAGGAAGTTCTAAACCTCCATCCCTACTCCCTTTGGTCTTTCTATTACTTCATTTTATTCCATGATTTTATCTCTGCTTTCACATAACACATGCTAACTCACAAGGAACATGTTTATCTTTATATTGGAATTTTTCATCTTTAGGAAGTTTGTTTATTAGACATTGTGGATAAAGGGTTAACAAAACTATTTCTCCTTCTGCATTGACAGATTTTACCTTTGATCAACTGTCTTCCTTGGTTCTCCCAGGGACTGATGAAGGAAATATGTTTCTAGACTGTATTACTTGTTTAAAAAAGATCTCTGATTTGTAAATTACATCTGGACTATGAAGAACTTCTAATGAGCTGTAAATAACCTGATGAGGATACCACAGCTTAAGGGTTCCCTGATTGATACAACTCCAAGCATATCCCTTGTGGAATTCTGAAAGCTATACCTGTGTTGTTGTTATAGGTGCTGGGTTAGGTGACATTTAAGCCTAGACCTGAAAGATGAGTAGGATTAACTAGGCAAAAGGAGTAGTTAGTGGGTGAGGGAGAGTGTTTTTAAAATTCACTTTTGGAGACCCCACCAGGTGAGAGAGAATATAAAAATTTTGAAGAAAGGAAAGACATTTTCTATAACTGGAGTACAGAGAGCAGAAGACAGAGATGCACAAGGGAGACTGGAAAAGTAGGCAGGGGCAGGTTGTGTTAAGGAGTTTGGATTATTGTAAAGGTGGCAGCAAGTTACTGAAGGTTTTAAAACATCTCCCAACCTGGTTTGCTTGTGCATATATCATGATATTTGAAAAAAAAATCGAGACTTAGGCAATATACCTCTTTTTTGGTGCATATTTTGATCATGCTTTATATTCACTCTGGACCAATGGATATTAATGAGAACATTTTTTTTCCATAATAAGAAGCATTTAAAATTAGTATATCATGGATATTGCTTAAAACAGATGTCTGTCTATCTATCTATCTATCTATCTACTATCTATCTACTATCAATGTACCTATCTACTTATGCCACTGTGTATTGATAAGAATATAAATAGACTAAAACAGGCGGTAGGTACAAGTTATTTAAATTGAGTTTCTCTATTGAAGCATATTAACTAATGCAGGGAGTAATTAATATTATTTCTCCATGGATCTCTTGGTAACATGAGTAGGAGAAATGAGTTCTGAATAGGAAGGAGGCAATAGAACTTGTTATATGGGTTAGAGATGCAGATAACAATTGTAGTTTGTTACATTAGTTTTCTTTCAGTCTTTAAATTGTACTCTACAAAAGGAAATGGAAATGGACTATTTAGTCATTCATGTACAAAATCTACTTAGACCCCAATGCTTATAAAACAGAGTGGTTTCTATATAATTGCCTAATATTGTGCTACCCATGAAGATTAAATAGCTATTAATTATTAATTACAATATCAGTGCTAGAGGAGTCAGAAATTATTATGAGAGATTTCTGTATTGCTTAGTTTATTCTTTAATTAATGTATTCATTTTCTTAATAAATATTTGGTGCTTACACTGTGGCAGGGAGTTCTAGAGTGTGTGCTAGGGATAAAAGAATGAACAAAACATGATATGAATACACAATCAGAAAGAGACAAATGGCACGAAGGGAACATACCTGGTCCTTTGAGATTATATAATGAAATGACCTGCTCTAGACTAAACCAAAACAGATTTTAGAACAACGGAAGCTATATGATTTTAAACTATGAGTGACTTCAAAAGATAACTCTTATATAGTGTTCAGAATAGAGTGGACGGAGTCAAATGAACGCCTTAAGATTTATTAGAACACTTCCATAGGTCTAGGAGAGAGATGCTAGTAGCATGGTTTAAGATGGTGTCAGTGGCGATGAAGAAAAGTGAATAAATTGGAAAGATATTTAGGAGTTAAAGTTAATAGGGTTTTAAGATAAATTGGGTATGGGAGATATCAAAGAAAGGGGCAACATGAATACTTCTTGGTTTCTGGTTTGTGTAATCAAATGGCTAGTGCTTATATATTAGAAAAGAACCAGGGGCAATGTCTGGAATGGGAAGGTGGAGGGGAGAGTAGTAACTTTTTTTTTTTTTTTAATGGGAGAGACATGAGATATTTAAATGTCTATGAGAAAGATGTAGTTGAAGGGGGAGTGGCTGGATTTTTGAGCAGAGGAGAGAAAGTTTAAAATATAGTGGATAGATGAATTCATAAGAAAAGTAGTAAAATTGCTAGGTAGTTAGGAGATGTTTTGAGATTGATGATAATGAATTTCTAGTGGAATCAATCTGCCCTATTGTATTACTTTCTTAAGCAGTTCTTAAACACAGCCCTGAAGAAAGCTGATAATTGAGTTAGAATTAGGGTTTTGATACAGGTTATAATGAAGAGACAGACATGCTAAGGAATTCAGTATGTATGGTCGTGTTGAAATTATAGGGCCACATAAAGAAGAAAATGGAAAATGGAGGGGTTAACAGATTGGGAAAACGCAGATCTGTCAGTAGACTGGAGATTCAGTAAGGTTGAATGTTGATGTAATTGGACGGTTTAGCTCAACATAGAAGAAGATATGGTTAGAAAACAAGATGGTTCAATTCAAGATTTCAGAGCCGGAAAACGTTTTAGATATGAGAAATTTCAGATTATGACCTTGGGAGTGGGCATCTAAGGAAAAGTGAAAAGATTGTTGGAGAAACTGCGAGGCCATGTTTTCAGCAGGGTCATCCACGTGGAAACAAGTTATGCAGGGTGAGGGCAAGCTTTAGGTGAGGTTGGATTTAAGAACTATTTAGGAGGTATATGAAGTAATAACTTGGAGTTCTTTGTTCTCATGGAATATTTACTGGCATAAATTCTTGCAAAGCAAAATAGTGACACGTTTCCCAATACAAAAGGTAAATAATATCTAACAATTGCATATTAAAATTTATTTTATATATTCATATCTTACCTATTTGGAAGAATGTCTTGTTAAAATGAGACTTCTGTATCACATATCTATGTTGCCCCCATTTTAAGTCAAACAAGTATGAAATACTGTGTACATAAATACATGTGCTTTCCTCACATTTGTATCAGTTAGCTTTTTTTTCCCACGTAACAAACTACTCCAAAACGTTATGGATAATAACAATCACCATTTATTAAACTCACTTTCCTGTGACCTGAGTGATTCTGCTGACTTTGGCTAGATTTGGCTTATCTCAACTAAGTTCACCCATACATCTGTGGTAGGCTGCTGAGATGGCTGGTGACTAACTGATCCCAGATGGCTCAGATGGATGTCATAGGGCTGCTCCTATGGTCTCTCATCCTCCAAAAGCCTAGCTGCCATTCTTCATATGGCAACTTAGAATGGCCATGGGTTCTAAGACCATGACTGGAGGCCATGCTTCTTGAGGTCTAGGCTTGGAACTGGCACAGTGTCACTTACACCACATTCTGCTGGCCAAAGTAAGTCATAAGGCCAGTCTAGACTGAAGTCAAGATGGGGAAATAGACCCTATCTTTTGATGGGAGAGGTTGCAAAGTCACGTTGCCAAAGGGTATGGATGCAGGGAAGGAAATGACCCGAGCTATTTTTTTCCAAATAATCTACTACACAACCTGTGTGTGAGAATGCTAGATGTAGGTGAAAAACCAAACAACTGGATGTTATAAGTCTGTACTCCTGCTCTCTCACCCCCACTTAATTGTCATGTGTCCTTGGACAAGAGAGTTCTTTGATCATTCCTCTTTTGTTTATAAAGCAAGGGTGGAAGAAGGTAGCAAAGAATACTAGCTGAGTTATCTGCCTGCTATCCTTAGTGATCATCAAATGAGAGAATTGATTTGTATTTTAAATGCCTTTATCATTGTAAGCCATTATTTTTATGCTGATTACATCCCACATCTCTCTAATGTGGGAATCCACAAAAATATCCTGAAGAGTTAATAATGCTGAGATATCTCCTGGATATTTTTCTTTATGCTCCTATGGCCTGAGGGGCTTTTCAAGTAAGGAAACCGGCTAGAAAGGAAGGCTGATGACTGAAAGTTCTCCATTAACCCTGCTGTGATCTATTATGCATGTGATGTGTTTGATATTCTCTTCCAGCAGTGGAACCCCAGGGATTTGTGAGCTAAGAGCTCAGAGGTTGGGATAGAGGTAGAATGCCACTGAGGTGCAGAGGAAGGCACAGGAAGATCGGAAAGCATGGAGTGAAATTAGGCAGAAAATGAATGAGCAGACAAAACTGGTGGAAAGCACAGAATCAAGAGGTTGTTATAAAAAGGTGTTAGGACAGAAGGGAGTCATTTTATTTTGGCCTGTCAAAGTATCCAGTATTACTATATGGGTTAAATTAAAATTCCCAACAAGGGATTAAATGTAATTTGAGGAGACTTCCCTGGCAGCCCAGTGGTTAAGACTTCACCTTCCAATGCATGGGGTGTGGGTTTGACCCCTGGTTGGGGAGCTAAGATCCCACATGTCTCGTGGCCAAAAAACCAAAACATAAAACAGAAGTAATATTGTAACAAGTTTAATAAAGAGTTTAAAAAATGGTCCACATCAAAAAAGAAATCTTAAAAAAATTATGTATATAAAAAAAGTATAATTTGAGGACCAATCTAAAGGTTATGAGGGTGAGTTATAAAATAAGTAAAATCTCTTATTTTAGATAGAGTTGAATATGACACCTCTTCCCCCTCCCCAAATCACATGATGCAGAAGAAATCATTAATCTGAATTATGTACCGTGGTGAAATGTTAACCTTAACAACACAACAGTGACTAATGGATTTTCCTTAACATTGTTTTGATATTTAAATAAAACATTCTTTAAACATTACATCAATATTACATGTAGAGCTCAAGGAAGCCACTTTGACTTCTAATGACGTCTAATCCCTAAGAGTAGTTCCATTTGTATTTAAACTTTTATAAATAGAATCATGCAATATATACTCTTTTGTGTCTAGTCTCTTGTTTAGTATGATACTTTTTAGATTCATTCTTGTTATTTCATATAGTTCTAGTCTGTTCATGTTTATTTCTAGATAGTATTGCATTGAGTGTAGGTGCAATGATTTATCTATCCATTCTACTGGAGATGGACATTTGGATTGTTTCGAGTTTTAAGTATTTCATCAAAGTTTAGAACAAAGTCATTAACTTTGAGTTTTGATTATAGTAATTGCATTAAATTCTTTTGGATACAAAACAGTGGAGAATGAGATAGCTAAAAAGAACTTTCCAAATAAAGCAAACACTTCTGTATTACTCATTTTGAATAACAGTTTCTGGTTTGATAAGTAGATGAAAGGGACACTGTGGACAAATTAAAAGGTGAAACTTTGGAGTTATGTTTGAGAGCAAAAAGGAGTTTGGTTTGACTGGAGCACTATTGCTTGGCAAAGGCATGGTTGGAAATGACCTGGCAGTGTGGACAGAAATGGGGTTGTGGACCTTGAAGGCCTGTAGAAATTGTGTTTAATGTCTATAATGAGCCCCTGGAGGATATGCTCGATACTGTCTTTTAAGAAGATTAATATTGCAATGATTATTGGGATAAGGACAGGAAGACTGCACAGCAGTTGGCTATTGTGGGAAATGCATGAAGAATCTGAAGGACTAGGTCCATTCCTTGCTAGCTGTGTGACTTTAGACAAGTCGTGTAACCTGTCTGAGCTTCAGTGTCTGCCTCTGAACAGTGGAGATAGGAGTCCTGGTATTGTGAGAATGAAATGAGTTGGTCCATGTTAGAGAATTGCAGACTCTCTAGGGTTCTGGGGCCTCCACAGACCCCTAAGTGGGCCACTGTTGGGCCTGGGTGGCAATAAATGGGAGGCAAGGTATTTAATCTCCTTTATTCAGTCTTATAGAGACTGCCTGTATTTAAGCCAATACTGCTGGTACAAATGTGATTTGTTTATATCTAGAGCACATTATGCTCTAGGTATAGTGAGGTTCAGAATGAGGTCAGATAGTGAAGTGCAAGGAGTGTGGACAAGACTGCCTATATTTGATTCTTGGCCCCTCCTCTTACCAGCTGCATGAACTTAGTCAAATTATTTAATGTTTCTAGGCTATGTTTTAATAATGATACCTATCACATAAGATTATTAACTATGCCCCCTCCCTGCCCCACCACACACTCAATTCACCCCACTCACATTTACTTGTGTCGTAAAAAGATTTTCATACATTTATTGAACGTATTGACTGCTTAACCTATTACCATATGCCATACTTTGTAATTGACACTAGGTATATTCTTCAAGGGGTTTAGAGTTTCCTGGGATACCATACATGCAAACAGAGACTTGTAATAACGTGCTATTATGATGACTGTTGTAATAGAGATGGACAAAGAGGACATGATAATACAAAATAAGGACACCTAACTCTCACAGTGGGTATAACAATGAAGATGGTGGGAGAGGTAAGAAGATGTCAGGGAAATGGACATGGAGGAGAGAGTCTCTGCCATAAACTATAAGTAAGACCCCGGCCACCAAGAGAGTGGGAGGGAAGAGTGCTTTAAGTACAGGGGACAAATTGTTAATGTGGCATGAAACAGCATGGGCACTCTGGGAACTACACATAGTTGAGCATGGCAGGAGTCTAGACAGCAGGAGGAGGACTTGCTGGGAGAGATGCTGACCAGACAGGCAGATGCTAGGTCCTGAAGGGCTTTGCATGTCATAGTAGGGAGTGAATACTTGATTCTATAGGTAATGAGCTAATACTAAAGATTTTAGACCAGAGAGGGACATGATTAGATATATATGATGTAAAACGATAGCAGGCTGGTAGCCTCTACAGTGTGATCACATAATTAAAGGGAGTGAGAACAGAGGTAGTATGGCTGATGGAGAGGCTACTCCTGTCACACAGTGAGAAAAGACGTGAAGCCATGACCAAGGCATGGCCTTGAGAATAAGAAAGAAGGGATATTTTTGAGAGATTTCTTCAGGTATATTTTGAGCACTTTGAATGCTGAGATCCTCAAGACTTGATAACCGGTTGGATGTGACAGGAAAGGGGGTGTTCAGCCCCAGGGCTGAGAGACTGGCCTCATAATGATGTTGTTCACGAGAGTAGGGACATATTACCTTTCGAACACCTATGGAATATCTAAATGGAAATGTACAGCAGGTATTTGGCTTCTGTATCAGGAACTCATAGAAGTCAGTTGAAACATGGGCATGCAGTAAATCAACCAGGAGAGGCTGAGGGTAATCGTAATGAGAATCCTAACACATAAAAGAAGCATGGATAAGGTTAGCCCCAGAAAATGATTTTGAAAGACATGTCAGCTGGAGAGTTGGCTAAGATCTAGGAGAAAGTGGTGACATAGAACCCATGACAGGGAGAGTTTACAATACTTACCAAACATTTTGTAACATTTAGATAATATTGGACATGGCTATAGAAAATGGTGCTTTTTGATTAAGTGGAGTCCAGAGTAGGTACCCCTCAGGGTGGATCACCTCCTCTTGGAGAGATCTGCCTACATCAGAGGTCAGGGGAGTATGTCCTCCTGTTATTTGGGCTTAATTCGAGTGGGTCCTGATTCTTTACATTCTAGTTGAGGGTTGTGACTAGTTTTTAGTTTAAATGGGGTTAAAGGTTTCCTCTCTGTTTTTTCTTCTTTTGTTTTTAGCTGTGTTTCGAAAAAAGAATTCCAGTAGAAATAATTTTCTCTGTAGTATTGTGTTGGCCAAAAAGTTCGTTCGGGTTTTTGTACGGTCTTACAGAAAATCCCGAACGAACTTTTTGGCCAACCCAGTATTTAAATAGAAGTAACACAGTTCCTTTAAAAATTAGAGCTAAGTGGAGGACAACATCTACAATAACACTGTTTTTATTTTTTAATTTAACCCTTTGAGTTTTTCATGCATTTTGACTATGGGTTTCTTTAGAGCAGAAGCAAGGCACATTTGTCTTAATGTCCCCAGGGCACAACTCAGAGCCTGCCATATAGAAATGCTCAATAAAAACTTATTTTTGTCTTTCTTGTTCAGGATTATGTAGCTCCTTTTTTGAGAGCTTGCAAGCTCTCCTGAATCTTCTTACCTTTCAGCATCTCATTTCATTGAATTATGCCAATTCATCTTCTGAATTTTATTAATGCTACTCTTACTGTCTAAAGTTCAATATCCCTGCCTAAGAGCCAGGCCTAAGGTTATGGAGGTTGAGACACAAAACTGTCCGGATGCTCCTGTTCCTTTCTTGCTTCCATAAGGTCTCCTGTTTTTACTTCTCTTTGTTTTCTCTCTCTCTATTTCAAATTTTTATTTTGCAAAATTTCAAATATATACTATCATATAGAGTATAACCAAATGCATTCCTAGCCTTTTTTCACTGTAACTTTACAATGCCATAATTAGAGTCTCATTAATGTTACATCTGTTCTACTATACCAGCCAGTTCCTCCGTGTTGATCAGACTTAAGTTCAGAGTAGGTTACGTTAGCTGCCTCGTCTCCTCCCTGGGATATAGAATTAGCAGTAAGGAAGTCATGGACTCTGTGAGACTTGGAGGTGATGATCAGATGAGAGGGTCCTGGGTCACTGCTTTGTATTTCCCTCATGCACCAGGAATGGCTTTACCCTCTCTACCTGGGTGGCTTATCACATGCTTCCTCAAAAAGTAACTTTGAGAACTTCACTGATTGAATAAAGTCTATGCTATGTTTCCATTTGGATAATGCTATATTTGATTTTTTTTTTTTTTTTTTTTTTTTTTTTGCGGTATGCGGGCCTCTCACTGTTGTGGCCTCTCCCGTTGTGGAGCACAGGCTCCGGACGCGCAGGCACAGCAACCATGACTCACGGGCCCAGCCGCTCCACGGCATGTGGGATCTTCCCGGACTGGGGCACGAACCCATGTCCCCTGCATCGGCAGGCGGACTCTCAACCACTGCGCCACTAGGGAAGCCCTATATTTGACGTTTTAAGCTTCTTAACAAAATATGAATTTTCTTGCTGCCATTCCCTTATTCTTTTCAATGACTATTGCCAGAATATGATAGAGTTTTGTAGGTATGTTCCCATTCTAGGTTCAACTCTTCACTTTTTCACAGCTCTACAAATTTAGTGCTTATCATAACTGTGGCAGGAGGTGGTGGAAATAATGGCATTTGCTCATTCTGATATACACAGAAGTATTTCCTGTTTGCTTGACAGTAAAACTAAGATTCCTTTTTCAGAAGTTTTGCTGTTCATAGCATTTATAAAGAAATAAAATTAAATCTTTTAGAGTACAGGAAAAGTTTTGTAGGAAGAAGAAATAAAAGGTCTAAATTCATCACCCTATTTCTATACTCTGAGTATATTGCATTTGAGCTATTTTCTCCTTTGGTTTTTCTCTGTGCTATTTATACTCCACTTATGAAAATAAACTCCGTCTTCCTTACCTAATGAAAAGTTTTTTTATCTAATAATCTACAAATATCTTTTTTCCTGGTGGGAAGGAATCTGCATTTAAAAAGTTTCTTTATCACTTCAGCTTTTTGTTGTTGTTGACTTAAAGTGGGAGCTGTAGTATGTGTATGTTCTTAGTATATAAATGGTGATTGAGTTCATTAAGGTGAACCACTGCATTGTTTTCCTTAGCCTTTCCTTTTCTGAAAGTGTTGTGTCATTTCTTTTTTTTTTTTAATTCAGGGAATCAGCAGTCTCTTCAGTTCTTTAAAAGTGGTGCGTCTCTTGCGACTGGGCCGTGTTGCCAGGAAATTGGACCATTACCTAGAGTATGGAGCAGCGGTCCTTGTGCTCCTGGTGTGTGTGTTTGGACTAGTTGCTCACTGGCTGGCCTGCATATGGTACAGCATTGGGGACTATGAGGTCATCGATGAAGTCACAAACACCATCCAGATAGACAGTTGGCTCTACCAGCTGGCCTTGAGCATTGGGACTCCGTATCGATACAATACCAGTGCAGGGATATGGGAAGGAGGACCCAGCAAGGATTCACTGTATGTGTCCTCTCTCTACTTTACCATGACAAGCCTTACAACCATAGGATTTGGAAACATAGCTCCTACCACAGATGTGGAAAAGATGTTTTCCGTGGCCATGATGATGGTTGGCTGTAAGTATCTTTTATTTTCTTTTCTTAAAAAAATTATTGTTGTTGATAGTTCTCCAGGCTCGTCTCTGCCAGGAGTAAATTAAACTACTTTGTCTTCAGAAAAATGTTTAATTCATGTCATTTACATTGGTTTAATTTTTATTCAGCCTTAGAAAATAAAAAGGCAAAATAATATATTTTACTTTTTAGAATGTTTTAGCACATGAAAAGCAGTATGAATGGACTGATACAAAAATTAGAATGGGAACTCTTTGATATACTTCTGTTCATAGCATTGTACCTGGCAGAGCTATTTCCAAAAGGAGACCAATATCTAGAAAGGCAGCATCTGGCATATTCCATAGGTTTTGTGGGCAATGCATAAAATTCTGAAAAAGTAGACAGGATCTGATGTGAGATACCCTGTTTAGAAAATGTTTTATTTAATAATTAGTTTTATGTAGGCTTTTACAATTAAGACTAGGCAAAGAGTTTATAAGTCTAGTCTCCATTACAAAATTCTAGCTGGAATATATTCCAGTCTGAGAGAATGAAAGTATTAGTAAATGTAAGCTTATTCAGCAATGACAAAAGTGTCTAGGATGTAGCATACAGACCTGAGTACTAAATGTCTTGATGATGATCTTGGGAGTAGAATTCTCTCTACAGGAGTGAAGGACCAAGTATTCTAAACTCAGACTAAGACTGGATGATATAGAAGATCAGAATTAAGGAAATACATACAAAAGAAAATGTTGAAAAAGGAGATTTTTGAGGGGGACTTCATCACCATACACACCCTCACGTTGACTTTGATGATTTATCCAAGCCTAGTTCTGAGACCTAGAGTAACCTTAGGACTGGAGTTTTGTTTTTGTTTTTGTTTTTGTTTTTGCAGTACTTGGGCCTCTCACTGTTGTGGCCTCTCCTGTTGCGGAGCACAAGCTCCGGATGCGCAGGCTCAGCGGCCATGGCTCATGGGTCCAGCCGCTCCACGGCACGTGGGACCCTCCTGGACCGGGGCACGAACCTGTGTCCCCCGCATCCACAGGCAGACTCCCAACCACTGTGCCACCAGGGAACCCCCACATGGGATCTTTTGTTGCAGCACACGGACTTTTCTAGTTGTGGTGTGCAGGCTTCTCTCTAGTTGTGGCTCATGGGCTCCAGAGCGTGTGGGCTCAGTAGTTGCAGTGCGCGGGCTTAGTTGCCCCATGGCATGTGGGATCTTAGTTGTCCAGCGGCATGTGGCGTCTTAGTTTCCCGACCAGGGATCAGACCTGTGTCCCCTGCATTGAAGCCGGATTCTTAACCACTGGATCACCAGGGAAGTCTCAGGACTGGAGTTATGATTAGTGTTATTAGTACCTTTTAAGCCTCTGGGTCATGGTAATTGGTTTTTGGTCTAAGCCATCCCTTTTGAGATTCCACATTATAGAATTTTATATTATGACACTAATGGGAAAAATGTTAGAGTCCAGGAATGTCGGCTGACTCATGAAAGGTCAGTATCTTGGGTCTAAACAAGGTACTTTTCGAAGTTCGTAATGTCTGCAAGCTATTGGTCACCAATGTTAACAGTTGTTTAGCCTTCTGTACTCCTTTGTACAGGTACAGAAACAAGAACACACAGGTTGTCTTCACTGCTTAAAAGTAACAGAGGGATGGTGAGAATTCCAAGTGCTGTTTCCTCCAGAGGCTTTTAGGAGGAAAATGTTCTTACAAAGAGATCTTGATGATCTCTTAATTAAACTACTGCCTACACACTGAAAGTGGTAAGATGTATTGGCAAAAATGGTGCTTTATAAATTCAGAAGACAACATTTTGTCAGATATAGTATTTATTACTGTACTACTTTTAATATTTATATAATGCATTTTGCCTTAGACTTGAGCATAGTTAGATTAAAAAATTTATTTTGAATTATAGATTCACTGGAAGTTGCAAAGACAGTATAGTGAGGGCCTTTGTGCCCTTCCCTTAGTTTCCTCCAATAGTTATATCTTATATGACTCTAGTACAAGATCAACATTGGCATTGGTACCATGTGTGTATATAGTTCTGTGTTGTTTTATCACACGTGTAGATTCTGTAACCACCATTGAAATCAAGATACAGAATTGATCCATTACCACAGAGATCTCCCTCATGTCACACTCATGGGCTTCCCCCAAGCCTCCCTAACCCTGGCAACTACTGATCTGTTCTTTATCTATATAATTTTGTAATTTTGAAAATGCTATATAAATGGAATCATGCAAAATGTGATTTTTTGAAATTGGCCTTTTCCACTCAGCATAAGTCCCTTGAGATCCATCTGAGTTGTTGAGTGTATTAATAGTTTGTTCCTTCTTATTCCTGAGTAGTATTCCATGGTTTGGATATACTGCTGTTTAATCATTCATCTATTGAAGGATATTTTGATTCTTTCTAATTTTTGGCTCTTACTATAAAACTTCCATGCACGTCTGTGTAGTTTTTTGTTTGGACATAAGTTTTTAGTTCTCTGGGATAAATACCCAGAAAAGAGATTTCTGGGACATATAGTGTCTATTTATTTTTTTAAAGAAATTGTCAAACTATTTTGCAGAGTAGACATACTAGTGTAGTTTGATTTTCAACAAGAGAATAACAGAAAAATAAAATCTATGTAGAGTTGAAGGACACCATTATTTACTTTGTTTCTCAGGCCCCAAAACTTGGGAATCATCCTAGTTTCCTGTTTTTCTCATGTATTACATCTATTCATAACAAGTTTATTGGCTTTACCTTCAAAATACTCCATTCAAACCACTTCTTCAGAAATTCTACTCAATGCCACCCTCCTATAAAAAACCACCACAATGCCAATCACTCTTACTCTCTTCCCTTTAATCTTTTTCTTCACTGTATCTACCAAGACCTGAAACCATGTTTACTCTGTTTTTCTTTTCTTCAGAATGTAAGCTCCATGACACTAGGGCCTTTGTCTACCTTTTTTGCCTCTATATTCTCAACTTCTAAATAATTCTTAATGCCATGCTCAATCTAAATTTGTTGTATGAATGAATGAAGTTGAATATGTCCCTGATGATTATAATAAGAATCTCTTGTCATTGAATCCACCCCAGTTAGGTCTCTGATGAATATACATGCCAGAAAAATGCACACTTTTTGAATTTTAGCCATGATTCCTTTGTGAAAGCCCTGGTGAGCTCACCTGTATTGTCTGCCTGTGGTAGTGTAGCAGCTCCTTCAGCTGGATTGCCCCAATCTTGTCTTTCATGAGGCCTGATAATAAGTTCTGAGAGGCTAGTCATTAGAAGCACCAACAACCCTTTCTCCCACCAATTTTTTTTTTTTTTTTTTTTTACCATCTACGTTCTGAATTTACTTACATTGGAAATTTTCACATAGATTCAGTTGAGTTTTCAAAACTTCATTTAGTTCAGAGTCGGTCCCATTCTTCTCTACTTCATGTATGGCTAATTATATTGCTATATCAAAATTTCTTTCTCCTCTCTTCGTCAGTTCCTGTCTTAATTTCAAGATGAAGTTCTGGTCATAAAGTGGATCCTTTTCTTCCTGAGTTTTGCTATCTCCTTTCAACACCTGAATAAACCAATATCTGACATCTTTTACCTGTCAACTTTGGCTTTCTTTGTATGCCTCTGAACAAATCCCGCTTCTATAGCCAGAGTGTTCCAAGGAGATGCCTTTTAATTTCCTTCTTATTTCTTGGGTCCTTAGTAATTTCATGGAATATTTCCTTTGCAACAACCCAAGAAGCTGATAGAAAACTGTTAAGACCCATGAAGTGTTGCAGTAACTTCCCACAATTCCAAAACTAATTAGACACACATGCACAAAATATCAACCAAATGTGGCCATTTCAGCTGTTTGTGATCCTAGTATGATTTTTTTCCTGAAATAGTGTTGCCAAAATCTTGGCTCCCTGTACACTGATGCCAAAATGAGATACAGAGACAGAGTTTTGGAGGAGAAAGAAAGGGTGGCTTTATTCTTTGCCAGACAAAGAGAGGAACACATCAGGGTAGCACCTCAAGAACTGTGCCCTGCTCCTTGGGGAATAGGGAGGGGTCTTATAGTCAGGGCTCATGGTCAGGGGTATGTGATAAGGATCAAGGTGGTAACAGTCCTGCATTCTTCTTTCTTCTGAAGTTTCAAAACGGTGGGGTTGCTGACAAGATGAGGGTGTGTGCAGGGTCTCAGGTGGTCACTCTCCTAATCTTGATGAGCTTCTCTGGTCCCTTTAATCTTGCTTCAGGTGGTTTCCTGGCTGCAACTGTTCACATCTGCCCTTTGGAACTCAGGGAAGGTCATGGAGGCTGGAGTCTTGCCTATAAGAAACGGGGGACAAAAAGGCCTCTGTGCCTGGGAGCCCCATAGAGCCCTGCTGTGTGTGTGTGAGTGTGTGTGTGTGTGTGTGTGTGTGTGTGTGATGGAGAAGGGGAGTAAGGGAAGAGGGAGATAGAAAACTGGTTTATGCTTTCAGCTGTGCTAGGATCTAGTCAATCTGTGCTGACTATTTGAGAAGCACCACTTGTAACCTTATAACTCAATAACTGAGAAAGATGTTTTGTCAAACAGTTGTTGGAGATACCAAGAGCCTATTTTCTGTTGAGAAAGTAATCACGGCTTGTAAATGATAGCTTCATTTTTCTGGAGAATGTCATCTGAAATTTTTGTGCCTTCCAGCAAAAATTTAAAAATTTCAGTGCCAGCAATTCCAGTTCCTAGAGATTTTCTGAGCTCTCCTCTTTCTTTAATGGCCTTTCCTCTGAGACTCCTCGGTTCTTTCTGTTACTGAGTCCAAGCTCGCTCTGTTCACCGCGAGACAGGCCAATAAATCGGTAAACGAGGTGTTGAGGCAAGGAAAGACGGCAGACCGAGAAGATGGCGGACTAGTGTACCCAAAAAAACATCTTATGGGGTCTGGATGCCAGTTTCTTTTATAGAACAGAGAGGGGAAGAGTTGAGGAAAAAAAGTAAAAAGGCCATTTGTCTTGCAAAATCTTCTTGCTTGGCCTGCATCAGGGAGGGGATGTGTTAATTCTTTTCTGCAGCCATTCACAGGTTGGCAGGGTCAGAATGTCTCTCTGTGAGCTGAACAAAGGCCTTTTAGTTTGTCTGGCAGAGGGTCAGGGTTCCCTGTGGCAGGCCATTATGTATACTTACAGCTGTAGGTAGTGATATGATAAGAAAAGCCATGAAAAGCAAAGGTAAAAGTTGAAGAAACAGAACCAAGGTGGAGTCAGAATTCGCTCTTCCCTGTTAGATTTCCCCCTGATGCTAAATTGCATGTAGGCTCTGTCCTGGACCACAGTCTCAAAGGTCTCCTTGTTGATATCAGACAAATCTTCAAACAAAGTTTATGACCACGGCCTCCCTTCAATCCCAGTCACCTTATGTTTCCCCTTGATCCCTTCTACGTCAGCAGGATCCCAGAGTATTTCTCTTACCTGCTGTCTAGGGATTTCTTAGGCTTATATCCTTTGTTCCTACATTCCCTGAAGGTAGAGAACCCTCCTGCTCAGATTCCAGATCTGGAAGGGTTGTTTCTTACATACGCCTACCACCATGTGTTTTTTTACCTCAAATTTGTCTTCTCTTAGTTTTGGCATGCTCTATGCCTTGAGTGCACTCCTTGGTTCTGGTAGCAGCCATTACTACCCCAGGACAGGCAGTTCTGAGTGAACCTGACTACTCTGCTGATATTCACGAAATTCACTACTAAAGGGCTTTTGTGAAAAAGAGCATTTTCGAAGTTTAGTTCTGCAGCAGTTGTGGAGAATAGCCTACCTTATTTTTTAGATCAAGATGTGGGTAATCTCTGCTAATTTGCTCAGTAAATACTTAGTGATGCCTTCCTGAAATATTTTCAAATCCATTTCATTTATATAATATTATTGAGCCCCTAGTAACTTTCTTTTTTTTCCCAAGGATTAGCAGACTGACTGATTTTGCTTCTATTTAGAAAGCACCTTCATACACTGATGATTTGTTTTGATGGCTGTAAAACAAAGGAATATGAATTGGAATATTCTGATATGATTATCCTTTTTGTCTTAATGTATTTTTATGAATCCTCTTTTAAAGAGGATTTATCAAGAAAGCAATTGCTTAGCTCCTTCTTCATTACTAAATAATCACATAAAATATTTTAGTTTAATCCAACAATTATAAAAAACTTTACATTTGCATATTTCACTACAATTTTATAAAAAAAGAAACAAAATAAAAATGTGAATAACTTTTTGCCATAAATCATGTCCAACCATAAATGAGTTTGCTTTTGTTTGCTTTGTTTTGTTTTAATATACTATAAAATATTAAATACATTAGTAAACATGTAGACAGTACATTTCAAAGGACTATAAGTATTTGGATATTTATTTTATTTAAAAACATTTTTCACTCTTTCCATTGTTGTCTGCTTAGTTGCTAAATTGAGGCAGCCTACCTCACATGGTATATGACACTCAGAATTTGTCCTGGTGGGATGCCATCCAAACAAAGTCCTTAAAAGTAAAGCAAAGCAAAATGAAAAACTACAAATATGAAAATTGCTGCGGTTTAATTGGTAGAGAGGAAACCCAGTTATAATAGTGCTAATGTGCAATTTTTAAATAGGATGTAATCCATGATCGCTCAGACAGTCTGAGGACTTCCTGTAATTCACTGGCAAATGGTTTAGCACATTTAGAAGAATAGCAGGGGAGTGGGATGTGTATGACAGGAAATTTGAATCTCCATGTGGGTGGTTAAGAGCCACCAGGGAGCACTTAGTTACACACTGGTCACTCAGCATCACGCATCGGAGACTGATGCCACACATCATATTCTCCAGTTCATGGGCTCGGTTAGCACTCTCTGTGGGGTTCAGATATGAGATTATGGGCCTTGCCCTCACCCCCTCCATAGGAAATGGAAATAAATACAAGATGGTGAGACTCAGAGATTGGGAGAATACAGAATAAGGTGGAGCAAAGGGCTGTGTGACCTTGGATGGTTTTTGGATCTCTTTGGGTTTTAATTTTTTCAAGTGTGAAATGCAGATTTGAGATAAATGACTTTTAAGGTTCCCTTCAGTACTAACATTCTGTATATCTAAGATTCGGTTAGCGCAGTTATGCCACTGTCCTTAGAATTGGACTGGTTATTGGAGATGAGGTTATTATGGAAAAGGAAGGGGTGTCACTTAAAAGTTTTAGGGCTTTTCATATACAGTGCATGTCTTGTTTTATGGAGAATAAGATGTGTCTTATATGGAATATATTTAATAAAGAGTTTAGAGGGAAGAACTTCAGGGAATATTATGGAGAAAAAAATTATACTTTTGGAAAGAGCAGTGTTTTTCCATATAGAAGCTAGGAAGACTGAAAGGCATTTGCCTCAGGGCATAGGAATAGACCCCAGGGAGAGTGCCCAGTGGGGACTCTGAAGGATATTTGGCCTGGATGGATATCTAGGCAGGTTAAAAATGAGTTGTTACACTTTTCCAAAATTAAAAAAAAGTTTCTTTACAAATCATAACATGAAACTTTAGGTGACACAGATATAATATTAAGTTATATGTTAAAATTTTTCTTGCCCTCACTATTGTGGTGTAGGTAGGAAATGGAGTGTGAACATACTGATTTTTAATTCTGGTTTTAGTTTTAACCAGATGGAGAGAGCTTTAAGCTTAATGTTTATTTTAGAAACTGGGTCAATTCTTTGTATCTGCTTTACCCCTGCTTGTAAAAAAGACTTCTTCTCTTTCTCTTCTCTTTTCTTTAATGAGCTGAGTATCCCATGAAGAAAAATATTTCGTGGAGCCCAAAGTTCAGGGTTATAGGCACCTTTTTTTATGGTTTAGTAGTTTCAGATGTACAGTCCAGTAGTTTGAAAAAGACTGTGAAGTGGACTTTACTCCCTGTTTCTTATTCAAAACAGAACTTGTATCTTTCTCAGGAATGTTCTTTTATACTCATATTTCTTTTTATGCCTAGTCACATTTTCACAAAACCTCTCAGATTCTACAAAGTTTGAGTTTTCCCAGAAAACAACAGGAAATTTTCTCATTCGCCTATTAAGTAGCCCACCTCTGTGCAAGGATTTGGTCTCTGGAACTACCTTGAGTCCCTGTATTACTCAAAATTATTGAATTCATTCAGCATTATGCCAGGTGTTCTGGTAGTTATTGGTATTAGGGAGACAGCCTGGATACTTCCTAGCCCTCAATAAGTTAGCGGTATGGTGAGTGTCAGACAAAAAAAATATCACTGAATCCTCTCTCTCTCTCTCCTTCTCTCATTCTTTACAACCCCATTCCATTCCCATCTCAGTCCCCATCACCATTCCAGACCCTATCTCTCCATCTCCATCTCCATCTCCCTCTCCATCTCTATCTTCATCTCATCTCTTTTTGTACTTTGAACTAAGAGCTAAGACTTTGAACAGGTGAATAAGGAACTTGGGCTGAAGAGTAAGGCTGGTAAGAGCAGAGTCTCTGCTTGTCCTGTTTATTGTATTTTTAGTACAAAGTATTGTGCCTAGTTGGTAGCTGTGCTAATTAAACATATGTTGACTAAACAAATGAATAAACAAGTTCACCTGCCTCAGCCTGAGGAATCCAGGAAGGTTTCTAGGAGAAAGTGACTCTTGAGCTCAGAATACAAAAACAAGTCTGTGAATGAGGCAGGATTTAGGTACTTTCCAGGTAAAGAGAACCCATGTGAAAAAACATAGGAATGAACTGGGTTGGCCTTTTCTGCTGCACTCCGTGTATTTCACTTTGGCTTGAAGAGAAAGTAGATGTGGATGGGGAGGAAGAAAGGAACCAAGGTGCCAAAAGGCTTTGTATAGCTTAAGAAGGAGTTTGTCTTTTATCCTAAAGGTTATGAACTAAAGAAGAAGGATTTTATTCTTCAGTGCAGAAGATAGATTGGGGGAGATACAGGCTGTGGGCAGAGAAGCAAACTGGGGGCTGTGGCAGTAATCTAGGAAGACATGAATGAGGTGGCAGGGATAGGGAGGATGATGGTATGGCTTAGAATCGATAAAATCTTTTTTTTTTTTTTTTTCTGTAAAGGGCCAGATTGTAACTGTCTTAGGTTTCAAGGGCCATAATGTCTCTGCTGCAACTACTCATTGTGCTGCTGTGGTGCTAAAGCAGCCATAGACAGTACACAAACCAATGAGCAGAGCTGTGTTCCAGTAAAGCTTTAAGCAGGTGGTATTTGGCACATGACCCATCGTTTCCCATGGTCTAGCACAGACAGTATCGGCTGTGAAAAGCCCATGGACTTTGGAGTCAGACAAATCTAGGTTTGATCTCTTTTTTTTATCACTTATTAAGAATTTACATCAATTATCTAAACCCTCATCTGTAAAAGAAAGATAATAGTCCCTACATTACAGAGTTATTTGAAATACTCAGTAAGAGATTGTATGTAAAGTTGCTGAAACATTGTTTTAAGTTGTTATGGTGATCAAATGAATGAGTGAGATATGGTAGAAGGAAGAGTTCAAAAGGACTTACAGATTTCTGGCTAATTCAGCTGAGTGAAAGACAAAGCTCTTTTCTAAGATGAGAAAGAAGGGGCAGGTATTACTGGGGCAAGAGTGCAGTTCTTTTTTGGACATGTTGAGTGTGAGGGGTCTTCAAGTCATTTGTTAGAGATGTCCATGAGGTTAGAAGTGATAGAAGTAAGAAGTGTGGCTTTTGGGTTCCAGAGACATGAGGCCCTGAGAAATCTCTTTAGGAATCACAGTGTAGAAAAAGGAATTGATGTCAAGAGCATGCAAGATAGAGTCAGAATGAAGCTGACCAAGGGTGGACCCTGGAGAAAGGAGAGCCAGAGAGGTTAGGAAGAGAACCCAGAGGGGTAAAAAGGAAGCATGGATCCAGAAGAAGGGTTTGTTGCTAACAAAGAATGAGAGAGAACTTGAAGAAGTAAGGGGGAACAGCAAGACAATGGATATTGAATCAGGGGCGATCTGGCTGGAATTAAGAGGCCATGTGACCTTCCATGAGTAGTTTCATTGGATAGTTGAAGGGAGAGAGCCACAGGGGCATTTGTCTTTATGAGCTCTAAGTCTTTTTTTTTCTATGTGAAGGAAAATAATTTTAATCAGTAGCCGTTAACCTAGTGCAGGTAGACTATGCTTGTACAGTATTTTTCACTACCAGTGTTGCTTTTATCTGAATCAACTTTCAAGTTCAATAAAATATATTTAAATTAGATTACTAGGTATATTATATATGCGTGGAGTTTCCTTTCATGTTACAAAATAGAAAACAAAAAACTGACTTTGAGAGAAGTTTTTATGAAATCCCACTTTCTAAGAACAGGCATTTTAGTCAGGGGAGAATTTTATTTACTGATGACTACAAGATGATTTGGGACCTTAGAATAAATTTAGTTTTGATTTCTGTGAATGTTTATTGCCTGGGACAGGTTGTTACCTTGTAGGAGAAGTGGTGCTCTGCCGTAGAGAGCACTGGGGACTTGCATGATCCTTACATAAGTAGTATCAAGGATCAGTGGACATATGATTTAAATTTTGCTGGAGATAAAATGGTTAGATTTTTTCCCCACAGGTTGAAGTACTAACAAGTCCATAGATGAATATATTTTGAACATGTTAAGATAAATATCATTCCCAAAGACCTTTATGCATGGATTTAAGAACTGCTTTAGAATGCTCCAAGAGGGGATTTTCTTTGGGGCAGTTTCTAAGCCAACTAGTTCCCAAGTGACTGCTTCTAACCTACTTATTTAAGTTTTACAAAAATTGTGGTGACTGAGGTAGGCCTCCCTTGGAGTTCAGGTGCCAGGCACACGGTCTTGGGTTTGGGCTGCATGTGTAGGAAAGAAGATTTCTATGGGATGAGAACTATATCCAGGTTGACTCTCTGGAAATATTGGAGGCTTTTAAAAATTCTCTCTGGAGATAGCTCTGGAACTACCCTTTTAGATCCTCTCTTGTTTAAAGTCAAATTTATGTTTAACAACCCCCCAAAGGCTTAATATGTGAAAGTCTAATTTGGGAGACTTACAGATTTAAAATGAATCTGTAAGGGAAGGAAACTTAAATTCATGCCTCTGGTTAGACTTTAGCAAAGCAGACAGGTCTAGTGTTGACTCTTTTAATGAGCCTTATGGGGTGGAAGCCAAGACATTGGGAACTTTTCTTATACTGAGCTGCGTATGTGTTTGCCTGTCAGATTCCTTAGAAAAGGCCTCAAAGGACCTTCATAGTAGGTGTGTTCCCCCAACTCCTTCCCTTAGGAGGGCCAGTCTTGAGAGTAACATCACTTCCCTTCACCTCTCCCCACCATTACTCACACTGACTCTCTAGATTCCATCATCCCTAAACAATTCCCAATCTGGATCTACCTGCCTCTTTTGCTCCTGTTCCAGGATTGCTGAGCACAAGCTGGAATAAACCACACAGCCCTGTGAATAGGTGCCACTAAAATGCGTGGTTCACAACCTTAGGGATCTTTACTTATTTTAGGTCATCTCCTGCTCACGTTTGCTGAGCAGCTATTCTTATGCAACTCGCAATGTTTTCTTTCCACTTCTCTAAACCTGTGACGACCCTTCTCCATCTCAGCAGATGGCCCTCCTTTTATTTCTCTGCAAAAGAAAGGACAACTGTAGCAAACATGCACTCCTTTCGTTCCTGACCCCCTTCTGACAAAGGCAGGGTAGAGGAGGCGTGGGGGTGAGAGGGAGGGGGTGGGCAACATGCACAAAACCTCGCAGGCCAAGGTAGTGGCTTTTCTTCTGACTCAGATGGGGGGACTTTTGAAGGTTTGGGGCCAAAGAGTGGTATGATTTGTCTTATGTTTTATAAAGATCAATCTGGCTGCTGCGTGGAAAATGAGCTATAAGGGGACAAGGATGCAAGAGGGCAGACAGGTTAATAATAGTCAAGGTGAGAGATGATGGTGGTAGTAGTTAGAATTGATTAGATTCTGGACAAATGGTTAGGACCAATAAAATGTGAGGATATGAGAGAAAGTGAAGGTCAGCATTTACTTTTAGGCTTTTGGTACAAACAACTGTGAAGCTAAGTTGTGCATGGTCATTTGTCATGTCTAATGGGCAGTTACATATATGAACCCAGAGTTCTGTGAAGTGGTCTTGGGTGTGGACATAGATATGCTTTGTCTCTTGATATTTTATCTCCTCCAATTTTTTGCCCTTCTTTTCTCTGTGTTGTCCATCTCTCTATCATTCTACTGGCTCTTTCTCATCAGCCCATAAACATGGTCATGTCTCTTCAATCCTAAAAAAAATACACGTATGTGAATAAAACACTTGACTTTGCACTCTCTTTAACTATTGACTACCAATTCTCCCCATTTTAAGTAGGCTTCCTAAAGCATGTGTCTTTACTTTCTTATCTCCATTTTCTACCTATTGAAAGTGGACTTCTTCTCCTGTACCACCTCTCAAAGTACATTTGCCAAATTTCACAAACACCTTTTCATGCATAGAGAGACATCTCCCTTGGCTTTGTCGACCTAAAAAACAAGAATCCAGTTCAAGAGGCAAAGTGTTTATTTGGGATAAAAGAATTACAATTGAGGGTATACAGATATAGGTAGAAACCCAAATAGTGCTCTGATTATATGAGAGGGGCTCAGGGTTTTCTCTCATGAGAAAGAAAGGAAGAGGAGGTAAGTTGTTGTTTTCTAGAAGTGTTCATTGGTACAAGATGATGTAAAACTAGATTTGTACTTCATTGATTGGTCAGGTGACGTAGTCACTAGGTAAATGTTCATTTATCAATCCTTTCAATAGACAGGATATTCTGGTTTCTTTTGCTTACTTCTTGGAGTGGTGGCAGATTGGTCCGGTTCAGAGGTACAGAAAGTGGGACGTACAACGTTATTCCTCTGGAATGGTTGTTCTGGCTGTATTTTAAATGGCTCTACTAGTGTCATCTTTCACAGCTTCTTTGATGTTTATCTCTCCCTGGTTCCCCTCCCACTGCTCTGGCTATTTCTTCTCTGTTGCTTTGTTGGATCATTATACTCTGTCTCTTAAATATTGAACACTGTGATACTGGCAACAAATTATTGAAAGATCAAGGGCAGCTCTCCTGATAGGCTGAGCAGTGTCTCCCTACCAGGAGTGATTTAAGGGAGCCAGCCATCTTTCAGATATATCCCTGATCACTTTGCCTGATGATCCCTGCTTTGCGGGTCCTTCCCTTCAGAAGGCCCCCGTGAAACTGTCATTTTGTTCTCTGAACGGTGGAAGTCTCTAGCCCCCATCTGCATGTCAGCACAGACATGTGCTGTGCTGACAAACTAGCTCACTGTCACAATGAAGAGAAAAGAGATGCTGAGATTTCGAAGGAGGGTGGAGAAAGCATTCGGAGCATGGGGTGCTGCTTGGCAGGCAGGGGCGGAAAGGAGCTAAGGTGATGATGCCAAGAGGGAAGAGACTCTTCCAGAAGGATATTTTTTTCTTCCTACCTCTATGGTGGGAAAATAATCAGGGATTGATGATTCATGCCCCCTTTCTCTGGTTTCCTGCCATGAGAACCTTCTTCCAAAGCCTGTCTAAAGTATCCCTGCCCTTTATTTATATCCCATTATCCCTTGATTATGGTCTGTAATTATATTTTTTGATTCTTTATATATTTACTGCTTGTCTCTCCAGCTAGAATGGGAGCCAGGAAGACAGGGAGCTTGTCTGTTTGATTCAACTCTGTATCTCTGTTGTAACAGGAACATAGTAGGTGCTCAACAAATTCTTTAGCAATGAATGAATGGATTTTGGTACTCCATATGTGAAAAGTTGTAAATTAAGAGCAAAGCAAAACCATACTGGTTCTCCAGAACTGAGATTTTAGTGTTGGGTTTAAATAGATATACAATAAAACTTAGATATATGAATATGTGATTGACTTCAGTTTTCTGTAACAGAGCTCACTTAGTTTGTGACCCACACCCTCCTACTCTTTTCTACCTTTCAAAGTGCCCTTTGATGCTGCATCTGTCCTGTGGTTGTACCTGTCACTCTGTGTCTGTCATGTCCCAGAATTCTGGATGGGAAGTAGGATACACTTCACTGTTGTTTTCAGATCTCCCCTCAACCTATTTTAGGTTTCTTTTTTTCACCTATATTTCTTTCCATTTTGCCCACCTAGGTTTCACTGCCCTTTCCTCTGACCCCATGTTTTCTGGGAAAAGAGCTAAGATTTAACAGTAAAAACAAAGCACAATAAGAGTAACAACAAAAAAGCCATTTGCTATCTCAGGGGCCTGGCACTTGCAAAGGAAATCTATGCTTTCAAGATTATTGTTTTGGCTATGGGATTGAAAGATGTCTAATTTGAAATTCAAAGCTATGCTGCTTTCTTTGTTCTCAGCTGTATTTACACTTCCCTTGAAAAGTGACTGCCACTGTTTCAGTGGGAGGATGGCAGAGGGGCCATTAGGAAGAGCAAGGGATTAGAGGGACGAAAATACTGTGTGTGCTTGTATGTATGTTTGTGTGTGCGCGCACACACATACACACACAATCTCACGTGTTCCTCATCCTCAATCATAAGTGAGTTTCTGGCGTAAGTGAATGAATTTGCCACACTCCCAATCTCTTTCTTTTCTTTGCTTATAGAGGGAAACCACCTGGGAATTTAAGTGGTTTGGAAACAACCATTTGTACCATAGACAGAATTTGATGATAAAGTTTGAATATTCTGTTCTATAGAGGCAACATAAGGTTAGGACTCTTTCAACTTAGGTCAGAAGCAGAGGTGATCATTTTTTGGTTTTTGTTTGCTAAAGAAAGAAAATCATATAAGTGTATTTTAGAGAAATATGCATCTTAAAACAAGTTAAGATAATGGAAAGTGTTTCCATTCACCCAAAGAGAGATTTTACTGGATTTTAATGTTTGGTGAGAGGCTTCCTATAGCTGTGTGACTCTGTTAGTTTAGTCATTAGAGAGAAATTCCCAGAGGAAAAAAAGGTGATTGTAATGGAAGTTGGTTAATATGACAGCACCAGACAAGACAGCTGAGATAAACAAGAAAGAACCCAAGTCACACAGAGGAAGGGACGGAAATCCCAAATATTTTCTGAACCTTTGGTGTTCCTGGCTTCTTTTTAATTTAATTTGCAAGGTAATTCAGATTATCTGCCTGTTTTCTTTTTTTCTTAATTTAATTTTTACATCAAAGTAGTACATACACATAAAGAGTCAAATAGTACTTTAAGGTTTATTTTGAAAAATAGAGGTTTACTTTTCTCCACGCCTTTTCCCATTTCCCAGAGACTACTTTAAAATATTTTTACTTTTGGGGTAATATTTATCTTTTTTTCCTCTAAATACCGTGATTATTGGAGAAGATTTTCAGTTTCAGTCATTAGCTATTGACTTACATCTTTGGAAAATGCCCCCGTCCCTTAACCACCACTTCGTACACATATATACATTTCCAATTTTCTATCTTCTCAGTATATTTAGATCATGCTTTTGATTGAATCAATAGTCTGTGTTCATTTTTATGACTTGCAAACACTGTTTCTGTCTGAGTTGTGTGGTATTCGATCATTATCTTCCCATGCCACATTTGGTTTTCCCCAGGGTAATTATGGTCATCCAATTATTTTCTTAGTTTTCCATGTGCTTCTCTTTATTTCATTTCCTAAGTCTCCTGTATTGTGTAGCTCTTTCTCAATATGCTCATATTAGGTAGGGATCAACATCTTGTCTTTGGAGGCACCTTTCTTGGAGCCTTCTGACTATTCTGACCTAATCTCTGGAGTCTGATCCACAGCTCTCAGCCTGATACCTCCCTTCATCCATGATCTTCAGGATTCCCTTTGCCTTTCTCTTTTATGGACTCCTTGTTTTCTCTGTCTGTTTTCAAGAAACAACTCTCACAATATTAGCCTTCAGAGAAAGGATAGATAAAAGATATTTGGGCGGGGGGAGGATTATACATGTTTTAAAATGGCTTTCATTTATCCTTACACTTAATTGAGAGTTCTTCTAGGTAGAGATTTAAAGGTTAGAAATGATTTTGTGTCCTAATTTTGGGTCTTTCTTCCTTTGAATTTTGAATGGAACTATTCAGAAGACTGATTCCAGTCAAGTCTTTTTATTTTTTAGATTGAAGTATAATGGCCTATAACATTTTTATTAGTTTCAGGTATATAGCATAATGATTTGGTATTTGTATATATTGTGAAATGATCATCACAATTAGTCTAGTTAGCATCCATTACCTTACATAGTTACAAAAAATTTTATTTCTTGTGATGAGAACTTTTAACATCTTCTCTGTTAGCAACTTTCAAATATGCAATATGATATTTTAGTCATCACACTGTACATTACATCACCATGACTTATTTTATAACTAGAAGTTTGTACCTTTTGACTCCCTTCACCCAGTTCTCCCACCCCTACCCTCTGTCTCTGACAACTGCCACCAACCAATCTATTATCTGTATCTGTGAGCTTGGTTTTTTCAGGGTTTTTTTTTTTTTTTTTTTGGCAGGATTTCATTTTTTCATGGTTGAATAATATTCTATTACATATATCTATATACCACATTTTCTTTCTCCATTTGTCCATTGATGGGCACTAAGGTTTGTTTCTATATCTTGGCTGTTGTAAATAATGCTACAATGAACATGGGGATGCATATATCTTTTCCAGTTAGTGTTTTTATTTTCTCCAGATAAACACCCAGAAGTGGAATGGCTAGATCATCTGGTACTTCTATTTTTAATTTTTTGAGGAATATTTGTACTGTTTTCCATAGTGGCTGCACCAATTTCATTCCCAGCAACAGTACACAATGATTCTCTTTTCTCCACATCCTCACCAACACTTATTTCTTGACTTCTTTGTAATCGCCATTTTAACTGGTGTGAGGTGATATCTCATTGTGTTTTTAATTTGCATTTTCCTGATGATTAGTGACGTTGAGCATCTTTTCATGTACCTGTTGGCCATTTGTATGTCTTCTTTGGAAAAATGTCTATTCAGATCTTCTGCTCCATATTTAAATTGAATTTTTTTTTTGCAGTTGAGTTGTATGAATTCTTTATACATTTTGAATATTAACCCCTTAAAAGATATCTGAGTTGCAAATATTTTCTCCCATTCAATAGGTTGCATTTTCATTTTGTTGATGGTTTCCTTTGCTGGTCAGAAGATTTTTATTTTGTTGTAGTCCCACTTGCTTATTTTTGCTTTTATTGCTTTTGCTTTTGGTGTCAGATCGATTCAAATCTTGATGCTTGTAAATAATATATTTTTCTCTCTTCTTACTTTCTGGAAACCTTTAAAATCTTTTGGTACCCAGTATTAGGAAATACTATGGTGATGTCTTTTTCTTTGGTTCTGTTTTCATCCACTTTTCTAGATTCTCAATGGGCATGTTTCACCATTTGGATATACCTATTTTTCACTCCTGGGAAATTTTCTTGAGTTATTTTCTTGACAGTTCCTCCTTTTTCTTATCTTTATTGAAACTCCTACTGTTTGGAAGTCGAGTCTTCTGGATTGATTTTCTAATTTTCTCATCCCCTTTCTATGATTTTCTGTAATTTTGTCTTTTTTTTCACTCTATGGTCTAGAAGTTTTCCTCAAGCTCATTTTCTAATCCTTCTGTTGAATTTTTTTTTCTCCTAGCCTATGTTAATTTCCAAGAGCTCTCGAGCTTTATCCTTGTTCCTTCTTATAACATGCTGTTTTTGTTTCATAACTTCAAAATCTCCTCTTTTCTCTCTGAGGATGTAAGAGAGTTTATATACAGTTTTCATATGCTCACATAGTCTCTGTTTCCTTTGAGTTGATTTTTGGTTTGTTGGTTTTGGTCTCTGTTTCTCATGTAGGAGGCTTTATGCAGATGTCTAGGAATCCTGGCTTTCTTTTTATGGCTGAATTTGTGACTGTGGCCTTAATGTAGGGAGATCTGATTGGGTCATTTTGTGGGGAATACTCAACATCACTATTTTTTACTTCATTTCTGTTGGGCCGCCCATTTTCCCAGAGAGGAATTTTTCCAATTTCTAGTCTGAATATTCCTTGCTTCCAGCTTTCTGGGAGCTGAATGTGGAAATAAGCTAGGGGGTTGGCATTCAGTTTGTACACTTTCAAATAATCCCCCTGGTTTCAGTAGCTACCCCTACTTGAGACTCTCCCTAGTCTTCAGCTGAGGTGTGAAATGGACAATTGCCCAGCTCTGTGGAATTAAGAAGGCATCTGGGAGATGGATATCCATCTACTTTTTCAACAGACTTTCAACAAATCCTCCATTTTCAACTCCCTTTTGCCCCCTCACTTCCAGAAGTATCTGGTGGTAGCAATTCCTGGGATATTTGGAGGTTCTGTACTGCAGATCAGTTTGGTTCTTGGCTTTCCCTCTGCTGGTTTAAGATGCATCTTTCTTGGATCTGCTAAGTCAGTTACTACTTGTCCTATGCTTTCCAGGTTTCAGAAGTTTTTGTTGTTGTGTGTTCTCCTATTTTCTTTGTCCTTGTAGCATCACAGTTTAAAGAATCCATTTACTGTTTATTTTGTGGAGTTTTGAGAAGAAGCAGAGGCACATGCATGTGGACAGTCCTCCATATTGACCATATTGGCTGAGCCTTTCTGTCTTTTTGCATGGTTCTCTCAGTTATGCTGGTTCTTCTCTTTCCTTTGTTTATTATCCAGATTTATACAGCTCTTGATCTAAAAATTTTCACTGCTCTTTACCATTTGTCTCAAGCTACTTGCTTAGTAGGGAATATCCCATCCTTACTAAACCCATCAGAAGTCCACTGCTATAATATCTGTCTACTTAACCTGTAAGTCTACTCCACTGTCTGCTTGGCCTCTCAGCTACGTTCTATGGTCCCTGATCTTTGGAAGTCCTGTGCTGTTGTGACAATCTCTGCTCAGTCATTCTCTCTGGCATTCTTTCCCCCTGTATTCATTAGAGCCAAGCTTTCTCTTATACTACATTAGTCCTCAAGCCCATCTCCAGCAGAGCATCTTTTTCCAATCCCTTAAATATATAGAATGACACTGTAAAAGTGATCAAATACTCTGTCATTAGCTAGATTGAATTGGGTGGGGGTGGGTCTAACCTTTTCATGTAGGTTTATACTTTAGAATTAAAGGGAGGCATAAAATTTATCAGTATCATGGATGAAGCCAGACCAAAATGTATTCAGTTTCTTAAAGTCAGGATTCTGTTATACTCTTAGGACTAGAAGTGGTTGGCAATAAAGGGGTGAAAGGAAAAACCACTCTCAGTACTGTGGCCTAAATTTAAGTCAATCAGGGCTAAATTCCTCTTCTATCAGCCTTTAATAAACAGCATTCTATAGTCCACAGTGAATTCAGCACAGTGATGTTGGGATTTTGTTGATAAACCTGTTATTGGTGTTTCTCAGTTTGTATTTGCTCTGAAATACTGTCAGTTGGAATACTTCACTGAGGCAGTCAGTGTGGGATGGGAACATATGTGCCGTTGATGAAAGCTGCTTTGCAGTGAAAATCACTGGGATTCCTGTGAAGCTCTATCTTGTGAACATTGTTATATGAGCACTACCTTTAAAATATTTGGCTTGAGTCTGAAATCCTAAATAGGTTTACAGACTACAGGCCTACCAGATGAGCAGGAGTAAAAATGAAATATTTCACTGTTGTGTTATGTGGAGCTTTTCTGTTGTCAGATAGAACTTTGAATACATAAATTTTAATCAAGAGAAGTCTGACTAATAAAAATCATCATGGTGAGTGGTAAAAAGTAAGCTTTAAAGGCATTATGATTAAAGGCTGTGTCCTCATTATAAATCAAGTAGCCAGAATTTCTGGAATGAAGAAGGGAGAAAATGGTGTGGGATGAGGTCAGAAAGGTAATGGGACCTGATCATTCAGAGCCCTGGAGACTATGTTATTTTGTGGACGGGAACCTCAAGAGTGTTCTGAGCAGACAATGACATGAATTTGCATTTTAACAGGATCACTCTGGCCACTGTGTTGAAAGTTAACTCTAGGTGACAAGGGATGGAAGAGACAATTCAGGGACATTCTTGTAGTAATTTTAGTGAGAGGTGATGGTGGCTTGGATAAAGATAGTAGCAGTGGAGATAGAGGGCAGTGGAGATAGAGGGCAGAGGATAGGTCCTAGTTACATTTTGAAAATCAGACATGGTGCATTTTTAAATTAAAATACAGTTGATTTACAATATTATATTAACTTTAGGTGTGCCAGCATAGTGATTCAGTATTTTTGCAGATTATACTCCATCAAAAGTTATTACAAGATGATGGTTAGAATCCCCTGTGCTATATAATACATCCTTATTGCTTCTCTATTTTATACATAGTAGTTTGTATAAACTACTCTTAATCCCAAACTCCTGATTTGTTTCTCCCACCTTCCCTCTCCCCTTTGGTAACCACTAGTTTGTTTTCTATATCTGTAAGTCTGTTTATGTTTTGCATATATATTCTTTTTTTTTTTTTAGATTCCACATGTAAGTGATATACAGTATTTGTCTTTCTCTGTCTGACTTATTTCACTAAGCACAATATTCTCTAGCTCCACCCATGTTGCTGCAAATAGCAGGATTTCATTCTTCTTTATGGTGAATATTCCTTTGTATGTATATGTATATATGTGTATATATATATACATATATATATATATTTCCACATCTTCTTTATCCACTCATCTGTTGATGTGGGCTGTAAAAGGAAGAGAGAAATTAAGGAGGATGCCAAGTTATTTATTTTTATTTTTGGTTCTCTGCACAGGTAGGGATGGAGATGATTATGGGGAAAGCAGAAAGGTTTTTTGTTTTTTTGAGTGAGATGTAGAATGAGGAGTTAAATTTTGACAAGATATAAGTTTGGGATGTTTGTTAGACGTATAAGATGTCTAATAGGCAGTTGGGTGAGAAGTCTGGATTTCAGGGGAGAGATTCTGGCTGGAAACATATACATTTGAGAATTGTTGGTATCGAGCTGATATTTAAAGTCTGGGTGAGACTGGTTGAACTCCACAGGATTGAATGTAGTTAGAGAAGCGGTCTAAGAACTAAGCCCTGGGGCATTCAGATATTTAGTGGTCAGTAAGACAAGGTGAAACCAGCAAAGAGATGGGAAAGGGTGCTTTGGAGGTAGGAAGAAATCTAGAAGTAAAGTGTCCTGAGGGCAAGGAAAGATGAGTGAGCATCCATGGCAAGTGCCACTTACAAGTCAAATGGAACGACACCTGGGAATTGATCATTGAACTTTTCAGTCTGGAGGTCACTGGTGATCTTGATGGAATCTCTCTTCCTCAAACATCTGTGACAAGAGCACTGTTTTCTCTTTGGCAAGTTCTCCACAGTGTCTTGGGATGAAATCTGATGGGGCCAGAACACATCAACTCTTTTAGAGCTATTGATGTTTTACTTTCTTTTTTAGTCAGTTTGTCTCCTGTTGGGTTTATGTCTTCTCTTAGCAGTGCTCTTTATAATCTATACCCTAGTCTGAATATCATTCTGCCTGAAGTAGAGGACAGGCCAAGCAGGGGTCAAGGACTTGTGTATCCTTTGTGTCGTCCATCATCATTGACCTCCAACCCAAGAAGCAGGTACTATGGACTGAATTGTTTCTCCCCAAAACACATATGTTGAAGCCCTAACCCCCATGTGATTGTGTTGGCTATAAGGCCTTTAAGGAGATGATTAAGGTTAATTGAAGTTAAATGAAGTCATAGCATGAAGCCCTGATCTGATAGAACTTGTGCCCTTATAAGAAGAGGAAGAGGCAACAGAGCTCTTTCTCCACCATGTGAGGACACAGCAAAAGGTGGACTGCTGGAAGCCAGGAAGAAAGCTCTTACCAGAACCCTATGCTGGAGCCTTAACTACCCGCCTCCAGAACTATGAGAAAATAAATTTTTGTTGTTTAAGCCACCCAGTCTATGGTATATTGTTATGGCAACCCAGACAGACTAAGATAGTGGAGCTCTGCTTTCTTTCTACTATTTATTCTCAGCATTTTTTCAAACATTAGTTCTTTGGGGACTTTAAATCTCTTAACAATCTAGTTAACAATCTAGTTTACTGTCTGCATAGCAATAACTCTCCATTTAGGCTTTGAAATACTGGCAGCTTCTTTAGCTGAATCCAACATAGTACTTTGTGCTGAAGAGCATCTAAAAGTTTCATAAATCAGAACAGCTATGAAGATGTACTCCTAGCTTATCAGGCTCTTTTGCATCGAATTACTTTAACTTCCTAGAATTAAAGGTTGGGTTGCGGAGGCAAGCCTATCTTTCTTGCCTTCCTTGCATCCTTTTCTCTCCTCTTACCCCCTTATTTTCCTTCTGTACTAATCACTTGCAATATTTCCTGCCTGAAACATTTTGAAATGTTTACTCTATGATATTGCAGGATTTATGAAACATTCATCCGGTATTGATCAATATGTAGCATTTGTAATTTTTAAAGCCTTTGTAAGCCTGTAGTGGCAAGAAGAGCTTATCTATTTCTCTGGTTTATGCATTAGCAACAACAAAAAAGTCAGTACCTGTGAGGTCTTTTCTCTGATTCTTCCAGATTTTTTCTTAATATGGGCATTTCTTTCTTTAATATTTTGTCAGAAAGCACTAAAACATTAAACAATTATTCGTAGTCTCTGGAAATCCATAATTGGAAATCTAACTTCAGATTCCAGAATTATGTCTGTAAGGGTTGATTATAGGCTGCACTGTGGCTATGTGGTCCAGACTATGGACCATCCCTATAACATAGGGACAAAAGAGAATGGCTACTCACTGGGAATTTAATGGTTTAAAGACACCAGGTGTATGTGCCAGGGGCAATGGAGGGGTTGGTTAATACTTTAATTTCTCTATCTTCTACCCGTGAGATGTAGAATGAATATGTAATATTTGTATTATCTATATGTATATCCTATGTAACATTATGTATCTTATTATATATAAATATATATTTTAGGCTGACACTAATGTTGAAGGATATTCATCATGGTACTCAGGGGAAAAAATAAAACTGTACTTGTGGAGAATTTTCAAAAAGGAAGAAGAAACATGTAGATGAACAGTTTAATATGCAAGCTATAGTTACACAAAAGAAAGCCCATATGGTTTAATGTCGTACATTAGTTTGTTTTAAACCTTTTGCGGTTTATTTTTGATTTAAAATGAATATGTGCCTTAATTAGTTTTGAAGTGGGATAGGAAAGCATATGTTTTTTTTAGTTAAACACAGAGTAATTTATGTGGTATTCTCTCTCTTATTCTTGGTGCTAGGTCTTCAAGTTAACCAAAAAAATGTTGTCCAGAGACCCAGGTCAGCCCATCCTTATTGTGTTGAGAATGTGGTTTTTGTTTTTTTTCTTCTCATTACACTTTGCTTAACTGAAAAGAAAGAATTTCTAGGTCTTTATTCATCTATTAATCAAACACTTATTTGACAAATTTCATAGTTATGTATATCTACTATGTAATACAAATTTATATGTGTCCACAGTGCCTTAATACCTGAGATATATTTATCTTCGTCTGGCTATCTTTTTTATCTATCTGCCTATCTATCTATCGATCTATCTATCTAATAGAGATAGGTATAGATATAAATATAGATATCTGGGCCAAAGGATACAAAATGAAATAGAATCCTTTTCCTGCTCTCCAAACCTCGGGGATATCAAAGAAAAACTGCCTTATGAAGTTGAATATGGAAGAAGTAAAATTTAGATACCTGAATGCGCTCATGTAAGGTGGAACTCAGAATGTATGTCCTCTTCATCATTGTCTCTTGGAATAAACCAGAAAAAGAGCCTTGGTTATAGATATAATCATACAGTCCTATGTGTGTCATAGTGTTGTTATGAGGTCAGATGAAAGAACGCATAATGAACATGTTTTGTTTTAAACTTTTAAGCACAAAAAATTATTGTTGATATTCTCATAATACTCAAAATCCAGCCCCTATGTGTCTGTCTCTGTCAAAAGGAGGCAAGTTAAGATGTATTTTATTCATCATATCTGGGCCCAGAAGGCTGACAGGTGAAAGAATCTGTTCTTGCCCATCCTGAAATCAGGTCATAACCAGCCTGGTGGACACTGAGGGACAGGTCGGCCCTGATTCACTGAAGGCCTCGAGAACAGCCAGTGAGACGGTGCAGAGCTGTTTCTGTGTGGTCCTGTGGTGTGATGCTTTCCCCAGGTTGGTTGTCTGCTCTTCCTGTGTCCAGAGCTGTGTGGCTCTAGAGAGTCATTTGTGGTCATGAAAAATCATGTGGCTCTTTGGAGATTTCCCAGGATGTTGATGACACAAAACTTGGTCAGACCAGGCTGGAATTGTCTCTAAACTTTTCTCCACCGCTTTCAATTTCTAGGTATGAGCCAAAGCATTTTCTTCTCCTTACTAATAGTCTATGTCAGACACTACATATCAGTTAGGGTTTTGAAATTCTATCCACAAAGTCATGAAAGCAGAAATCATACTTTCCTGTGTTTTAAAGAACAAGCTTAATTTATCTTCCATTTATTCATAGAAATGATAGGTTTTTAAGATCCTATTTTTGATTTGCTTTGGATTAATGAGCAGATTTTTGGTAGCAAGAGAGTGAAAATGGAGCCCTACGTCCTTGCAAATGCGTTTAATTACGAAACACGCTGAGCCACATTTGACCATTTTTTGTTTCTGAACTAATGTCAGCCTCTCTAGTCTGCTACAGAACGTGTTTTGCAGCTCCACAACAAAGGATAAAAATAAAATAAATGTTTGGGAAAGCGCTTTGAGATAGCTAAAGATAGAGGGCCACACAAAAGCATACAGGCATTGGTAGAATGACAAATTAATTGTGCTGCCTTTAAGTGGTAACACCGAACAATTAATGCACTTAATTGCTTTATTGAAACAAAAAGCTCTTTTGTAGTTTGCATGATTTCTTTTGTGTAATGAGAATGTTCATAAATTTATAAGTGAGTGCATAACATCTGATTTAGGGAGTTTTGGTAATGCATCTCTGTTTTCTAAATTTTCAGACAGCATTTTTCTTTCTTATTTTATACATTCAGAACTGAGTTCCTAATGAGATAAATTATTATAAATTGTTGGGAGGAGGAGGGAAGTGAAATTATTTTTAAGAAACTAACAGCTTTGAATAATTTATTGGTGTTTCAGATTTCATGTTTACTGAACCTTATTTTCAAGACTAATTTTAATTTCTTGGGAACATAACCTAAATAAGTTTATTGTGAGGAGTTTTTTCAAAACACAAAACAACACTGAGTCCAGTGGTTTTTGAGTTGCACTGGAGAGTTGAAGATTTCTGAGGGGTCAGCCTGGAACTGGAAGAGGGGTGGGGGAGGTGAGCAGGCAGGCACCACACTGGATGATCCGTGAGGGTTTTGCACCTCACTGTAATCTGGCACTTAAAGTGCTCTGCACATTGGAATAAATGAATGAACAAATTGACCCCCACCCCTCCGTCCCTGCTTTAACTTGAGAGACTCGGTTCTTCCCGTTTTCTTTACTGCACTCAGAGTAAGTTTTCCAAAGTTCACTAGAGCAGTTCCAGAGATGATGTAAAACATTCTCTGGCGGGTCCTGCCCTATTGCTGCTACGCACACACACTGAGTGTCCTGGCTACTCTTCCTATCATCTGCCTTCTCTTCCACATTTCTCTCCACCATTCTTCCTAGACCTCCAGCTCCCCTGTACCACTAGCCCCAGTGGGAGTCGGTGTCCTAAAGTGCTGGTCAAGCATCAGTCTGTATTTCCCCATTGCACTGGCACAGTGATCAGAAACACTGCCAACCAATTATGGAGATGGGCAAGCTCCCTGAAAACTGTCATGCACTGTGTAAATGCAAGGAATTAGTAATAGTTTTATATAGGAGTTTATTGATTTGTTAAAGTAACTGATATCGTCTTGCCAAAATTGGACACCCTTAGATACCCTGGGACCTTGGCTGTCTGGTCTACCTTTCTAAGCCTTCACTGACCTCTCTACTTTTGGTTTGGAGATATTATATTTAAATTTAATCACGTTCAATAGACTTGTTTGACCCTCGGTATTCTGAGACAGAGAAAATGATTCATCCTCTCACAGAGTCCTTAGGTGATGCATGATGAGCAGGTAGATGATGATAACAATAGTAAAAATTTAATGTACTTCCATGACAGGGAAGGATGATTCTTTACAGTATCTCATTTTACAGTGAACAGCTGACATTTTTTTAGGATGTCAGGTATGAATCTAAGTGCTTTACATAATTTGACTCATTTCATCCCCATAATAATTTTCTCAGTTAAGTGATATTATTGCCCATATTTTACAGGGGAGAGAAACTGAGCAAAGACAGATTGAGTAACTTGTTGAAAGCCACCCAGCTTGTAAGTCATGGGACTTGGTTAGGTAGTTTTACTCTAGCCTAGGATGTGAGATGCTCTCAGTTTAATCATCTCAGCAATACTGTAATTTCTTTTTATGTTTTCCTTTACATCCCTGTGAATCCCAGAATGATTTTCTAACCTTATAAAGCATACAGAAAAAAAAACCCTAGAGCAGTTACATTGTTATTAAAATATCATCTCTAGGGAAGGAGCTATATTTGTTTGCTACTAAGATGAAAATAGCTTCATTTTTTTCTGGTTATAAAAATAATACATACTATTGAAGACAATTGAAATAATACAGAAAATACAAATGAGAGATCATATCACCTGAAGTCCTACTACCTAGAGGTATTTGGGTGAATACACTTTCTGAAATTTCTCCATGTACATGTACCTATAGTTTTTTTGTAAGTAAGACAATACTATACATATTGTTTTGTAACCTATTGGTATGCTCTCAATGTTTTAGGAATGTCTTTTCTGGGGCAGTGACTATAAGTATATACCATGTTTTTTTTTTTTTTTTGGTATACCATATTTTAGAATGGTTATGTCATACTGCTCTGTTTGGCTGTAACATAATGTATTTAAGCAGTCCCATATTGATGAACATTTAAATTACTTCCAATATTTACATTATAAACAATATTATTATAAACATGATTTCCACAAATCTTCTGGCATGTCGACAGTTGCCTTTTGGGGAGTGGAAGTGGGATTGTTGGCACAAAGGACATTCATAATTTTGGGGGGGGGGTATATAGTGCCAAACCTGAAAGGTTGTAACAGCTTAACACTCTACATATATATATATATTTATTTTTATTTATTTATTTTTTTTGCGGTACACGGGCCTCTCACTGTTGTGGTCTCTCCCATTGCGGAGCACAGGCTCTGGATGCGCAGGCTCAGCAGCCATGGCTCACGGGCCCAGCCGCTCCGCGGCATGTGGGATCCTACCAGACCAGGGCACGAACCCATGTCCCCTGCATTGGCAGGCAGACTGTCAACCACTGTGCCACCAGGGAAGCCCTCTACCAATATATTTTTAGTGTGCCCATTTCTTTTGTTTCTTTCTATTGTTGATTTTCTCTATTTTAAAATATCTTTGCCTGTTTGATAGTTGAAAAAAATTTTTGTTTTTATTTCTGATACTTCAATGATTAGTGGGGTTGAATGTATTTATTATGCTTATTGACCATTTATATATATGTATTGCAAATTATGTAACTATTAATGTCATCTATCCTGTGGTTTCCTTTTTATTGATTTTTATCTTTTCTTTTTTTTTTTTTACATATTAAGGATATTAGTCTTTTGTTTATCCTGTGTGTTGCAGATATTTTTTTTTCCAGTCAGGGGTTACTTCTTCCACCTTGTTTAGTAGTATACTTATGATTTGTCTATTTATTATTTGCCATAAACATTTAAAAACTTTTATGTGATCAAACAAATATTTTAATGGATTCTACTGGATTTTGAGGCATTCTTAATAAAACCTCCTTTACCCCAACATTGTAGAAATAGCTTCCTCTTAATAGGACACAGAACCAGGCAATGTAACTGTCATTTATTTGTCAATCACTTTTTAAGTTTACTGAGCTTTCACAAACACTTTCTCATTTAAATTAGTTTATAATTTAATATTACTTTTAACATTTCTCAGATGAGGGAAATCAGATGAAGAGGATAAATAACGTACCTCAAATCGCACATCTAGTAAGGATTAGAATGTAGGTTAGTCTGATGCCAAAGCCATACTCCCAGCCATGGCACTTCACTATGCTCTCTTACATAGATGGGAAAACAGAGGAAAAGAAAGGTTAAATGGCCTGCCTCATGCTGAAAAGTATTCCCCTTTTACGATAGAAAGATTAGGAACTGAATCCTTTACTGTTTATATGATGCTTCTTGTAGTAATTGGATTCCAGTTGAGTCTTTCGAAAGGAATTTCAGTGGAAAAGCAATTAGGCATTAAAAGAAAAGAGCCATAGAATATAGCTGTATATATAGAATGTTAAGATTAAGAATAATGTGGGGAATGCTTTGGATTTTAAGAATTAAGAGGAAGAAGTCCAAGTAGTTAAATGAATTTGTGAAAATGGGTCAATGAGAGAGCACATCTGAGAGCTTGGTCCATTTTCAAGCAGGCGTACTGAACAAATTCTTCCCTCCTCTCATTTCCAGTAAATAGTCAGAGCAAGTATTAAGCAGGATTTTACATGTACAATTAGGAAGGATTTTATCCCTGGTATTATACTGGATTTTGATGCAGATAAATTTCTCATTCACAGAACATTTTCAGTCTTAAGGTCAGAATTTACTGTTAGAGTAAAGCGGTATATGGATTTCAGTTGATATCACATCATTAACTAACTAACAGCACTTGTATGAATGCACTGATATTTTCAGCAAACACTGTATTTAAGACAATACAAAAAGTAAATATTTCTTTTTGCCCTCTTGTCCCTCTCTAAGGATAAGTTTGAATAGGCAGTAGTAAGTGGATGATTTCTGGTCTTGCAATGAGATGAACAGAGTTCAGTCTCATCAGAAATATTAGCACATTCAATGTGGAACAAAAGAAGCTGTGTGACAATGTAAAGCTCGGTAACAGGAGTAAAGCAGCTCTTATGCTGACTATGGCAAAACAAAGTGTAACCTCTTTCGTGGCAGTTAAACATATTTTAAGCTGTAGGGTAGGCTCCAGTTTTTATGCTAGTCTGTATTCCCATTTTATTGGTGTTAATCCTCAAACGCTAATTTCTCAGATTTCTAGAAAATGAGCCACATTACCTCCCATATGAATTGCTTCTAGATCTTTCAGGATTCTTCTCAGTGATTAAGTGGATAGAAGATTTCCTCACTGTACAGTGTGGGCTCTGTTATTTTTACCTTCGTGTGGACCTCTTCCCTTACAGTTGAATTGTCAGTCGTTTGTTGGGATCGAGAGCCCTAAAGGATGAGAAGACTGTTTTCTGAGGCTCAGCATTTATTTGCACCTGTGCCACACTGAAAGAATATTAGTGTGACCCTCTGTCGAGTTGTGCTTCTCTCCTCTCTAGTCAAACCTTTCAGTTCCAGAGCTTCTTTCTCTGTGTTCTCAAATCCCATTAATTGTGTTTTCTGGCCCAGAATCCAGAGTTTATATGGCAGTGGGGAAAGATTTTTTTCTCTTCAGAAAAATAGAAGAGGCACTTCGGTGGTACAATAAACTTAATTGTTTTAGTGTTCTAAAAAGGCTTCATTGAACCAGGGCTTTCCCCTGAAGTTAATTACTTCTCACATCAGGATTGTTTTTGTAATAAAATAAAGCAGTGGCCTTAGGAAGAAGCCAAATTTTTGACATGTTATAAAAAATAACATTAAGGAATTTGGAGGCTCAAGAAATGTATTGACCTTTTTAGCTGTGTCTTCCTTTCAGTAGTGTCCCCCCATCAATCAATTATGCCAGGTGTTGCTGTGGTAAGGAACATGACTGAACATCAGCCACACCTGGCTTCAAAGCCTGGCTTTGCCAGTTACTGGGTGAGTGACTTTGGGCAAGTTGCTTATTTCTAAGCCATAGTTCCCTCATTTGTCAAGTGGGCATTATAATGCCTTTCTCTCATTGAAGTTGCAACTTAAGATTAAATGAGATAATGTACACAAAATGCTTTCATAGTACCTGACATCAAATAAGTGCTCAATAAAAAAGGGTTTAGTACTACTATTATGTACTGATTGTTACCAAACTGTTGGTACTTCCATAAACAGCTAACCTTTTTTTTTTTTTTTTTGCCGTACGCGGGCCTCTCACTGCTGTGGCCTCTCCTGTTGCAGAGCACAGGTTCTGTGGCCATGGCTCACGGGCCCAGCCACTCTGCGGCATGTGGGATCTTCCCAGACCAGGGCACAAACCCGTGTCCCCTGCATTGGCAGGCAGACTCTCAACCACTGCGCCACCAGGGAAGCCCACAGCTAACCTTTATAAATAACTTTTGGAATAACATTTTACCCCATTTATATATACTTTTGCTTCAACACCAGTTGAGGACCTGCCATGTGTCCAACATTGGGATACAGACAGAATAGTACATGGCTCTTGGGAGCTTAGGAGGTCAGGAGATAATGCCACCTTTACTTTTACTGCCTTCCCTTGTTTCAATATCATATGTAAATTTTCATGGGATTTGTAACCTCTAAAATGTCTACTGGGAAAGAGTAAGAGCCTACACCCCCTAAGAATTCCATTTCTTGCTTTGGTGTTTCTTCATTAGATTTCTTCTACAAATGACAGTAGTTCTGGAACTTTACAAGCCTTAAATATTCTATTCAGTGTGGTGCACACCAGAACATATAGTCCCCATTTTCAAGAAATAGGGAGAGAAAGAGTTAGAGGAATATGCAAATTTATATAGTCAGTTGATGGTATTAATTCAATGCAGAAAAAAATACAAAAGCATAATTAGTTCTACCCAAATAATTGGTGGGAACCTCACAAGAGTTTTAGCCAGTTAAAAAGTCACAGAGCCAATTAGATAAAAAGATTGTTATTCTTCATATACTGCTTAATTGGAGCAGGGAGATTTCTGGTTGAGACCTGTGGTATATTGATTTGATTCCATAAACATTTATTGAAGGTTTGTTCTGTGCCATGCACTGGCTCAGCTCTAAAAATACAAAGGTGAATAAGACAACCTGTTCTCAAGGAATATAAGATCCAAAATCTAGTGGGAATTTTCCTGATAATTTATGCTTGAGAATTCACTTTCTGTCTTTTCTCACTGCTCAAATGGCAAGATATGCACATTTGAAATGTGAATATTCTCATGAGTATTTTATCAAAGTGTTCACTCTTTGTCACCTCTCATATGACAATATTGCATATAATTGCCAGATTATGAGGGGCATGTGTGTATTTCTACAAATAAACACGACTATGTTTAGAAGTAGTGTATTAATATAGTGACTGGGTATTCCTTAAAAAGTAAGAGGAGGGAACATAAAGAAAATATCAAAGAAACTAGCTTCATGATAATTTCTAATAAATACTTTTTTCAGTGGAATCATACTTCATACTCAAGCTGAAAAATGACATAAGTAAAGAAAGATTAGGTAAAAGCATGTCATTGATTTCTAGACTGTCAAACTTTAAAACTTATATTGTTAATTTCAGGACATTTTCTAGACTAGTACCCACAGACTGGAATAAGAATATATGATTCTTCTAAAGAAGAATTAAGGTAACTGGGAATGTGTAGGCTGCTCTTATTATGACAGATGGGTTCTTCTTCTACTTTACTTTCTTAAGGATGGTGGTGCTGGAAAATGGACTATTAGTTTCCTCTACTGTTGTTACCATTCATAGCTTACTTTCTGAAAATCAGAACTGCTGATGATGGATAACGGTTTTGACCCGTTCTTTCTCCTTCCTTTCTCTCCTACGTTTACTGAGCACTTAATGAACACCAGACACTGTACTCCTGGGGAAAATGATGAGGCATGCATAGAACTGAGGTTACATTTGAGGTCAAAGTAGTAGGTGTAATAATGTAGGTGCCCTAAGGCCATGCAGTAGTAATTCTGCACTTCCTGATTGTGTCACCTTGGATCACTTATTGATCTTTATAAGGTTTGTTTCTTATCTTTAATGAAAGGTAACACCTATCTTATGGGTCGTTGTGAGGGTCAAAGATATATGTTAATTTGTTCACTCACGAAATATTTATTGCACACCTACTATGTGTCAGATACTGTTGTGGGCTCTTGGAATACTAGAATGAGCTAAGCAAAGATTCCTACTCTCATGGAGCCTACATTCTAAAGGGGGGGAGACAGGTGATAAATAATAGACATAGTAAATAAGGGAATTGATAGTATATTAGCAGATAATAATTAGCAGATAGAAAAAGGATAAGTAGAGCAGGACCTGGGTGTTGGGGAGGGTTGGGGGCAGGGAGGGAGTCAGGTGTGTTCACTGAGAAGGTGATGTTCGAAGAAAGACTTGAAGGTGGTGAGAGTTACCCTGTACGTATCTTGTGAAAGCACCTTACAAACAGAAGCAACAGCTGATGGAAAGTGCTTTGGTGGGATTGTGGCTGCCATGTTAATATCTGAGGAATAATGAGGAGCAAGCCAATGTGACTACAGCATTGTAGGGGGGATGAAGGGAAACTACACACATGTAATGTGCCCCACACGGTGTTTGACAAATAATAGGCGCTATTCAGTTACATTAATTACTACAGCAGGAGGCCAAATGGTCTGAGGTAGGCATCCAGCTGTTTTTGTGGAATCAGTGGTATTTAAGATGTAACCTAAAGCATAGATAGGACATAGACAATGTGTGCAAATTAGCCTGAATTTTGTTATTTAGTCCTTGCACCAAAAAGGGGCTAGGACTTTACCCCAAACTGTTTTGTCATCCTAGCAACATGATCTAACCAACTCTCTGGTTTTCATTGCCAAAGGTTGGGTACTGTAAGATTTCTTTCCCACTGATATTCTGCATGTTCCTTACGTATCTTCAAAGAAACATGTACATGTAATAAGTGTAACTGTACATGTAACATGTTTTATGTACATGTAGAGTACATGTAAATGTGAGAAGAGGGAAATGAGATGGTTTCCTTTTCTTGCAATAGAAAATTCCCAGGAAAAGAACAGTTCTGGTCACTTATATTATGAAGCTGCATTATAACCATACTTTTCAAATGAAGTTTTATATAAAATCATGATTTTAATGAGCTCTTTTCAGCTGTTTCTCTGTTAGAGGCCAGTTTTACTTAATTTATTCAGTAAGTCCTAGATAACTCATAGACTGGAGTTCTATGGTAGTACAGATCCCTATCACATTCTTTACCTCTGTTCCCTCATTGTGTCTCTTCCAATTTAAAAGGGTGGTTTGGGGGCCTCTAGAAAATATAATCATGAGTGAGACTATCCCAGACCACATTAGGCCAACATAAATGATGACTCACAATGAGTAACTCAATTGAAATGGTGATTAATGATTTCTATTTTTGTAGAAGGAATATGGTTCACATCTAAGAGCTCTTTATACATCATTAACAAATTTAATTTTTTATAATAACTCCTGATATATTTTCCTATTTTAAGAAAACAAATTAGTGTTCATCTACTCCTAAAAATTCATCCATTTTCACTCTGTGTATATCCATTACCAGAATTTCTGTGACTGTATTTTTTTGTTGAAACTCTCTCAGACTTGAGGATGAAGTGAGAATTAATTCTTGATTTTTATACACAGGGTGAGGGATTTTAGCTGGGGAGGTTTGAGGCTAAAATTGTTGCTTCTCTCTCCAAGACTCCATGAACCTATTATAGGAAGAAAGCCAAGAGCAATTTTTTTTTTTTTTAAAACCTCAGGGATGTATTACTGCCCTACAGTTACTTGAAAAATGAATAAAATTCTGTGACAAACTGTGTTATTTTAGGTGATAGTTATGAATCATTAAGAAACCAAAGCTTTTTCCAGTATGCATTAAAAACCGTTTTGGCTTGGATTTTGTAGTGTTCGTGCTCTTTAACTTCTTCAGAGTACTGTAATTTTCTAGGGGATTATATAAATTGAATTTAGAGAGTCTTTATAAATTAGACAAACCATTGCTATATTACCTACAATTCGGAGTCAGTTACCCACCACTACTTGCCAAATACAGAAGTTTCAAATTTATTCTAACATGCAGTCTATTCTTGATTTATGTCACTATTGAATTTTCATGGCTTATTTTATATCCTAGGCCATGAAGATGCATTCGATTTATCCTGTGGCTTCATTTGTCTTGACAAATCATTGCCCTAATCCCTCCCCACTTACATTTTTACTCCTTGGGAAGAAATTTTTAACTAAGTACTGATTTAGAAGTCATTTTCAAATAGATGTTATTTGAAAATATAAATATATTTGTTAGGTAAATCTACACAGTTTAAGGGAAGAAAAACTTACCACTTTTTGCTCTCTGTAGTGATTAATAATCCCAGTAGGGGTTTAGATTTAGTAGATAGATGTACCAATCCCTCAAACTTGAAGGGAAACATACCTTGCTATGTGTGAATTACTTCAATGTTTAAAAAAACCCAAACATTTGAAGCATTCCATTCCCTCTTATTTTCACACTCAAAATGGCTTATAAGAGTGGTTAATCTTATATTTAACGGTGTTGCATTTCTGCATGGAAGATTGCTTTTTTTTAGCTAATTATTAAAATAAATCAAGACATAATAGAAATTAAAAGATAATAGAGCAAGGTAAGAGAATGGAAGATTGATTCTAATGTAATTCAGCAAACATTCTCAGGACTAAAAGACAAGAATAAGATTTGAGCACTCACTCTGCCAGAAGGCAAGGGAAAGAGCTCTGTGGCTGGCTCACAAGTAAGAAAGAAAGCAGAAAAAAGTTGTGTAAAGTGTTCAGCAGCTCTTTGCATGAAAACACCATGAGAGATTGGAAGCTCATAATTTGAGTTCGTTGGTGCAAAACTGCAGAAACACAGCTAATCGATTATTAAGACCACCTTGATGTTTCCCTCAGCTCAGTGAAAACAACTGGTTACTCAAAGTCCCCACTGATGCCCTTGAAACACATGTCATTGGAGAGAGCTGTGTGGCTGACAGGGTCTTGGAGCTCCAGGCGGGTGTCAGGCCTGTGCCTCTGAGGTGGGAGAGCCGAGTTCAGGACATTGGTCCACCAGAGACAGCCTGGCTCCGCATAATATCAAATGGCTAAAGCTCTCCCAGAGATCTCCATCTCAACGCCAAGACCCAGATCCACTCAACAACCAGCAAACTACAGTGCTGAACACCCTATGCCAAACAACTAGCAAGACAGGAACACAACCCCACACATTAGCAGAGAGGCTGCCTAAAATCATAATAAGGTCACAGACACCCCAAAACACACCACTGGATGCGGTGCTGCCCACCAGAAAGACAAAATCCAGTTTCATCCACCAGAACAAAGTACCAGTCCCCTCCACCAGGAAGCCTACACAACCCACTGAACCAATCTTACCCACTGGAGGCAAACACCATAAACAATGGGAACTATGAACCTGTAGCCTGTGAACAGGAGACCCCAAACACAGTAAGTTAAGCAAAATGAGAAGACAGACACACAGCAGATGAAGGAACAAGGTAAACACCCAGCAGACCAAACAAATGAAGAGGAATTAGGCAGTCTACCTGAAAAAGAATTCAGAGTAATGATAGTCAAGATGATCCAAAATCTTGGAAACAGAATGGAGAAAATACAAGAAACATTTAACAAGGACCTAGAAGAACTAAAGAGCAAACAAACAATGATGAACAACAAAAACAATGAAATTAAATATTCTCTAGAAGGAATCAATAGCAGAATAACTGAGACAGAAGAATGGATAAGTGACCTGGGAGATAAAATAGTGGAAATAACTACCACAGAGAAGAATAAAGAAAAAGAATGAAGATAATTGAGGACAGTCTCAGAGACCTCTGGGACAACATTAAACACACCAACGTTCGAATTATAGGGGTCCCAGAAGAAGAAGTGAAAAAGGAAGGGACTGAGAAAATATTTGAAGAGATTATAGTTGAAAACTTCCCTAATATGGGAAAGGAAATAAGTCCAGGAATAACAGAGAGTCCCATACAGGATAAATCCAAGGAGAAACATGCCAAGAAACATATTAAACTATCAAAAAATAATACAAAGAGAAAATATTAAAAGCAGCAAGGGAAAAACAATAACATAAAAGGGAATCCCCATAAGGTTAACAGCTGATCTTTCAGCAGAAAGTCTGCAAGCCAGAAGGGAGTTGCAGGTCATATTTAAAGTGATGAAAGGGAAAAACCTACATCCACGTTTACCCATCAAGGATCTCATTCAGGTTTGATGGAGAAATTAAAACCTTTACAGACAAGCAAAAGCTAAGAGAACTCAACACCACCAAACCAGCTTTACAACAAATGCTAAAGGAAATTCTCTAGGCAGGAAACACAAGAGAAGGAAAAGACCTACAAAAACAAACCCAAAACAATTAAGAAAATGGGCATAGCGGGCTTTCCTGGTGGCACAGTGGTTGAGAGTCCGCCTGTCAATGCAGGGGACACGGGTTCGTGTCCCGGTCTGGGAAGATCCCACATGCCACGGAGCAGCTAGGCCCGTGAGCCATGGCTGCTGAGCCTGCGCGTCCGGAGCCTGTGCTCCACGATGGGAGAGGCAACAACAGTGAGAAGCCCACGTACCACAAAAAAAAAAAAAAAAAAAAAAAAATCGGAATAGGAACATACATATTGAAAACTACCTTAAATATAAATGGATAAATGCTCCGACCAGAAGACATAAACTGGCTGAATGGATACAACAACAAGACCCATATATATGCTGTCTACAAGAGACGCACTTCAGACCTAGGGACACATACAAACTGAAAGTGAGGGGATGGAAAAAGATATTCCATGCAAATGGAAATCAAAAGAAAGCTGGACTAGCAATTCTCATATCAGACAAAATAGACTTTAAAAAAAGACTATCACAAGAGACAAAGAAGGACACAACATAATGATCAAGGGATCAATCCAAGAAGAAGATAAAACAATTGTAAATATTTATTCACCCAACATAGGAGCACCTCAATACATAAAGCAAATGCTAAGAGCTATAAAAGGGAAAATCGACAGTAACACAATCATAGTAGGGGAATTTAACACCCCACTTTCACCAATGGACAGATCACTAAAAATGAAAATAAATGAGGAAACACAAGCTTTAAATGATACATTAAACAAGATGGACTTAATTGATATGTATAAGACATTCCATCCAAAAACAACAGAATACACTTTCCTCTAAAGTGCTCATGGAACGTTCTCCAAGATAGATATCTTGGGTCACAAATCAAGCCTTGGTAAATTTAAGAAAACTGAAATCATATCAAGTATCTTTTCCAACCACAACGCTATGAGACTAGATATCAATTACAGGAAAATATCTGTAAAAAATACAAACACATGGAGGTTAAACAATACACTACTAAATAACCAAGAGATCACTGAAGAAATCAAAGAGGAAATCAAAAAATAGCTAGAAACAAATGACAGTGAAAACACAACCCAAAACCTATGGGATGCAGCAAAAGCAGTTCTAAGAGGGAACTTTATGGCAATACAATCCTACCACAAGAAACAAGAAACATCTGAAATAAACAACCTAACATTACATCTAAAGCAATTAGAGAAAGAAGAACCAAAAAAACCCCAAAATTAACAGAAGGAAAGAAATCATAAAGATCAGATCAGAAATAAATGAAAAAGAAATGAAAGAAACAATAGCAAAGATCATTAAAACTTAAAGCTAGTTCTTTGAGAAGATAAACAAAATTGATAAACCATTAGCCAGACTCATCAAGAAGAAAAGGGAGAAGACTCAAATCAACAGAATTAGGAATAAAAAAGGAGAAGTAACAACTGACACTGCAGAAATACAAAGGATCATGAGAGATTACTACAAGCAACTATATGCCAATAAAATGGACAACCTGGAAGAAATGGACAGATTCTTAGAAAAGCACAACCTTCCGAGACTGGACCAGGAAGAAAGAGAAAATATAAACAGACTAATCACAAGCACTGAAATTGAGACTGTGATTAAAAATCCTCCCACAAACAGAAAACCAGGACAGATGGCTTCACAGGCGAATTTTATCAAACATTTAGAGAAGAGCTAACACGTATCCTTCTCAAACTCTTCCAAAATATAGCAGAGGGAGGAACACCTCCAAACTCATTCTCCGAGGCTACCATCACCCTGATACCAAAACCAGACAAGGATGTCACAAAGAAAGAAAACTAAAGGCAAATATCACTGATGAACATAGATGCAAAAATCCTCAACAAAATACTAGCAAACAGAATCCAATAACACATTAGAAGGATCATACACCATGATCAAATGGGGTTTATCCCAGGAATGCAAGGATTCTTCAATATATGGAAATGTTATACACCATATTATTAAATTGAGTGAGAAAAACCATATGATCATCTCAGTAGATGCATAAAAAGCTTTTGACAATGTTCAACACACATTTATGATAACACTCCAGAAAGTAGGCATAGAGGGAACTTACCTCAACATAATAAAGGCCATATATGACAGACCCACAGCCAACATCATTCTCAATGGTGAAAAACTGAAACCATTTCCACTAAGATCAGGAACAAGACAAGGTTGCCCACTCTCACCACTGTTATTCAGCATAGTTTTGGAAGTTTTAGCCACAGCATCAGAGAAGAAAAAGAAATAAAAGGAATCCAAATCAGATTAGAAGCAAAGCTATCACTGTTTGCAGATGACATGATACTATACATAGAGAATCCTAAAGATGCTACCAGAAAACTACTAGAGGTAATCAATGAATTTGGTAAAGTAGCAAGATACAAAATTAATGCACAGAAATCTCTTGTATTCCTATACACTAATGATGAAAAATCTGAAAGAGAAATTAAGGAAACACTCCCATTTACCATTGCAACATAAAGAATAAAATACCTAGGAATAAACCTACCTAAGGAGACAAAAGACCTATATGCAGAAAACTATAAGACACTGATGAAAGAAATTAAAGATGATACTAATAGGTGGAGAGATATACCATGTTCTTGGATTGGAAGAATCAACATTGTGAAAATGACTATACTACGCAAAGCAATCTGCAGATTCAATGCAATCCCTATCAAACTACCAATGGCATTTTTCACAGAACTAGAACAAAAATTTTCACAATTTGTATGGAAACACAAAAGATCCCTAACAGCCAAAGCAGTCTTGAGAAAGAGAAATGGAGTTGGAGGAGCCAGGCTCCCAGACTTCATACTATACTGCAAAGCTACAGTAATCAAGACAGTATGGTACCAGCACAAAAACAGAAATATAGATCAATGGAACAGGATAGAAAGCCCACAGATAAACCCACGGACCTATGGTCACCTTATTTTTGATATAGGAGGCAAGAATATACAATGGAGAAAAGACAGCCTCTTCATAAGTGGTGCTGGGAAAACTGGACAGCTATAAGCAAAAGAATGAAATTAGAACACTTCCTAACACCATACACAAAAATAAACTCAAAATGGATTAGAGACCTAAATGTAAGACCAGACATTATAAAACTCTTAGAGGAAAACAGGCAGAACACTCTATGACGTAAATCACAGCAAGATCCTTTTTGACCCACCTCCTAGAGAAATGGAAATAAAAAGAAAAATAAACAAATGGAACCTAATGAAACTTAAAAGCTTTTGCACAGCAAAGGAAACCATAAACAAGATGAAAAGACAACCCTCAGAATGGGAGAAAATATTTGCAAATGAAGCAAGTGAGAAAGGATTAATCTCCAAAATTTACAAGCAGCTCATGCAGCTCAATATCAGAAAAACAAGCAACCCAATCCAAAAGTGGACAGATGAACTGAATAGACCTTTTTCCAAAGAAGATATACAGATTGCCAACAAACACATGAAAGGATGCTCAGCATAGGTAATCGTTAGAGAAATTCAAATCAAAATTAAAATGAGGTTTCACCTCACACCAGTCAGAATGGCCAACATCAAAATATCTACAAACAATAAATGCTGGAGAGGGCGTGGAGTAAAGGGAACCCTCTTTCACTGTTAGTGGGAATATAAATTGATACAGCCATTATGGAGAACAGTACAGATGTTCCTTAAAAAACCAAAAATAGAACTACCATACGGCCCAGCAATCCCACTACTGGGCATATACCCTGAGAAAACCATAATTCAAAAAGAGTCATGTACCACAATGTTCATTGCACCTGTATTTACAATAACCAGGACATGGAAGCAGCCTAACTGTCCATCAACAGATGAATGGATAAAGAAGATGTGGCACATATATACAATGGAATATTACTCAGCCATAAAAAGAAACAAAATTGTGTTATTTGTAGTGAGGTGAACAGACCTAGAATCTGTCATACAGAGTGAAGTAAGTCAGAAAGAGAAAAACAAATACTGTATGCTAATACATATATATGGAATCTAAAAAAAAAAAGTTTCTGAAGAACCTAGGGACAGGACAGGAATAAAGATGCAGACGTAGAGAATGGACTTGAGGATATGGGGAGGGTAAAGGGTAAGGTGCGACGAAGTGAGAGTGGCATGGACATATATACACTACCAAATGTAAAATAGATAGCTCGTGGGAAGCAGGTGCATAGCTCAGGGAGATCAGGTTGGTGCTTTGTGAACAGCTAGAGGGGTAGGAAAGGGAGCCTGGGAGGCAGACGTAAGAGGGAGTAGATATGGGGATATAAGTATATGTATAGTTGATTCACTTAGTTGTACATCACAAAGTAACACAACATTATAAAGCAATTATACTCCAATAAAGATGTTAAATCATAAAAAAACAAAGGAAAAAAACCAGAAAAAAACCTGAGGAGAATGAGAAGAAAAGAATAAGATTTGATTGTTGCTATCACTCAGTTTTCAATTTATTATTATAAAATTGTAAAATAATTATTAATACTTAATTTACTGTGTTTATTATGTTAGGGGCATTTTAATACACTCTATTCTTTTACATGTAGCATTTCATTTAATTCTTACAATAGTGAACGTAGTCAGGCTTAGGTATAAATAACCTTTAGTCATATATATATATATTTTCAGTATATTTTTCTCATTAGCTTCATTGAGATATACTTTACATATAATACCGGGCAAGTTTAAGGTGTACAATGTGATTAAGTGTAACATGTATATATTGTGAAATAAACAGTGGAGTATGTAAAGCACTTTATATTTCTTGAATTTTTAAACAGTAGCTAGTTAAAATCCTTCATCCACTAACCTGAAATGCTGATTTTTCACACACACAAAATTTTCACACTGGGCCCACTTATCTTTCTTCTATTTTATTGGTCAAGATGTCAATTTCTGAACTAATGTCATGTTTTATTTATTTATATATCTTTGTAATATATTCTGATAAGTAGTACAGTACAATTCCAAGGTTTGACTATTCCTAAGCATTAACTCTTCTATACGAATTTCAGAATTATCTTGTCAAGTTACATAAAAACATTCTATTGGACTCAATATTATATTAAATTTATGGGTTAAATTGGGATCATTAATATATTTATAGCATCAACACTTTCCTTCCGTGCACATGGTACATCTCTATATATTCAAGTATTGTTATATGTCCTTTGCTTAATATTTTTTGAGCACATACTATTTTTAGGGCACTGTTATAGGTGTTGGGGATATAACATTGATTAAAATGCCCCTACTCTTAAGTAGCTTATATCCTAGTGGAAAAAGAGAGAAGATAAACAAATAAGATTCAAATATATGGTACGTTTCATTGGATAAGCACTCAGAAGAAAAATAAAGTAGGGTGTAAGGAGAGATAACAATAGAAGTGTGTGTGTATGTGTGTGTGTGTGTGTGTGTGTGTACATGCATGCACCCTTTTTGGTTAGGGAAATTTTCACTGATAAAGCAACAGAGTTGAATCAGGAGTGTAAGTGAGCATGTGTATATCTTGAGAGAGAGCTGTTTTCCAGAGGGAACAAAAGATGCAAATCTGTGAGGTAAGAGGCCTGATACGTTGAAAACAGTACAGAGCCCAGCATGGTTAGACTAGAGAGAGAGGGAGAAACATTTTGTAGTTGTCACCATAAAGATCTTGAATATTTTTCAGTCTTGCTCTGAATATCTTTTTTACGTTCTTTCTAAAATTACCTTTCTAACTGGTTATTGCAGGTGTATCAGAGAATTTCTGATTCTTGTGTGTTGATTTTATATCCTGTCACATTACTGAAGTTAGTATTTTAACAGTTGATTTCATTTGATTTTCTATTAAGTGACAGTCCTGCCTAATGACTATCTCTTCCCTCCTAACTATATGTTTTATTTTTTCCTTGTCTCACTATATTTCTATGATGCTCAGTAAAATACGTAGCAGTAGCTATGAAAGTGAGCATCTTTTTTCCTTTCTATAATTTTAATGAAATGCTTCCAATTTCTCAATAAAACATGATGTTTACTATGTCTTTCTTTAATGAAGCAGGGGAACTTTCCCCATATTTATAATTTGGTAAGCCAATTTTTTTAAAGTAAAAACTTTTCAACATCTCTTACAAAGCTTGTATGAGTGTGTGTGTGTAACATGTTAATGTTGTAAATTGCACCTTTATATAGAACTATTTTTCAATTTTCAGACATACAGTGATTGAAAAATATTGTGTCTACAGGTGCAGACAATGTTCTAGGCACTTGAGTTGCATCATTGAACAAAACACCCCCAAATTCCTGACTTCATGGAGCTTAAATTCTAATGATGGAAGGTAGCAAATATAAACGATAAGTAAAATAAATGTGAAAATTATATTTTTAGTAGGAAGAGATAAGTGCAATGTAAAACAGAGACAGCAGAGCAGACAAGGGGAATCAGATGTGGGGTGTGGGTTTGTACTCTGATTTAAATGGGCTGACATCGCAGGTTCTGAGCACAGTGGCATGACATGCCTTGTGGCTCTGCAGCCTCACTCTGGACTATTAGACTGTATGGAGAACATGAGCAGAGCAAGAAGAAGGAGACATGTTAAGAGCTCATTATATTAATAAAAAAGAGATGGTAGAGACAGATTTGGTAAATAACAGTGGAAGTGATGAAGACCTACTTCTATTCTGAAGTAGAGCTAACTGGGTTTTCTGGATTTTCAGTTGTATATGGGGTATGAGAAGAAGAGAGACGTTAAGGTTTTTGGCCTGAGTAACCTGATCACAACCTTTCTTTTAGTAAATGGCTAGATTTGGTTTGCTAATAATTTATTTAGGACTTTGACGATAGTCAAATTAAAATTATGCTTGGGTTGTCTGTTTTTCCATAGGCTTTGCCTGGTTATATTAGCCTTTTAAAATACATAGGGTAGCTTTCTGCATGTTTAGGAGAGGTTTGTATGAATTGAGCTTTCTTTTACCTAAAATTTTGGTGAAGCATGCTCAGAAACTCATTTAGACCTTTGCCTTTTTTTGGGTAGTGGAGGGATGTGTCAGAGGTCTCTGAGACTAACCCCAAGATTGGTGATTTGCTAGAAGGACTCACAGGATTCAGTATTTAGTTGTACTCGGGGCTAAGATTTATTCCAGCAAAAGGGTGCAAAGCACAGTCAACAAAGAGCAAAGGCATATAGTAGTGTGTATATGTCAATCCCAGTCTTCCGGTCTACCCCTCCTCTCCTCCCTGCTGGTAACCATAAGTTTGTTTTCTACATCTGTGACTCTATTTCTGTTTTGTAGATAAGTTCATTTGTACCCTTTTTTTAAGATTCCACATATAAACGGTATCATATGATATTTGTCTTTGTCTGACTTACTTCACTCAGTATGATTATAAGGACCTACTGTATAGCACATGGTACTCTACTCAATACTCTGTAATGGCCTATAGGAAAAGAATCTAAAAAAACAGTGGGTATATGTATATGTATAACAGATTCACTATGCTGTATAGCAGAAATTAATGCAATATTGTAAATCAACTGTACTCCAATAAAAATAAAAAAGGAACAAAGGCACAGGGCATGGGGTAGCTTGGAGGAACCCAGGTGCAAGCTTCCAAGAGTCCTCTATCAGTGGAGTCACACAGGCTACACTTATTCCACCAGCAACAAGATGAATATCTGTGAAGTGTGGTCTACAGGGAAGCTCATTAGAGACTCAGTGCCCAGGGATTTTCTTGGTGGTTGGTTACATAAGCCCCTGTGTATAGCATACATCCAAATTCCAGACAGCCAGAAAGAAAGCAGGTGTTTAGCATAAACCGTACTATTTACGCAGACAGTGTAGGCACAGTGAACCACTCATATAAAGTTTTATGTCAGTGTAGGGAACTGTTTACCAATCAAGTTCCCAGATGGCAGCCAAGGGCAAACCTTGCAAACTGACCTTTCTAAGGATTGCAGTCACAGACTTGTTACAGTAACTCTTTTCTGTCCAGAGGAATTGGGGGTTACAGAGATAGGAGGTAGATCATATTGATTACTGTTTCAATTTCTTCTGTATTTATTGATGGATTTAGGTTTTTAATTTCTTCATGAGAAAATTTGGGTAATTTTTCCTCAGAAAGCTTGTCATTTTAATTTGATTTCAGGTTATTGACAAGTTTATAATATTGTCATATAACTTTGAGATTCTTTTCCAGGCTTTATTCCCTTTTTTATTTCTAATATTTGTTTGTAACTTGTCTCACTATTCTAGATTATACTTTTTTTTTAACATCGCTATTGGAGTATAATTGCTTTACAATGGTGTGTTAGTTTCTGCTTTATAGCAAAGTGAATCAATTATACATATACATATGTTCCCATATCTCTTCCCTCTTGTGTCTCCCACGCTCCCACCCTCCCTATACCACCCCTCTACGTGGTCACAAAGCACCAAGCTGATCTCCCTGTGCTATGCGGCTGCTTCCCACTAGCTATCTATTTTATGTTTGGTAGTGTATATATGTTTATGCCACTGTCTCACTTTGTCACAGCTTACCCTTCCACCTCCCCATATCGTCAAGTCCATTCTCTAGTAGGTCTGTCTCTTTATTCCCATCTCATCCCTAGGTTCTTCATGACATTTTTTTCCCTTAGATTTAATATATATGTGTTAGCATACGGTATTTGTCTTTCTCTTTCTGACTTACTTCACTCTGTATGACAGACTCTAGGTCCACCCACCTCACTAAAAATAACTTAATTTCGTTTCTTTTTATGGCTGAGTAATATTCCATTGTATATATGTGCCACATCTTCGTTATCCATTCATCCGATGATGGACACTTAGGTTGCTTCCATGGCGAGGCTATTGTAAATAGAGCTTCAGTGAACATTTTGGTACATGACTCTTTTTGAATTATGGTTTTCTCAGGGTATATGCCCAGTAGTGGGGTTGCTGGGTCGTATGGTAGTTCTATTTGTAGTTTTTTTTTTTTTTTTTTTTTTTTAACATCTTTATTGGGGTATAATTGCTTTACAATGGTGTGTTAGTTTCTGCTTTATAACAAAGTGAATCAGCTATACATATACATATGTTCCCATATGTCTTCCCTCTTGCGTCTCCCTCCCTCCCACTCTCCCCATCCCACCCTTCCAGGCTGTCACAAAGCACCGAGCTAATATCCCTGTGCCTTGCGGCTGCTTCCCCCCAGCTATCTACCTTACTACGTTTGTTAGTGTGTATATGTCCATGACTCTCTCTCGCCCTGTCAAAACTCACCCCTCCCCCTCCCCATACCCTCAAGTCCGTTCTCCAGTAGGTCTGCGTCTTTATTCCTATCTTACCCCTAGGTTCTTCATGACATTTTTTCCCCTTAAATTCCATACATATGTGTTAGCATACGGTATTTGTCTTTTTCTTTCTGACTTACTTCACTCTGTATGACAGACTCTAGGTCTATCCATCTCATTACAAATAGCTCAATTTCATTTCTTTTTAAGGCTGAGTAATATTCCATTGTGTATATGTGCCACATCTTCTTTATCCATTCATCCGATGATGGGCGCTTAGGTTGTTTCCATGTCCTGGCTATTGTAAATAGAGCTGCAATGAACATTTTGGTACATGACTCTTTTTGAATTTTGGTTTTCTCAGGGTATATGCCAAGTAGTGGGATTGCTGGGTCATATGGTAATTCTATTTGTAGTTTTTTAAGGAACCTCCAGTACTGTTCTCCACAGTGGCTGAACCAATTCACATTCCCACCAGCAGTGCAAGAGTGTCCCCTTTTCTCCACACCCTCTCCAGCATTTATTGTTTCTAGATTTTTTGATGATGGCCATTCTGACCGGTGTGAGATGATATCTCATTGTAGTTTTGATTTGCATTTCTCTAATGATTAATGATGTTGAGCATTCTTTCATGTGTTTGTTGGCATTCTGTATATCTTCTTTGGAGAAATGTCTATTTAGGTCTTCTGCCCATTTTTGGATGGGGTTGTTTGTTCTTTTGTTATTGAGCTGCATGAGCTGCTTGTAAATTTTGGAGATTAATCCTTTGTCAGTTGCTTCATTTGCAAATGTTTTCTCCCATTCTGAGGGTTGTCTTTTGGTCTTGGTTATGGTTTCCTTTGCTGTGCAAAAGCTTTGAAGTTTCATTAGGTCCCATTTGTTTATTTTTGTTTTTATTTCCATTACTCTAGGAGGTGGGTCAGAAAGGATCTTGCTGTGATTTATGTCATAGAGTGTTCTTCCTATGTTTTCTTCTAAGAGTTTGATAGTTTCTGGCCTTACATTTAGGTCTTTAATCCATTTTGAGCTTATTTTTGTGTATGGTGTTAGGGAGTGATCTAATCTCATACTTTTACATGTACCTGTCCAGTTTTCCCAGCACCACTTATTGAAGAGGCTGTCCTTTCTCCACTGTACATTCCTGCCTCCTTTATCAAAGATAAGGTGTCCATATGTGCGTGGGTTTATCTCTGGGCTTTCTATCCTGTTCCACTGATCTATCTTTCTGTTTTTGTGCCAGTACCATACCGTCTTGATTACTGTTGCTTTGTAATATAGTCTGAAGTCAGGGAGCCTTATTCCTCCAGCTCCTTTTTTCGTTCTCAAGATTGCTTTGGCTATTCGGGGTCTTTTGTGTTTCCATACAAATTGCGAAATTTTTTGTTCTAGTTCTGTGAAAAATGCCAGTGGTAGTTTGATAGGGATTGCATTGAATCTGTAGATTGCTTTGGGTAGTAGAGTCATTTTCACAATGTTGATTCTTCCCATCCAAGAACATGGTATATCTCTCCATCTATTTGTATCATCTTTAATTTCTTTCATCAGTGTCTTATAATTTTCTGCATACAGGTCTTTCGTATACTTAGGTAGGTTTATTCCTAGATATTTTATTCTTTTTTTTGCAATGGTAAATGGGAGTGTTTTCTTGATTTCACTTTCAGATTTTTCATCATTAGTATATAGGAATGCCAGAGATTTCTGTGCATTAATTTTGTATCCTGCTACTTTACCAAATTCATTGATTAGCTCTAGTAGTTTTCTGGTAGCATCTTTAGGATTCTCTATGTATAGTATCATGTCATCTGCAAACAGTGACAGCTTTACTTCTTCTTTTCCGATTTGGATTCCTTTTATTTCCTTTTCTTCTCTGATTGCTGTGGCTAAAACTTCCAAAACTATGTTGAATAAGAGTGGTGAGAGTGGGCAACCTTGTCTTGTTCCTGATCTTAGTGGAAATGCTTTCAGTTTTTCACCATTGAGGATGATGTTTGCTGTGGGCTTGTCATATATGGCTTTTATTATGTTTAGGAAAGTTCCCTCTATGCCTATTTTCTGGAGGGTTTTTATCATAAATGGGTGTTGAATTTTGTCGAAAGCTTTCTCTGCATCTATTGAGATGATCATATGGTTTTTCTCCTTCAATTTGTTAATATGGTTTATCACATTGATAGATTTGCGTATATTGAAGAATCCTTGCATTCCTGGAATAAACCCCACTTGATCATGGTGTATGATCCTTTTAATGTGCTGTTGGATTCTGTTTGCTAGTATTTTGTTGAGGATTTTTGCATCTATGTTCATCAGTGATATTGGCCTGTAGTTTTCTTTCTTTGTGACATCCTTGTCTGGTTTTGGTATCAAGGTGATGGTGGCTTCATAGAAGGAATTTGGGAGTGTTCCTCCCTCTGCTATATTTTGGAAGAGTTTGAGAAGGATAGGTGTTAGCTCTTCTCTAAACGTTTGATAGAATTCACCTGTGAAGCCATCTGGTCCTGGGCTTTTGTTTGTTGGAAGGTTTTTAATCACAGTTTCAATTTCAGTGCTTGTGATTGGTCTGTTCATATTTTCTATTTCTTCCTGATTCAGTCTTGGCAGGTTGTGCATTTCTAAGAATTTGTCCATTTCTTCCAGATTGTCCATTTTATTGGCATAGAGTTGCTTGTAGTAATCTCTCATGATTTTTTTTATTTCTGCAGTGTCAGTTGTTACTTCTCCTTTTTCATTTCTAATTCTATTGATTTGAGTCTTCTCCCTTTTTTTCTTGATGAGTCTGGCTAGTGGTTTATCTATTTTGTTTATCTTCTCAAAGAACCAGCTTTTAGTTTTATTGATCTTTGCCATTGTTTCCTTCATTTCTTTTTCATTTATTTCTGATCTGATTTTTATGATTTCTTTCCTTCTGCTAGCTTTGGGGTTTTTTTGTTCTTCTTTCTCTAATTGCTTGAGGTGCAAGGTTAGGTTGTTTATTCGAGATGTTTCCTGCTTCTTAAGGTGGGCTTGTATTGCTATAAACTTCCCCCTTAGAACTGCTTTTGCTGCATCCCATAGGTTTTGGGTCGTTGTGTCTCCATTGTCATTTGTTTCTAGGTATTTTTTGATTTCCCCTTTGATTTCTTCAGTGATCACTTCATTATTAAGTAGTGTATTGTTTAGCCTCCATGTGTTTGTATTTTTTAAAGATCTTTTCCTGTAATTGATATCTAGTCTCATGGCGTTGTGGTCGGAAAAGATACTTGATACAATTTCAGTTTTCTTAAATTTACCAAGGCTTGATTTGTGACCCAAGATATGATCTATCCTGGAGAATGTTCCATGAGCACTTGAGAAAAATGTGTATTCTGTTGTTTTTGGATGGAGTGTCCTATAAATATCAATTAAGTCCATCTTGTTTAATGTATCATTTAAAGCTTGTGTTTCCTTATTTATTTTCATTTTGGATGATCTGTCCATGGGTGAAAGTGGGGTGTTAAAGTCCCCTACTATGAATGTGTTACTGTTGATCTCCCCTTTTATGGTTGTTAGTATTTGCCTTATGTATTGAGGTGCTCCTATGTTGGGTGCATAAATATTTACAATTGTTATATCTTCTTCTTGGATCGATCCCTTGATCATTATGTAGTGTCCTTCTTTGTCCCTTTTAATAGTCCTTATTTTAAAGTCTATTTTGTCTGATATGAGAATTGCTACTCCAGCTTTCTTTTGGTTTCCATTTGCATGGAATATCTTTTTCCATCCCCTTACTTTCAGTCTGTATGTGTCTCTAGTTCTGAAGTGGGTCTCTTGTAGACAGCATATATAAGGGTCTTGTTTTTGTATCCATTCAGCCAATCTGTGTCTTTTGGTGGGAGCATTTAGTCCATTTACATTTAAGGTAATTATCGATATGTATGTTCCTATTTCCATTTTATATATTGTTTTGGGTTCGCTACTATAGGTCATTTCCTTCTCTTGTGTTTCGTGTCTAGAGAAGTTCCTTTAGCATTTGTTGTAAAGCTGGTTTGGTGGTGCTGAACTCTCTCAGCTTTTGCTTGTCTGTAAAGGTTTTAATTTCTCCATCAAATGTGAATGAGGTCCTTGCTGGGTAGAGTAGTCTTGGTTGCAGGCTATTCTCCTTCATCACTTTCAGTATGTCCTGCCACTCCCTTCTGGCTTGTAGGGTTTCTGCTGAGAGATCAGCTGTTAACCTTATGGGGATTCCCTTGTGTGTTATTTGTTGTTTTTCCCTTGCTGCTTTTAATATGCTTTCTTTGTATTTAATTTTTGACAGTTTGATTAATATGTGTCTTGGCGTGTTTCTCCTTGTATTTATCCTGTATGGGACCCTCTGTGCTTCCTGGACTTAACTATTTCCTTTCCCATATTAGGGAAGTTTTCAACTATAATCTCTTCAAATATTTTCTCAGTCCCTTTCTTTCTTTCTTCTTCTTCTGGAACCCCTATAATTTGAATGTTGGTGCGTTTCATGTTGTCCCAGAGGTCTCTGAGACTGTCCTCAGTTCTTTTCATTCTTTTTTCTTTATTCTGCTCTGCAGTAGTTATTTCCACTACTTTATCTTCCAGGTCACTTATCCGTTCTTCTGCCTCAGTTATTCTGCTATTGATCCTATCTAGAGTGATTTTAATTTCATTTATTGCATTGTTCATCGTTGCTTGTTTCATCTTTAGTTCTTGTAGGTCCTTGTTAACTGTTTCTTGCATTTTGTCCATTCTACTTCCAAGATTTTGGATCATCCTTACTATCATTATTCTGAATTCTTTTTCAGGTAGATTGCCTATTTCCTCTTCATTTGTTAGGTCTGGTGGGTTTTTATCTTGCTCCTTCATCTGCTGTGTGTTTTTCTGTCTTCTCATTTTGCTTATCTTACTGTGTTTGGGGTCTCCTTTTTGCAGGCTGCAGGTTCGTAGTTCCCGTTGTTTTTGATGTCTGTCTCCAGTGGCTAAGGTTGTTTCAGTGGGTTGTGTAGGCTTCCTGGTGGAGGGGACTAGTGCCTGTGTTGTGCTGGATGAGGCTGGATCTTGTCTCTCTAGTGGGCAGGTTCACGTCTGGTGGTGTGTTTTGGGGTGTCTGTGGCCTTATTATGATTTTAGGCAGCCTCTCTGCTAATGGGTGGGGTTGTGTTCCTGTTTTGCTAGTTGTTTGGCATAGGTTGTCCAGCACTGTGGCTTGCTGGTCGTTGAGTGAAGCTGGGTGCTGGTGTTAAGATGGAGGTCTCTGGGATATTTCCACCGTTTAATATTATGTGGAGCTGGGAGGTCTCTTGTTGACCAGTGTCCTGAAGTTGGCTCTCCTACCTCAGAGGCAGAGCCCTGACTCCTGGCTGGAGCACCAAGAGCCTTTCACCCGCACAGCTCAGAATAAAAGGGAGAAAAAGTAGGGAGAATTAGTAGAAGTATGAGTAAAGAAAGAAGGAAAGGAGGAAAGGAAGGAAGGAAGAAAGAAGCAAAGAAGGAAAGAAAGGAGGGAGGGAGGGAGGGAGGGAGGAAGGAAGGAAGGAGGGAAAGAAGGAAAAAAGACAGAAAGAAAGATGATACAGTAAAAATAAAATAAAGTATAATATAGTTATTGAATTAAAAAATATTTAGAAAAAAAAAAAAGGGACGGATAGAACCTTAGGACAAATGTTGGAAGCAAAGCTATACAGAGAAAATCTTACACAGAAGCATACACATACACCTTCACAAAAAGAGGTAAAGGGGGAAAAATCATAAATCCTGCTCCCTGAGACCACCTCCTCAATTTGGGGTGATTCGTTGTCTAAAGGAGGGAAGGAAGGAAGGAAAGAAAGAAAGAACGAAGGTAAAGTGTAATAAAGTTATCACAATTAAACTTAATTATTAAGAAAAAGAATTTTTAAAAAAAAGTCATGGACGGATAGAGCCCTAGGACAAATGGTGGAAGCAAGAGTATACAGACAGGATCTCACACAGAAGCATACACGTACACATTCACAAAAAGAGGAAAAGGGAAAAAAATCATAGATCTCGCTCCTAAATTCCACCTCTTCAATTTGGGATCATTCCTTGTCTATTCAGGTATTCCACAGATGCAGGGTATATCAAGTTGATTGTGGAGCTTTAATCCGCTGCTTCTGTGGCTGCTGGGAGAGATTTCCCTTTCTCTTCTTTGTTCTCACAGCTCACAGGAGCTCAGCTTTGGATTTGGCCCTGCCTCTGCGTGTAGGTCGCTGGAGGGCGTCTGTTTTTTCGCTCAGACAGGACGGGGTTAAAGGAGCCGCCGATTCGGGGCCTCCGGCTCACTCAGGCCGGGGGTTGGGGGATGGGGGTAGGAGGGGCACTACGTGCGGGGCGGGCCTGCAGCTGCAGAGGCAGCGTGACGTTGCGGCAGAGGCCGGCGTGATGTTGCACCAGCCTGAGACCCGCCGTGCGTACTCCCGGGGAAGTTGTCCCTGGATCCCGGGAACCTGGCAGTGGCGGGCTGCACAGGCTCCGCGGAAGAGGGGTGTGGAGAGTGACCTGTGCTCGCACACAGGCCCTTGGTGGCGGCAGCAGCAGCCTTAGCGTCTCCCGCCCGTCTCTGGGGTCCGCGGTTTTAGCCGCGGCTCGCGCCCGTCTCTGGGGTTTGCGCTTTCAGCCGCGGCTCGCGCCCGTCTCGGGGGCTCGCGCCCTCAGCCGCGGCTCGCGCCCGTCTCTGGGGTTCGCGCTTTTAGCCGCGGCTCGCGCCCTTCTCTGGAGATCCTTTAAGCAGCGCTCTTAAACCCCTCTCCTCGCGCACCAGGAAACAAAGAGGGAAGAAAAAGTCTCTTGCCTCTTCGGCAGGTGCAGGCTTTTCCCCGAACTCCCTCCCGGCTAGTCGTGGTGCACTAACCCCTTCAGGCTATGTTCAAGCCGCCAACCCCAGTCCTCTCCCTGAGCTCCGTCCAAAACCAAAACCCGATCCTCAGCTCGCAGCCCCGCCCGCCCCGGCGGGTGAGCAGACAAGCCACTCGGGCTGGTGAGTGCCGGTCAGCACCGATCGTCTGTGCAGGAATCTCCCCGCTTTGCCCTCCGCACCCGTCGCTGTGCACTACTCCGCGGTCCCGAAACTCCCCCCTCCGCCTCCCGCAGTCTCCGCCCGCGGAGGGGCTTCCTAGTGTGTGGAAACTTTTCCTCCTTCACAGCTCCCTCCCACTGGTGCAGGTGCCGTCCTTATTCTTTTGTCTCTGTTTTTTCTTTTGCCCTACCCAGGTACGTGGGGAGTTTCTTGCCTTTTGGGAGGTCTGAGGTCTTCTGCCAGCCTTCAGTAGGAGTTCTGTAGGAGTTGTTCCACGTGTGGATGTATTTCTGGTGTATCCGTGGGGAGGAAGGCGATCTCCGCGTCTTACTCTTCCGCCATCTTCAAGGTCCCCCTATTTGTAGTTTTTTAAGGAAGCTCCATACTGTTCTCCATAGTGGCTGTATCAATTTACATTCCCACCGACAGTGCAAGAGGGTTCCCTTTACTCCACACCCTCTCCAGCATTTATTGTTTCTAGATTTTTTGATGATGGCCATTCTGACCAGTGTGAGATGATATCTCATTGTAGTTTTGATTTGCATTTCTCTAAGGATTAATGATGTTGAGCATTCTTTCATGTGTTTGTTGGCAATCTGTATATCTTCTTTGGAGAAATGTCTATTTAGGTCTTCTGCCCATTTTTGGATTGGGTTGTTATTTTGATATTGAGCTGCATGAGCTGCTTGTAAATTTTGCAGATTAATCCTTTGTCAGTTGCTTCATTTGCAAATATTTTCTCCCATTCTGAGGATTGTCTTTTGGTCTTGTTTATGGTTTCCTTTGCTGTGCAAAAGGTTTTAAGTTTTATTAGGTTCCATTTGTTTATTTTTGTTTTTATTTCCATTTCTCTAGGAGGTGGGTCAAAAATGATCTTGCTGTGATTTATGTCATAGAGTGTTCTGCCTATGTTTTCCTCTAAGAGTTTGATAGTGTCTGGCCTTACATTTAGGTCTTTAATCTGTTTTGAGCTTATTGTTGTGTATGGTGTTAGGGAGTGTTCTAATCTCATACTTTTACATGTAGCTGTCCAGTTTCCCCAGCACCACTTATTGAAGAGGCTGTCCTTTCTCCACTGTACATTCCTGCTTCCTTTATCAAAGATAAGGTGACCATATGTGCGTGGGTTTATCTATGGGCTTTCTATCCTGTTCCATTGACCTATCTTTCTGTTGTTGTGCCAGTGCCATACTGTCTTGATTACTGTAGCTTTGTAGTATAGTCTGAAGTCAGGGAGCCTGATTCCTCCAGCTCCATTTTTCATTCTCAAGATTGCTTTGGATATTCGGGATCTTTTGTGTTTCCATACAAATTGTGAAATTTTTTGTTCTAGTTCTGTGAAAAAATGCCAGGGGTACTTTGATAGTGATTGCATTGAGTCTGTAGATTGCTTTGGGTAGTAGAGTCATTTTCACAATGTTGATTCTTCCAATCCAAGAACATGGTATATCTCTCCATCTATTTGTATCATCTTTAATTTCTTTCATCAGTGTCTTATAATTTTCTGCGTACAGGTCTTTGGTCTCCTTAGGTAGGTTTATTCCTAGATATTTTATTCTTTTTGTTGCAGTGGTAAATGGGAGTGTTTTCTTAATTTCACTTTCAGATTTTTCATCATTAGTGTGTAGGAATTCCAGAGATTTCTGTGCATTGATTTTGTGTCCTGCTACTTTACCAAATTCATTGATTAGCTCTAGTAGTTTTCTGGTAGCATCTTTAGGATTCTCTATGTATAGTATCATGTCATTTGCAAACAGTGACAGTTTTACTTTTTCTTTTCCAATTTGGATTCCTTTTATTTCCTTTTCTTCCCTGATTGCTGTGGCTAAAACTTCCAAAACTATGTTGAATAAGAGTGGTGAGAGTGGGCAACCTTGTCTTGTTCCTGATTTTAGTGGAAGTGTGTTCAGTTTTTCACCATTGAGGATGATGGTGGCTGTGGGTTTGTCATATATGGCCTTTATTATGTTGAGGAAAGTTCCCTCTGTGCCTACTTTCTGCAGGGTTTTCATAATAAATGGGTGTTTAATTTTGTCGAAAGCTTTCTCTGCATCTATTGAAATGATCATATGGTTTTTCTCCTTCAATTTGTTAATATGGTGTACCACGTTGATTGATTTGCGTATATTGAAGAATCCTTGCATCCTGGAATAAACCCCACTTGATCATGGTGTGTGATCCTTTTAATGTGCTGTTGCATTCTGTTTGCTAGTATTTTGTTGAGGATTTTTGCATCTATGTTCCTCAAGGATATTGGCCTGTAGTTTTCTTTCTTTGTGACATCTTTGTCTGGTTTTGGTATCAGCGTGATGGTGGCTTCATAGAATGAGTTTGGGAGTGTTCCTACCTCTGCTATATTTTGGAAGAGATTGAGAAGGATAGGTGTTACCTCTTCTCTAAATGTTTGATAGAATTCACTGTGAAGCCATCTGGTCCTGGGCTTTTGTTTGTTGGAAGATTTTTAATCACAGTTTCAATTTCAGTGCTTGTGGTTTGTCTGTTCATATTTTCTATTTCTTTCTGATTCAGTCTCAGCAGGTTGTGCATTTCTAATAATTTGTCCATTTCTTCCAGGTTGTCCATTTTATTGGCATAGAGTTGCTTGTAGTAATCTCTCATGATCTTTTGTATTTCTGCACTGTCAGTTGTTATTTCATTTCTAATTCTATTGATTTGAGTCTTCTCCCTTTTTTTCTTGATGAGTCTGGCTAATGGTTTATCAATTTTTTTATGTTTTCAAAGAACCAGCTTTTAGTTTTATTGATCTTTGCTATCGTTTTCTTCATTTCTTTTTCATTTATTTCTGCTCTAATCTTTATGATTTCTTTCCTTCTGCTAACTTTGGGGTTTTTTTGTTCTTCTTTCTCTAATGGCTTTAGGTGCAAGGTTAGGTTGTTTATTTGAGACGTTTCCTTTTTCTTAAGGTAGGATTGTATTGCTATAAACTTCCCTCTTAGAACTGCTTTTGCTGCATCCCATGGGTTTTGGGTCATCGTGTCTCCATTGTCATTTTTATCTAGGTATTTTTGATTTCCTCCTTGATTTCTTCAGTGATCACCTTGTTATTAAGTAGTGTATCGTTTAGCCTCCATGTGTTTGTATTTTTTACAGATCTTTTTCTGTAATTGATATCTAGTTTCATAGCTTTGTGGTCGGGAAAGATACTTGATACTATTTCAATTTTCTTAAATTTACCAAGACTAGGTTTGTGACCCAACATATGATCTATCCTGGAGAATGTTCCATGAGCACTTGCGAAAAATGTGTATTCTGTTGTTTTTGGATGGAATGTCCTATAAATATCAATTAAGTCCATCTTGTTTAATGTATCATTTAAAGCTTGTGTTTCCTTATTTATTTCCATTGGTGAAAGTGGTGTGTTAAGGTCCCCTACTATGATTGTGTTACTGTCAATTTCCCCTTTTATGGCTTTTAGTATTTGCCTTATATATGGAGGTGTTCCTATGTTGGGTGCATACATATTTACAATTGTTATATCTTCTTCTTGGACCGATCCCTTGAGCATTATGTAGTGTCCTTCTTTGTCTCTTGTTCTAGTCTTTATTTTAAAGTCTATTTTGTCTGATATGAGAATTGCTACTCCAGCTTTCTTTTGATTTCCATTTGCATGGAATATCTTTTTCCATCCCCTCACTTTCAGTTTGTATGTGTCCCTAGGACTAAAGTGGGTCTCTTGTAGACAGCATATATATGGGTATTGTTTTTGTATCCATTCCGCCTGTCTGTGTCTTTTGGTGGGAGCATTTAATCCATTTACATTTAAGGTAATTATTGATATGTATGCTCCTATTTCCATTTTCTTAATTGTTTTGGGTTTGTTATTGTAGGTCTTTTCCTTCTCTTGTGTTTCTTGCCTAGAGAAGTTCCTTTAGCATTTGTTGTAAAGGTGTTTTGGTGGTGCTGAACTCTCTCAGCTTTTGCTTATCTGTAAAGGTTTTAATTTCTCCATCAAATCTGAATGAGATCTTTGCTGCATAGAGTACTGTGGGGTTTTTTTGTTTTTGTTTTTTTGCGGTACGTGGGCCTCTCACTGTTGTGGCCTCTCCCGTTACAGAGCACCAGCCCCGGATGCACAGGGTCAGCAGCCGTGGCTCACGGGTCCAGCCGCTCCACGCCATGTGGGGTCTTCCTGCACCGGGGCATGAAACCATGTCCCCTGCATTGGCAGGTGGACTCTCAACTTCTGCGCCAGCAGGGAAGCCGTAGTGTAATCTTGGTTGTAGGTTTTTCTCCTTCATCACTTTAAATACGTCCTGCTACTCCCTTCTGGCTTGCAGAGTTTCTGCTGAAAGGTCAGCTGTTAACCTTATAGGGATTCCCTTGTGTGTTATTTGTTGTTTTTCCCTTGCTTTTAATATGTTATGTTTGTATTTAATTTTTCATAGTTTGATTAGTATGTGTCTTGGCGTGTTTCTCCTTGGATTTATCCTGTATGGGACACTCTGTGCTTCCTGGACTTGATTAACTCTTTCCTTTCCCATATTAGGATAGTTTCAACTATAATCTCTTCAAATGTTTTCTCAGTCCCTTTCTATTTCTCTTCTTCTTCTGCGACCCCTATAATTCGAATGTTGGTGCGTTTAATATTGTCCCAGAGGTCTCTGAGACTGTCCTCAGTTCTTTTCATTCTTTTGTCCTTATTCTGCTCTGCAGTAGTTATTTCCACTATTTTATCCTCCAGGTAACTTATCCGTTCTTCTGCCTCAGTTATTCTGCTATTGATCCCTTCTAGAGTATTTTAAATTTCATTTATTTTGTTGTTCATCGTTGCTTGTTTCATCTTTAGTTCTTCTAGTTCCTTGTTAAATGTTTCTTGCATTTTCTCTATTCTGTTTCCAAGATTTTGGATCATCTTTCCTATCATTATTCTGAATTCTTTTTCAGGTAGACTGCCTATTTCCTCTTTATTTGTTAGGTCTCATGGGTTTTTGTCTTGCTCCTTCATGTCTTGTGTGATTTTCTGTCTTCTCATTTTGCTAATCTTACTGTGTTTGATGTCTCCTTTTTGCAGGCTGCAGGTTCCTAGTTCCTGTTGTTTTTGGTGTCTGCCCCCAGTGGCTAAGGTTGTTTCAGTGGGTTGTGTAGGCTTACTGGTGGTGGGGACTGGTGCTTGTGTTCTGGTGGATGAGGCTGGATCTTGTCTTTCTGGTGGGCAGGTCCACATCTGGTGGTGTGTTTTGGGGTGTCTGTGGACTTATTATGATTTTAGGCAGCCTCTCTGCTAATGGGTGGGGTTGTGTTCCTGTCTTGCTAGTGGTTTGGCATAGGGCGTCCAGCACTGTATCTTGCTGGTCATTGAGTGAAGCTGGGTGTTTGTGTTGAGATGGAGATCTCTGAGAGATTTTCACCATTTGATATTATATGGAGTTGGGAGGTCTCTTGTGGACCAGTGTGCTGATGTTGGCTCTCCCACATCAGAGGCACAGCACTGACTCCTGGCTGCAGCACCAAGAGCCTTTCTTCCACACGGCTCAAAATAAAAGGGAGAAAAATTAAGTAAGTAAGAAAGAAAGAAAGAACGAAAGAGGATAAAATAAAGTAAGTTATAATAAAGTTATTAAAGTAAAGAATAATTATTAAGAAAAAGAATTTTTTTTAAGTAAAAAAAACAAAAACAGAACGGACAGACAGAACCCTAGGACAAATGGTGAAAGCAAAGCTGTACAGGCAAAATCTCACACTGAAGCATACACATACACACTCACAAAAAGAGGAAAAGGGGAAAAAATAATATATCTTGTTCTCAAAGTCCACCTCCTCAATTTGGGATGATTCTTTGTCTATTCAGGTATTCCAGTGATGCAGGGTACCTGATGTTGATTGTGGAAATTTAATCTGCTCCTGAGGGTGCTGGGAGAAATTTACCTTTCCCTTCTTTGTTCACACAGCCCCCGGGCGTTCAGCTTTGGATTTGGCCCCGCCTCTGCGTGTAGGTCGCCGGAGGGTGTCTGTTCTTTGTTCAGACAGGACAGGGTTAAAGGAGCAGCTGGTTTGGGGGCTTTGGCTCACTCAGGCCGGGGGAAGGGGCGGGTACGGATGTGGGGCGAGCCTGTGGAGGCAGAGGTTGGTGGGACGTTGCACCTGCCAGAGGCGTGCCGTGTGTTGTCCCGGGTAAGTTTTCCCTCGATCACGGGACCCTGGCAGTGGAGGGCTGTGCAGCCTCCCGCGAGGGGAGGTTTGGCCAGTGACCTGTGCTCGCACACAGGCTTCTTGGTGGTGGCAGCAGCAGCCTTAGTGTCTCATGCCCGTCTCTGGGGTCCGTGCTGATAGCCACGGCTCACGCCCGTCTCTGGAGCTCCTTTAAGCAGCGCTCTTAATCCCCTCTCCTGTGCACCAGGAAACGAAGAGGGAAGAAAAAGTCTCTTGCCTCTTCTCCAGGTCCAGACCTTTTCCCGGACTCCCTCCCGGCTAGGTGTGGTGCACTAACCCCTTCAGGCTGTGTTCATGCCGCCAACCCCAGTCCTCTTCCTGCAATCCGACCAATACCTGAGCCTCAGCTCTCAGCCCCCGCCCGCCCCGGCGGGTGAGCAGACAAGCCTCTCGGGCTTGTGAGTGCCGGTCGGCACCAATCCTCTGTTTGGGAATCTCTCCGCTCTGCCCTCCACACACCTGTTGCTGTGCTCTCCGAGGCTTTGAAGCTTCCCCCCACCGCCACCCGCAGCCTCCGCCTGTGAAGGGGCTTCCTAGTGTGTGGAAACCTTTCCTCCTTCACATCTCCCTCCCACTGGTGCAGGTCCCGTCCCTATTCTTTTGTCTCCGTTTATTCTTTTTTCTTTTGCCCTACCCAGGTACGTGGGGAGTTTCTTGCCTTTTGGGAGGTCTGAAGTCTTCTGCCAGCGTTTAGTGGGTGTTCTGTAGGAGTTGTTTCACGTGTAGATATATTTCTGATGTATCTGTGGGGAGGAAGGTGATCTCCTCGTCTTACTCTTCTGCCATCTTCCCCCAAAGCCCCTCTAGATTATACTTTCCAAAAGTTTGCCTCTACACCTGAATTGAGATTAATTGTAGGTTAACATGAAGTTGTAAGGAATAATACAAAGACATCCCATAGGCCCTTTACCCGGTTTCCTCAATGGTAACATTTTGCAAATCTATAATATAATACCCCAACCAGTATACTGACATTGATGCAATATGTTCATCTTACTCAAGTTTCTCTAGTTTTACTTGAACTCATTTGTTCTATACAATTTATTTTATTGAACAAGATGTAAAGATACTAAATTTCCACCACCTTTTGTAAGCATACCAACCTGCCTCGTACATAGACAGCCTCCCCCATCCTTAACCCCTGGCAATCACTAATATGGTGATCTGTTTTCCATTCCTAAGAATTTTTTTTTCAAATTGTTATGTTTCTCACTCAGCATAATTCCCTGAAGATTCATCCAAATTGTTGTGTGTATCAATTATTTGTTCCTTTTTATTGCTGAATGCTATTCCATGGTATATATAAATAGACATCTGGCTATTATGAATAAAACTGCTGTGAGCCTGTGTTGACAGGTTTTTGTGTGAATATACATTTTCATTTCTCTGGGATAAATGCTCAAGAGTGCCATTGCTGGGTGTTATGGTAATTGTGTGTTGCATTTGATAAGAAACTGCCAAAATGTTTTCTGGACAGGTTGTACCATTTTAAATTTATCTGGGGTTTTATATTGTTCCTTCATCTGGTACATAGTCCTCTGCCTTTTCATCTTGTCTATCTTTCTATGAATGTGGATTTTGTTCTACAGGCTGCAGGATTGTAGTTCTTCTTGCTTCTGCTTTCTGCCTTCCTCTCTCTGATTATTTTAAAACAACTTATTTCATTTAGATTATAATTTTATTCTTTATTTAATTTAAACTTTTACCTTTTTATTTTCTTTGAGTTTATTTTGTTTTTCTCTTTAATTTGAAACTTACATCTTTTTGTTTGTATTTTTATTTTCTCTTAAGCATATCTAATTCTGAAATCTTCCTTTGAGAATTTCTTTGGATATAAACCACAGGTTTTGATATATAATGCTCTCATTATCGTTAAATTTTCTATTTCCAATTTATCTTTAAATTTATTTCTTATTACATGAATTATTTTAAATTACTTTATCTCCAAGTTTAAGTTTTTGCTTCGCTTTTTGATATCTTTTAGTTGCAATTTTATTTCATCCTGCCTAGTGATTGTGACTATCATGAAATATGTTCTTTTGGAATATGATGTATTCCAAAACTTTTTCAGGCTGTGTCTTGTGTGTTTGAAAACGATGCACATCCTCTGTTGTGTTATATATATATATATAAAACTCTTGGATCAATTATATATATCTATTAATTAACTTTTAATCAAATCTTCTACGTCCTGTTTAAATATTTTGATTTTTTAGCTAGAGAGGTGCATTGAAATCCGAATATGTTTGTGGATTTCTCAATTTCTCCTTGCATTTTTATTACATTTTTCTTAAAAATTATGTTGCTTGCTTCATCAGTGTTTTCTTGGTTGATTGTTGCTTTTATCAATATTAAATATTCCTTTTGGTTCTTGTTCTTCTTGCTTTTCATATTGCTGCTTCCCCTCCCCCTCCCCTTTTCCTCCTCCTGTTCTTCTTTTTCTCCATTGCAAAACTTTTATTTTAATTAACTTTTTCGGGGTATATGTTTTTCCCCCTCTAATTTCTACATTTGTGTGAAATTTTGCTTTAGATATATTTCTTTTCAACAGTACTGATGAAAACTTGTGCTTTAAAAATTATGTTTAACATGGTTATGTTTAATTTGAATTTTGCCAAATTGGAATTATTTTATGTTTCTCATGTTTTTCACTCTTTCCCCACATTCTTTCCAGACTTTTGCTGAATTGACTGTCTTGTGTTTGTTGTTGTAGTTGTTTTTAAAATTTATAGTCCCTTTAATTATTTGAAAGTTTCTCTTGTTGGCATTCTAAAGTTTTAATGTACATAGATGGCCTCTTTTTAAAGTAAATTTATTGAAGTACATTGACATGTAACAATATATAATATAAAAACAATAAACTACATATATTTAAAATGTAAAATTTTATATTTTGACATATATTTCAAATATATCTGTTTGATTACATATAATTATATATTTCAAACATGCATATTTGATTTATATAAAAATATGTATGTTGATATATAACATATAATCAATTCAGAGCCCTGCTAAACATATATTTATTTTTAACATACAGTAAAACATATATGTTATATATATGTTTATATATATATATACATATATATATATATAACAGGGCTCAGAATTAATTATACACTACTCCACCTTGTCCAAAAAAAGACCTGTAGCATTCTTTTTTTTTTTTTTTTTTAAACATCTTTATTGGGGTATAATTGCTTTACAATGGTGTGTTAGTTTCTGCTTTACAACAAAGTGAATCAGCTATACATATACATATGTTCCCATATGTCTTCCCTCTTGCGTCTCCCTCCCTCCCACTCTCCCCATCCCACCCTTCCAGGCTGTCACAAAGCACCGAGCTAATATCCCTGTGCCTTGCGGCTGCTTCCCCCCAGCTATCTACCTTACTACGTTTGTTAGTGTGTATATGTCCATGACTCTCTCTCGCCCTGTCAAAACTCACCCTTCCCCCTCCCCATATCCTTAAGTCCGTTCTCCAGTAGGTCTGCGTCTTTATTCCTATCTTACCCCTAGGTTCTTCATGACATTTTTTTCCCTTAAATTCCATATATATGTGTTAGCATACGGTATTTGTCTTTTTCTTTCTGACTTACTTCACTCTGTATGACAGATTCTAGGTCTATCCATCTCATTACAAATAGCTCAATTTCATTTCTTTTTAAGGCTGAGTAATATTCCATTGTGTATATGTGCCACATCTTCTTTATCCATTCATCCGATGATGGGCGCTTAGGTTGTTTCCATGTCCTGGCTATTGTAAATAGAGCTGCAATGAACATTTTGGTACATGACTCTCTTTGAATTTTGGTTTTCTCAGGGTATATGCCAAGTAGTGGGATTGCTGGGTCATATGGTAATTCTATTTGTAGTTTTTTAAGGAACCTCCATACTGTTCTCCACAGTGGCTGAACCAATTCACATTCCCACCAGCAGTGCAAGAGTGTCCCCTTTTCTCCACACCCTCTCCAGCATTTATTGTTTCTTGATTTTTTGATGATGGCCATTCTGACTGGTGTGAGATGATATCTCATTGTAGTTTTGATTTGCATTTCTCTAATGATTAATGATGTTGAGCATTCTTTCATGTGTTTGTTGGCATTCTGTATATCTTCTTTGGAGAAATGTCTATTTAGGTCTTCTGCCCATTTTTGGATGGGGTTGTTTGTTTTTTTGTTATTGAGCTGCATGAGCTGCTTGTAAATTTTGGAGATTAATCCTTTGTCAGTTGCTTCATTTGCAAATGTTTTCTCCCATTCTGAGGGTTGTCTTTTGGTCTTGGTTATGGTTTCCTTTGCTGTGCAAAAGCTTTGAAGTTTCATTAGGTCCCATTTGTTTATTTTTGTTTTTATTTCCATTACTCTAGGAGGTGGGTCAGAAAGGATCTTGCTGTGATTTATGTCATAGAGTGTTCTTCCTATGTTTTCTTCTAAGAGTTTGATAGTTTCTGGCCTTACATTTAGGTCTTTAATCCATTTTGAGCTTATTTTTGTGTATGGTGTTAGGGAGTGATCTAATCTCATACTTTTACATGTACCTGTCCAGTTTTCCCAGCACCATTTATTGAAGAGGCTGTCCTTTCTCCACTGTACATTCCTGCTTCCTTTATCAAAGATAAGGTGTCCATATGTGCGTGGGTTTATCTCTGGGCTTTCTATCCTGTTCCACTGATCTGTCTTTCTGTTTTTGTGCCAGTACCATACTGTCTTGATTACTGTTGCTTTGTAGTATAGTCTGAAGTCAGGGAGCCGGATTCCTCCAGCTCCTTTTTTCTTTCTCAAGATTGCTTTGGCTATTCGGGGTCTTTTGTGTTTCCATACAAATTGCGAAATTTTTTGTTCTAGTTCTGTGAAAAATGCCAGTGGTAGTTTGATAGGGATTGCATTGAATCTGTAGATTGCTTTGGGTAGTAGAGTCATTTTCACAATGTTGATTCTTCCCATCCAAGAACATGGTATATCTCTCCATCTATTTGTATCATCTTTAATTTCTTTCATCAGTGTCTTATAATTTTCTGCATACAGGTCTTTCGTATCCTTAGGTAGGTTTATTCCTAGATATTTTATTCTTTTTGTTGCAATGGTAAATGGGAGTGTTTTCTTGATTTCACTTTCAGATTTTTCATCATTAGTATATAGGAATGCCAGAGATTTCTGTGCATTAATTTTGTATCCTGCTACTTTACCAAATTCATTGATTAGCTCTAGTAGTTTTCTGGTAGCATCTTTAGGATTCTCTATGTATAGTATCATGTCATCTGCAAACAGTGACAGCTTTACTTCTTCTTTTCCGATTTGGATTCCTTTTATTTCCTTTTCTTCTCTGATTGCTGTGGCTAAAACTTCCAAAACTATGTTGAATAAGAGTGGTGAGAGTGGGCAACCTTGTCTTGTTCCTGATCTTAGTGGAAATGCTTTCAGTTTTTCACCATTGAGGATGATGTTTGCTGTGGGCTTGTCATATATGGCTTTTATTATGTTTAGGAAAGTTCCCTCTATGCCTACTTTCTGGAGGGTTTTTATCATAAATGGGTGTTGAATTTTGTCGAAAGCTTTCTCTGCATCTATTGAGATGATCATATGGTTTTTCTCCTTCAATTTGTTAATATAGTTTATCACATTGATAGATTTGCGTATATTGAAGAATCCTTGCATTCCTGGAATAAACCCCACTTGATCATGATGTATGATCCTTTTAATGTGCTGTTGGATTCTGTTTGCTAGTATTTTGTTGAGGATTTTTGCATCTATGTTCATCAGTGATATTGGCCTGTAGTTTTCTTTCTTTGTGACATCCTTGTCTGGTTTTGGTATCAAGGTGATGGTGGCTTCGTAGAAGGAATTTGGGAGTGTTCCTCCCTCTGCTATATTTTGGAAGAGTTTGAGAAGGATAGGTGTTAGCTCTTCTCTAAACGTTTGATAGAATTCACCTGTGAAGCCATCTGGTCCTGGGCTTTTGTTTGTTGGAAGGTTTTTAATCACAGTTTCAATTTCAGTGCTTGTGATTGGTCTGTTCATATTTTCTATTTCTTCCTGATTCAGTCTTGGCAGGTTGTGCATTTCTAAGAATTTGTCCATTTCTTCCAGATTGTCCATTTTATTGGCATAGAGTTGCTTGTAGTAATCTCTCATGATTTTTTTTATTTCTGCAGTGTCAGTTGTTACTTCTCCTTTTTCATTTCTAATTCTATTGATTTGAGTCTTCTCCCTTTTTTTCTTGATGAGTCTGGCTAGTGGTTTATCTATTTTGTTTATCTTCTCAAAGAACCAGCTTTTAGTTTTATTGATCTTTGCTATTGTTTCCTTCATTTCTTTTTCATTTATTTCTGATCTGATTTTTATGATTTCTTTCCTTCTGCTAGCTTTGGGGTTTTTTTGTTCTTCTTTCTCTAATTGCTTGAGGTGCAAGGTTAGGTTGTTTATTCGAGATGTTTCCTGCTTCTTAAGGTGGGCTTGTATTGCTATAAACTTCCCCCTTAGAACTGCTTTTGCTGCATCCCATAGGTTTTGGGTCGTTGTGTCTCCATTGTCATTTGTTTCTAGGTATTTTTTTATTTCCTCTTTGATTTCTTCAGTGATCACTTCATTATTAAGTAGTGTATTGTTTAGCCTCCATGTGTTTGTATTTTTTACAGATCTTTTCCTGTAATTGATATCTAGTCTCATGGCGTTGTGGTTGGAAAAGATACTTGATACAATTTCAGTTTTCTTAAATTTACCAAGGCTTGATTTGTGACCCAAGATATGATCTATCCTGGAGAATGTTCCATGAGCACTTGAGAAAAATGTGTATTCTGTTGTTTTTGGATGGAGTGTCCTATAAACATCAATTAAGTCCATCTTGTTTAATGTATCATTTAAAGCTTGTGTTTCCTTATTTATTTTCATTTTGGATGATCTGTCCATGGGTGAAAGTGGTGTGTTAAAGTCCCCTACTATGAATGTGTTACTGTTGATCTCCCCTTTTATGGTTGTTAGTATTTGCCTTATGTATTGAGGTGCTCCTATGTTGGGTGCATAAATATTTACAATTGTTATATCTTCTTCTTGGATCGATCCCTTGATCATTATGTAGTGTCCTTCTTTGTCCCTTTTAATAGTCCTTATTTTAAAGTCTATTTTGTCTGATATGAGAATTGCTACTCCAGCTTTCTTTTGGTTTCCATTTGCATGGAATATCTTTTTCCATCCCCTTACTTTCAGTCTGTATGTGTCTCTAGTTCTGAAGTGGGTCTCTTGTAGACAGCATATATAAGGGTCTTGTTTTTGTATCCATTCAGCCAATCTGTGTCTTTTGGTGGGAGCATTTAGTCCATTTACATTTAAGGTAATTATTGATATGTATGTTCCTATTTCCATTTTATATATTGTTTTGGGTTCGCTACTATAGGTCATTTCCTTCTCTTGTGTTTCGTGTCTAGAGAAGTTCCTTTAGCATTTGTTGTAAAGCTGGTTTGGTGGTGCTGAACTCTCTCAGCTTTTGCTTGTCTGTAAAGGTTTTAATTTCTCCATCAAATGTGAATGAGATCCTTGCTGGGTAGAGTAGTCTTGGTTTCAGGCTATTCTCCTTCATCACTTTCAGTATGTCCTGCCACTCCCTTCTGGCTTGTAGGGTTTCTGCTGAGAGATCAGCTGTTAACCTTATGGGGATTCCCTTGTGTGTTATTTGTTGTTTTTCCCTTGCTGCTTTTAATATGCTTTCTTTGTGTTTAATTTTTGACAGTTTGATTAATATGTGTCTTGGCGTGTTTCTCCTTGTATTTATCCTGTATGGGACCCTCTGTGCTTCCTGGACTTGATTAACTATTTCCTTTCCCATATTAGGGAAGTTTTCAACTATAATCTCTTCAAATATTTTCTCAGTCCCTTTCTTTCTTTCTTCTTCTTCTGGAACCCCTATAATTCGAATGTTGGTGCGTTTCATGTTGTCCCAGAGGTCTCTGAGACTGTCCTCAGTTCTTTTCATTCTTTTTTCTTTATTCTGCTCTGCAGTAGTTATTTCCACTACTTTATCTTCCAGGTCACTTATCCGTTCTTCTGCCTCAGTTATTCTGCTATTGATCCTATCTAGAGTGATTTTAATTTCATTTATTGCATTGTTCATCGTTGCTTGTTTCATCTTTAGTTCTTGTAGGTCCTTGTTAACTGTTTCTTGCATTTTGTCCATTCTACTTCCAAGATTTCGGATCATCCTTACTATCATTATTCTGAATTCTTTTTCAGGTAGATTGCCTATTTCCTCTTCATTTGTTAGGTCTGGTGGGTTTTTATCTTGCTCCTTCATCTGCTGTGTGTTTTTCTGTCTTCTCATTTTGCTTATCTTACTGTGTTTGGGGTCTCCTTTTTGCAGGCTGCAGGTTCGTAGTTCCCGTTGTTTTTGATGTCTGTCTCCAGTGGCTAAGGTTGTTTCAGTGGGTTGTGTAGGCTTCCTGGTGGAGGGGACTAGTGCCTGTGTTGTGCTGGATGAGGCTGGATCTTGTCTCTCTAGTGGGCAGGTTCACGTCTGGTGGTGTGTTTTGGGGTGTCTGTGGCCTTAGTATGATTTTAGGCAGCCTCTCTGCTAATGGGTGGGGTTGTGTTCCTGTTTTGCTAGTTGTTTGGCATAGGTTGTCCAGCACTGTGGCTTGCTGGTCGTTGAGTGAAGCTGGGTGCTGGTGTTAAGATGGAGGTCTCTGGGAGATTTCCGCTGTTTAATAGTATGTGGAGCTGGGAGGTCTCTTGTTGACCAGTGACCTGAAGTTGGCTCTCCTACCTCAGAGGCAGAGCCCTGACTCCTGGCTGGAGCACCAAGAGCCTTTCATCCACACGGCTCAGAATAAAAGGGAGAAAAAGTAGAGAGAATTAGTAGAAGTATGAGGAAAGAAAGAAGGAAAGGAGGAAAGGAAGGAAGGAAGAAAGAAGCAAAGAAGGAAAGAAAGGAGGGAGGGAGGGAGGGAGGGAGGAAGGAAGGAAGGAAGGAAGGAGGGAAAGAAGGAAAAAAAGACAGAAAGAAAGATGATACAGTAAAAATAAAATAAAGTATAATATAGTTATTGAATTAAAAAATATTTAGAAAAAAAAAAAGGGACGGATAGAACCTTAGGACAAATGTTGGAAGCAAAGCTATACAGAGAAAATCTTACACAGAAGCATACACATACACCTTCACAAAAAGAGGTAAAGGGGGAAAAATCATAAATCCTGCTCCCTGAGACCACCTCCTCAATTTGGGGTGATTCGTTGTCTAAAGGAGGGAGGGAAGGAAGGAAAGAAAGAACGAAGGTAAAGTATAATAAAGTTATTACAATTAAACTTAATTATTAAGAAAAAGAATTTTTAAAAAAAAGTCATGGACGGATAGAGCCCTAGGACAAATGGTGGAAGCTAGAGTATACAGACTAGATGTCACACAGGAGCATACACGTACACCTTCACAAAAAGAGGAAAAGGGAAAAAAATCATAGATTTCGCTCCTAAATTCCACCTCTTCAATTTGGGATCATTCCTTGTCTATTCAGGTATTCCACAGATGCAGGGTATATCAAGTTGATTGTGGAGCTTTAATCCGCTGCTTCTGTGGCTGCTGGGAGAGATTTCCCTTTCTCTTCTTTGTTTTCACAGCTCACAGGAGCTCAGCTTTGGATTTGGCCCTGCCTCTGCGTGTAGGTCGCTGGAGGGCGTCTGTTTTTTCGCTCAGACAGGACGGGGTTAAAGGAGCCGCCGATTCGGGGCCTCCGGCTCACTCAGGCCGGGGGTTGGGGGATGGGGGAAGGAGGGGCACTGCGTGCGGGGCCGGCCTGCGGCGGCAGAGGCAGCGTGACGTTGCGGTAGAGGCCGGCGTGACGTTGCACCAGCCTGAGGCCCGCCGTGCGCTGTCCCGGGGAAGTTGTCCCTGGATCCCGGGAACCTGGCAGTGGCGGGCTGCACAGGCTCCGCGGAAGAGGGGTGTGGAGAGTGACCTGTGCTCGCACACAGGCCCCTTGGTGGCGGCAGCAGCAGCCTTAGCGTCTCCCGCCCGTCTCTGGGGTCCGCGGTTTTAGCCGCGGCTCGCGCCCGTCTCGGGGGCTCGCGCCCTCAGCCGCGGCTCGCGCCCGTCTCTGGGGTTTGCGCTTTCAGCCGCGGCTCGCGCCCGTCTCGGGGGCTCGCGCCCTCAGCCGCGGCTCGCGCCCGTCTCTGGGGTTCGCGCTTTTAGCCGCGGCTCGCGCCCGTCTCTGGAGTTCCTTTAAGCAGCGCTCTTAGACCCCTCTCCTCGCGCACCAGGAGACAAAGAGGGAAGAAAAAGTCTCTTGCCTCTTAGGCCGGTGCAGGCTTTTCCCCGAACTCCCTCCCGGCTAGTCGTGGTGCACTAACCCCTTCAGGCTATGTTCAAGCCGCCAACCCCAGTCCTCTCCCTGAGCTCCGTCCAAAACCAAAACCTTAGCCTCAGCTCGCAGCCCCGCCCGCCCCGGTGGGTGAGCAGCAAGCCTCTCGGGTTGGTGAGTGCTGGTCGGCACCGATCTTCTGTGCAGGAATCTCCCCGCTTTGCCCTCCGCACCCGTCGCTGTGCACTACTCCGCGGTCCCGAAACTCCCCCCTCTGCCTCCCGCAGTCTCCGCCCGCGGAGGGGCTTCCTAGTGTGTGGAAACTTTTCCTCCTTCACAGCTCCCTCCCACTGGTGCAGGTGCCGTCCTTATTCTTTTGTCTCTGTTTTTTCTTTTGCCCTACCCAGTTACGTGGGGAGTTTCTTGCCTTTTGGGAGGTCTGAGGTCTTCTGCCAGCCTTCAGTAGGAGTTCTGTAGGAGTTGTTCCACGTGTGGATGTATTTCTGGTGTATCCGTGGGGAGGAAGGCGATCTCCGCGTCTTACTCTTCCGCCATCTTCAAGGTCCCCCCCTGTAGCATTCTTTTAATTTTCTCCTCTCCTTCCCTATCTCCTGTCAACTATAATGTTGACATTATCTAGAATTTGTTTCATCCTTTTGTAGTTTTGTTGTTAGTATTAACATTCACTCCTTATTTACAGCTGTTAAGTTTCAGTCCATTCCTCTGGATGTTGCAGTTTTGTTTTCTTTCTTTGTTTAGATGCTGTTTCTCATCTTGCAGGGATTCTCAATAGTTTTCCTGAATGTGAGGTTTGCTGAACGTTCCTCATCTAAGTTTCAAAAGGTATTTTGTAATAGAAATTTGGGATAGGAAGGAGGGACCATGACATATTCTAAGGCTGCCATCTTGACCAACAACTCAGGGGGCACTTCTTGTGTGAACAGGAGGCAGGCAGGTGTTTGGAAGTCAGACTTGTCTGTCACATGTCTGCTCATCTCTGCTCCCCTGACTGCTAACAAAGTAGTCAACCTCATTGAGCTTCACTTTCCTAACCTGTAAAATGGACATCATAGCAGTCTTGTAAAGATGAAATGAGTTGAAGAATGACAAATAGGCTTGTATTACTACATGTTTGTTGCTTAATAAATATTGATTTCTTTTCTTTTCTGGTCAAATAAAATGAAATATGATACTTTTAATCAAACTAAGTTGTAGACATGTGGACTATATTAATCCCCAAGAGTTTGTTTAGTTTGTATACATAATTATGTTTGAAAATCATTTAAATAAGGTCTTTAGGGGACTTCCCTGGTGGTCCACTGGTTAAGACTCTGTGCTTCCACTGCAGGGGGCACAGGTTTGATCCCTGGTCGGGGAACTAAGATCCCACATGCCATGCGGTGTGGCCCCAAAAAAACCCCAAATAAAAGTGGTGGAAAAAATATGCTAGTGAAATTTATTTTAAAAATAACTAAAATAAATAAGGTCTTTGGTGACATATTGATCGAGGATTCCAGTGGCATGTCTGGGAATGTACCCCCAATATTTTGAAGAGAGCGTTGTGGTAGATGACCCTGTCTTGCATAATGCCATCATGTGGATCCAGCAGTAGGAGGGCATTGACTATCAGTTGATCGCTGAGTTATTTATGATGCTGTTACATAGGGCAGGTGTCCAGAGTAAGGTTCAGATGCTGCTCTGCTTTGGGCTTGTCACTTGCCACTGCAGCCGGCAACTTGAGTTTGAGAACTGCTTCCTGCTTTACAGAAAACATGAATAAACAGAGAATGACAAAAAGATGTGACTTAGTATTGAGATCCTACTTTCTTTTAATTTCTAATACTTGTTACTCAGACTCCTCGTCTAGGTATCAACTTTCAGTTTCCTGATTCTGCAGGCATTCCTGGATTGCAGCTACTTTGTTTCTTGTCCCAGTTACTGATCTCCATGGATTGTAGGCCCCTTGTTATTTATTAACCTTGGCAGTTGCCCTTTTCTTCAAGATTTGCATGAAACTGTCAATGAGACCATCATGTAGGAGAGAATACAAATGCATGAGAAACTATGAAATAGTCATTGTGGCACTGCGAAGACAAATCATGGCAGACTTATTTCATTTTCGTCTCTGATAGAGTGACAGGCCTCATAAACAAGGGGGAGTAATGGACAAGATCTATGTTGCTTCCCTGTAATTACTCCTGAAACACTCCAGGTATGACAGGCCATATTTTATGTCTCCATACAGTTGAGAAACAGGATCTTTGTCACTGGATCTGATTTACTGTCCAGTTTTTCTGAGAGTCTGCATCCAAACTGATATGCTGAATAAGTTGTGCTAACAAAAACCAGGGCAACAGAGCTAAATAAAGAATTAAAATAACTCTGTCCATTTAAAAAAGGCCATGAGAGGCTTCCTACATGTGTAAAATTATAGTCAAAATAGCACGAAGGGGTTCAGGTTGTAAGGTTAAGAAAACACATTGGGGCTTGAAGATGCAAGCTATATCTTAACAAAAAATACAGGAAGAATTGAGAAGGTGTTGTAAATTTTTCAATGAAGGATACAACTTTTGTTTTTGAGACACTTTAGGCAAGGTGTTTGAGAATGCTTTGAAGTGGGTTGGATTTGGATCCCCTCCTTCAATCCAGTAAAGTATTTTTATGTATGTGTAATTTCATGGGGAAAGTGGAATGAGAAAGAATATGGATGTCACCAGAGACAAGAAAAAAAGGTTTTGTTATTAAATGAAAACGAAAACAAGCTAATTTGTATCCTACTTGTGGTGGGTGAGCAACATGACTTTTACATGTGAAAGGTGGTCTATTCAGTTTTTCTTTATAATTTAACAATTTTAATTGCAAAGCAAAGGATAAAAGTCCAGCTGAATTCTGTTTGTTGTTTAACAGAGAGATGAATGGGTTTTATAATTTCAGTATCCAATCTTTTTTTTTTAAAGGGAAGATGGATTATTCTCATTCTTAATGGAAACTGTGAACAGTGTTGACCCAACTGAATTATAGATTTGTGTAAAAGAGAGGAAAGTGGTTTTGTTACAGAATGAGCTTCTGTGTTTCCTCTACCCCTCAGCTCAATCACTGTTTCATTAGAGAAGTCTTCTCTGACCTCCAGACTAGGTCAGCTCAGCCTTTGATAAATTCACAGCACCAAGTATGTGTAGCTGTCTGTGTGTGACACACATCCACATACAAAGGCCATATTTGTGATTTTTAATTTAATCTTCCCCAGTAGATAGACTGTAAGTGCCTCTGAACATAGGCACTCACAAGTTCTGGCTCACTATTTCTAACCGAAGCCTAGTGTCTGACACCTATTAGACTCTCAATAAATGAATGTGACAATGAATGAGTGAATGTAGTCTAGATACTAAAATACTTCAAAAAAACCCCTAGACTATGAGGAGGAATAAAAATGTGGTCATTGCCCATGAAAGGAGTTTTCACTTAAAAAGTTTTATGGTATGTGTATTACCTTTTGAGCAAGGAAGGCAGCTTCCCAAATATATGGGAGAGGCAGAGTGGTGGGTAGGAGGTAATACTGTCATGTTCTGGGTGGGTGGCAGATGGATATGAAGTGGGCCTTGTTTCAGCCTCTGCTCGACCCAATTTCAGCCACTGTAGCTGAACATGTTTCTCTTTCATCGTGCAATTGAAAGCCTCTTTAAAAGCACTTAGTGGGTCCTTCTGATATAGCAAGTGAGAGTGATCAAAACCATGAGAGAACTAGACATTGTTGGGTCACCCTGGAAACCTGTTTTTTCACTCCCCTCCACTAACAGTTGTTTCACGGAACCAAAAGTTGGTTCATTTACTGGAGAGCAGGAAAGGTAGTAGTGATTTTCACAGCAATTGAACACATTTAGATTAATTTTCTAACTTTTGGCGACTTCATGATTTCATGCCTACCTCTTTGTTGGGGAAGTCCAGGACTTGTATCTTACATCTGTCATTTTGTTTTCTCCTAAAGTAAAGGAGAACAGAGGGAAAGAGATCTTAACAAGGAAGGGAAAAATAAGATGGAAAGAATACAAACTTTCATCTTGTAGTCACTATGAAATCAAGTCCAGAATGATGGTGGCTTTCAGGGCAGACATGCATGATTCTCACCTCCTACAGCCTTTTCTCTGTGACTCATTATTTTCCATATTCATTAATAATTTTTGTATTAGGGTTATAATGCAAAGGTTACCAAGTGTTTTCCCTTTCATTTGAAGCTAAAACAAAAGAAAAGAGGCTTAATCCAAAGGATCTGATGAACTGGTGAGGTTTTGAGATTTGGAGATTAAAAGGGAAGTTGTGGTTACTTATTTGGACTTCATTAGAAGGAGATATTTTCTTTTCTTAGTCTAGTATGGATTCGATCCCATAAAGAAATAAACTGGTACTCAGAAGTGCATCTAGGTCAGTGGTGGGTAAATTTTGAATTTTATAAACGAATGTCCTTTACATTATAATCTAAGTTACTTCCATTTCCTTTTGAACTGCCTTTTATCTGAAAAGCAAAACTTGAACCCATGAAGTAATAATTCTTACCGGTGGAAGGGTTTGTGGAAGTCAGACATAATCAAATTTCAGATGTAAGGCCTCAATTTGGCTTGTGGTGAGAGGCAGTGAATTGAGAAGTACATCCTGAGTTGGAATTTAGCACTTCTGTCAAAGTCTGGGCTAGAGATTATCACGAGCAGCCACTTAAGCCTCAACTTAAGATGATTATTATGATTATAATGATTGAGATGATATGTCTGTGAGAAGTGATAAATATGTCTAAAAGAAAACTGTTTTTCTACCTTTGATGAGGGCTTAATTTCTGTGGAGTGTGTATGTGTGTTTATGTGCCTGTGTGTGAGGTGACCCAAGGCAGCTTCTCCAGATCAGAGAAGGTATTGTTTATGAGGAAACCATTGAGGACCATGGGGGGCCTGGGTGGGTTAGTGTGTGGGTGGGATTTTGCTGAAAATGAGAGGATCTCTGTGGTTGGAATGGAGAAATCAAACATAACACACTCTCCAATATAATGAACTAGGCGGCTGCTAACTAGGTTTCCTCCGCTTTTACTTCTGTAATAATAACATAAAAGTGAGATAGTGTGACTTAATTCAGTGTGGTGGAGACCCTTCACTTGTGTGAAATAACAGTTTCATGCCAATGAAGGAAAAACATGGGTAGTGATTGAAAGAAAATATTCTGGTAATCTCATTCTTGATGTGTAGAAAGGTTGCTTAGACTAAAATTATTTATACGCCAATGTGGAAACAATTACTTTTCAACTGACTTGCATTATTAATGAAGACGATGTGCGTTTCTGAGGAGGTTGCATTTGTAACAAATTCAGCAGGGTATCCTTAGAGTATTTTTATAGGAATGCCACTGTTTTTGACATATTGGAAAACCGTACTCTCTTAATTGCACATAAATGTTACAATTCATTAAGAAACTGATGTAAGAATATTGTTCATTCAAGAAAAAAGACTATGGTTGCCTCACAATATTTTCTGAAAAGTAAACAAATATGATTTACAGTATGATAAACTTTTTTTTTTTTTTTTTTGCGGTACGCGGGCCTCTCACTGTTGTGGCCTCTCCCGTTACGGAGCACGGGCTCCGGACGCGCAGGCTCAGCGGCCATGGCTCAGGGGCCTAGCCGCTCCATGGCATGTGGGATCTTCCCGGACCGGGGCACGAACCCGTGTTCCCTGCATTGGCAGGCGGACTCTCAACCACTGCGCCACCAGGGAAGCCCATGATAAACTTTTTGATGTATGGTATCCGATCAACTTTTTAGTGTTAAACTATTATAATAACATTAGTAATCATACATTTTATATAACTTGATAGCCTTAGGAATGGGGCCAATCATCCACCCATCCATCCATTCATTACTTTTCTAGCTACTTCCTCGGGCCATATGAATGATGCAGTCTAGTTTCACATTTGTCGTTGTGAAACAATCTTTTATTTATTTATCACTGAAACCCTGGCACATTTCCTGTCACTTCTAGATGACTTTTTCTGAGCTCACAGTGACTCAGTGTTCTTCATGGGCTAGTAGAGAGAACTGAAGAGGACCATACATGTTGTCTGACCAAACTTGTCAATGAAACTGAGGTCCAGAGATACAAAGTAATAAGATTGATGACACCAAGACTATTGTTATATTCATTTTAACTGTCTGCATTTCTAGCCCATCTTTCCCTTTAATCTCAGAAGAGAGGTCGCTCCTCATTTATAAAGGGAGAGACTCCGAGTTGGGTCCCATTCCTTCCCCGTCTGGGAGGCACCTAATTTCCTTAATAAACACTTGATATATTCTCATCCTGAGATTTTTAGCCAAATGGGAACCAGGAATGGATTGAAATTTGGTAGAATAGGGGTATGTGTGTGTGCTTATGTGTGTGCATGGATGCATGTGTGTGTGTGTGTGTGTGGTGGTGGTGGTGGTTTGAGGACTCCATCTTTTGACAGGAACACAGAGTAGAGGGAGAGGAAGAAGGGAGGTCTACTGTTTCATTTGGAAAACATTAATTGGAGGACTACAGTATTCTGCTCTTATCCACACTATTTATTATGCCCTAATGATGGGCCTGACACTTTTTAATTTTGATAATTTATGAAAAATCACATAATTTTCATCAATGTATTTATAACAGTCTTATGAAATAAATATTATTACCCACATTTTTTCAGATGAGAAAATTATAGCAAAGAAAAATTAAGTGATTTGTCTAAAGTCTTATCACTAACTACTGGTGGCAGAGCTAAGATTTAAGCCAGATTTCTCCAACTCTTAAGAAATAAACCTTACTGCTTCTGTCAGACCCAACCTATGCTGGTCTTAGAGAGGGAATTATGTCATAGTTTCCAAGAGTGGGGAGATAAATATGCAGGTAAAAAATGGGTATGAAACCTTATACCCATTGGTTAGCAAGATTCAGTTATGCAAAATGAGTAAGTTCTATAGATCTGCTGTACAACATTGTGCCTACGGATGACAGTAATGTGTTGTACACTTAAAAATCTGTTGAGGGTAGAGCTCATGTTAAATGTTCTTACCACAATAAATTAAAAAATTGTATATGGATTATAAAATAACCATCTGTTTACATATATTTTAAAAAGTATTATGCAGTTGGATGAGGGCAGGAACTATAAGTACTTTTTATTTGTTAAAATAATTTTTGTCGTGTGATATATATATAAAGAGTGTTTATCAAATATATATACAGTATCAAAGCAGTAAAATGGACTTACCATGCAGCTTAAAGGAAAAAAAGAAAAACTCTACCAGTGGTTTAGGTGTCATCATGGCCCTTTATAATGCAACACCCTTCCCTCTGCCTTAGAGACCACTATCCTGGTTTTGTTTCCATAGCAAGGAATGTGTCCACACACAATATATTGTTTAGTTTTTGCATTTAGTATAAATGGATTCCTGTACTATACGTGACTTGCTTATTTGCCTCAACATTATGTGTTTTAGATTCATCATCATGATATGTGAGACTGTAGTTCATTTTTCTCCCACAGCTGAAGTGTTCCATTGTATGACTGCTGCAATTCTTTTTTAACCAGTCCAATGTGAGGTAGATATCATGATTATCTCTAGTTCTGTGCTTTGTACAAACAGTGCTTCTATAAACATTTTTGTTCACATCTCTCAGTGCACATGCGCACTAAGTATATATACACCTGGGAGTGGAATTGCCGTGCACTTGGTCAGTTTTACAAGATGATGTGAAATTTTATTCCGTTACCACCAGATCGCTGGGAATGTGATAACTACGTTTTCAGGTTACATTTCTCTGATTATTAATAAGAATTTTTTAAAAGATGAGAATCATTTCATATGTCTCCTACTATAATGGACCTTTTCAAGCCTTCTGTTCATTTTCATTGAACTTTCTTTTTAATTGATTCATTAGATTTCTTTCCATATTCTGAATATATCCTTTATTGGTTACCTGCATATGTACTGCAGGATCTTCTCACAGTATGTCACATATCTTTTCATTTTCTTTCTGGCATCTTCTTATGAATAGATCTTCATTTAATGTGATGAAGTCAATCTTTCATGGTTTGTGCTTTTGTCATCTTGTTTGAGGTCATAGAAATATTCTCCTATGTTTCCTTATGCATATTTAAATTTTTTTCCACTTTTGCTTAAATTCTAGACAGATTTAGAAGTTATTTTTATTAGGAAATGAGGTAGGGATTTCTTTTCACTTTCCTACGTGTGGATAGTCAGTGATTCTACCACCATTATTGAATTGTTCATTCCCCCCCACCCACATCTATAGTGTTAACCTTTTTTATATATCAGGCTTTCATAGATATATGGCGTTTTGGGGAGTTATCTGTCTTTCCATATAATTTAGTGTGATAAGCCACATTATCAAATTTGTATATGTGTTTACCACATGCCAAACACTGTTCTAAGATAACATATACTCTTTATAAGGAAGGTACTCTTATTATCCTCAATTTATAGATGTAGCAGCTGAAGTGCAAAGAGTTAACTTATCCAAGGTCACACTATCCAGAAAGTGGCACAGCCAGCGTTCCAGCACAAGCAGTATGGCTCTGTATACTGTGCTGCCTCTCCAGTACTTGTTGCCTCATAGTACTAGAGGTTTATGATTAATGTTAGTATAACGTACAGCAAATCTTCCAATCTGGTGCTGCTCATCTCAGAGTGCTGTGACCTTTCTTGGTACTTTTGTCTTCCATATAAGTTTTAGAATCACCAGATAAATCTATACACACACACACACACACACACACACACACACACAAAAACACACACAGAGGAATACCTACGAACTGTTGATATAAATTTGATCTTACATTGAAACTGTAGGTCAATTAGTAGACAACTGGCATCTCATGATACTAAGCATGGTCTATCTTTCCATGTGTGTATAATTTTCTCCATAAAAGTTTTACATGTCTTGTTAAGTTTATTTCTAAAAACATATGTATAGTGCTCGCTTTGGCAGCACATATACTAAAAACATATGTATAAAATATATTATGTATTATATGTTAACTCATTTACTTCATTTGTGAGCTTCACAAGGACATAAATGTTTTTCTTTTATTTACCTATTTTTAACTTATGAAATCCCAGTACATGAGCTAGTACATGACACATAATGACCACTTAATGAATATTTCTTGAACTAATAAATTATAATGGCATACGTAAAAACTGTGTTTTCTAACCATTTATAGATATTGAATAGGAAAGCCCTTAATGTTTCCTTATTAAACTTATAGCCAAGTATAATGACAAACTTTGATCATTTCTAAAAATTTGTTGAACATTCTCTTGTGATTTGTATGTTATGAGGTACAACATGATTTTTCTTTCAATCCAAACACTTTAATTCATTTTCTCGTCTTATTGGAACTAGCTAGAATTTCTAGTTCAGTGATGAAAGCGAATGTTCTTACCTTGTTCTAGATTTCAGAAAAATACTTTTCTGTTTTACCATCAATTATGATGTTTGCTCTAGGGTTTTTTTAAAAATACCCTTTGTCATGTTACAGAAGGGTCCGTTTACTCTAGTCTGCTGATAATTTTGTAACAAATAGTCAAATATTATCAAATCCTTTACTATATTTATTAAGATCATTTTTTTCTCTTTTAATCTGTTAGCATAGTGAATTCGAGCAATACAGTTTATAATGATGACTCAATCTTGCATTTTTGGAGTAGACTTCTTTGGTCATTATGCATAATTATATGTGGACGTGTAACTTTTTTATAGATTGTTAAGGTTTTTTGGCTGATATTTTATTGAGAATTTTTCATCTGTATACATAAGTGAGAGTGGCAGTAATATTTTTTTACATACTGCTTATCTAATTTGGTATCAAGGTAAACTAGCCTCAGAAAAGAATAAGACTTTTCCTAACTTTTCCAGATTCTGAAGGAGTTAATGTTAGACTGAATTAATCTGTTAACATTCCTGAAAAACCATCTACACCTGGTGATACTTTTTGTGATAACATATTAATTCTGATTCATTTTTTTTCAATACTTATAGTACCATTTATAATAGTTGTAGTATCAAGAAAAGGTTTTCTCTTTTTTTGAGCCATTTTGCTCTGTTAAGTTTTGCTAAATTACATTTTGTGAAAATTTGTTTATTCCACATACATTTTCACATTTATTAGCATACAGTTTTCATCTCTGACACAAAGTTGTTTTAAGTCTGCTGCACCATCGTTTATATTTATTTTTAATTATATTTTTATTTATTTCTGTTTTTTTCCTTGACCAGTGATTTTAGGCACTTTTATTCTTTTTTTCAAAGAACTAACTTTTGGTTTGTTTACTGTCTTCATCAGATTTTTTGTTTTCATCTTCATTAGTTTTTACACTTAGCTATTTCATTCATTAAATTTCTTTTTATTTTTTAAAAAAATTCTTCATTTGGTTGCTGAGCTCATTTATTTTCAGCTTTTCATCTCTGTATGGTAAGTATTCAGTACTTACTTTCTCTTAGGTTTATCATACAATTTTCATATGTAGTACCATAATTCATCACCTATTATAACCATTATTTTATATAACACTTAGAAAAAATACGATGATAACATAATAGCTTCTCATCATTTCTAATTTTTATTTTATACTTGTTTAAAGATTCTTTAAATGTTTTAAGACATATAATTGTGTCATACATTGCTCTTGTGCATACATGTGAAAAAATACATAAAACTAAATTGGTTAAGATATTTAATAAACTTCTTCACAGCCAGAATTCAACTCTTCTGAATCACTTATTGATTGAGTCATGGACTCTTATTTTTGTCTACATTATGTCATCCTCTGTGCTATCAAGAGCTTTTATTAAAGAGTGCTTTACTATTTTTCCTTGGATTTTCTTCCAGAATGTTCACAGCTATTCTGTGAGTTTTGATGCTGGTGCTTTTTTGATCTTACCAGAAGTATGTCACTGGATCATATTTGGTCAACAAACAAGATTTGTATTTCTTCCTCAAATGGTTCTAAATATGAACTATGAAATATGGAGGGTGCAATTTTCTTAAGTCACCAGGAATAACAATTACGTGCAGTTAATGCAATTACATCTGGTCAACTAAAATTGAAAGTCATCATTGCTTATAAGATACATTCTGATTTCAGAAATATTAAAATGTGAAAAACTGCATGCCTTAGATTAGAAGATAGTGCTCAGCTCTAAGTATTTTCTAATTTCTATTTTGATATCTTCTTTCTTCTTTGACCAATAGGTTATATAAAAGCCTATTTTAACATTTCTAAATGCATGAGTGTTTTATTTTATTTTTGCTATTGACTGCTTACTTCTGTTTTTAGTCAGAAAATATATTATGCGTTGTACTATAGTGTTTTTAAAATTTGGCAAGACTTGTTTTATGGCTTGATGTAGTCAATTTTTGTTAACATTCTTTGTATGTTTGAGAAGAATTAAATTCTCCAGTTTTTGTGGCTTATGAATTGTGTTATTCAGTATCTTTAATGATTTTTTTATCTACTCGATAAGTCAGTTAAGAGAGATGGATAAATAGCTCCAATTATCTTTATAAATTTTTCAAAATCTCCTTGTACATTGGCAATTTCTGCTTTATATATTTTAAACCTATATTACAAGGTACATACTAATTTAAAATTATGTCTTTCTAGGGGATTGAAATTTTGATCAATATGTAGTTAGTCTACATATCACTATTATGCATCTAATGTCTATTATGCATTCATTATATCTCTAGCAATAATTTTTAAAGTATTAGATCTCTAGCAGTATTTGTATTTATCTCTAACAATAATATTTAGGTGGAGGTCTATTTTATCTGTTATTAATACCATAATTATTTTGATTATAATTTATCTGTCATATAAATTTTAGCCTTTAACGTTCAACCTTTCAGTGTTCTTACACTCTTTTGAATCTCTTGTAAACAGTTCGTAGTTGTATTTTTAAAAAATTCACTTTACCAATCTGGTTTTTAACCAAAGATTTTAGTTTATTTACATTAGTTTTAATTACCAATACTTTAAAATTCATATCTATAATCTTACTTTGGGTTTTCAATTTTTAATTTTTCTGTTTCTTTTCCTTCTTTTCTGTTTTCTTTTGAAATGAGTTATAACTCTCCTATTTTGGGAGTTATAATTTCCATGTCTATCCTTTTAGTGATTTCTCTAGATATCTTAATGTGTATGTTTAACAAAGTCTACGAGTATCTTTACCTTCTTTCAGTGCAATATAAGGGATTTAAAATCAACTTCACTCATTCCCTTCTGAGCTTTTTACCATTGTTCTAATCTTTTATTTCTATTTAGTTTTTAATGCAAGAAATTAGGTATCATAGTTACTAAAATATACATAATAGTGAATATTTTTTCTCTAACTTTCTAAAATGTAATCTTAGAATTTAATCCTTTATTATATTATATATTACATTATATTCTCCAGTTTGTGTCCCTAACATATTCTATGCTCCTTAAGACCAAGTCTCTGATTTTATTTATTTTTTAAATTAATCCACAGTGCTTGAGGCAATGCCATGTACTTATCAGGTACTTAATAACTCACTGGCTCACTGCCTCATCTTGCAATTATACTTGTGAGTTTTCATTGACTGAGAAAATTTAACATCCAAGTTAAAATATTTAGAGATTTTTTTTTTCCTTCTACGGTTAGTATTGGTTTTTTATGTTCCATTTCCATGGGACTGACTCAACTGGAAGTTCTAATTACCAGGCCAAGCAGGTGTGGGAAGTAGTGGGTGGAAGGAGAGGTAAAGAGAAAAAATGAGGAATGCAAAAAATATTGTTGCATTTTGTGACTATGTGAAAACCAGTAAAACTAATATGGTTCCATTGTTTTTCATTTGCTGCTCTTCTACCTAACTATATTCTTTCCCTTTCAAATTATTGACCTGTATGAGTTCTCATAACGTTCCCACGCTGTAGATGAGGCAGTGATACATTTTATTCCTTGGCCTTGTTCTGCATCGAACCAGGCCATGTTAGATCCAGGACAAAATTCACATCTCTTTTCTTCTTATCCATGATGTTCTTTTTCAGTATTCCAGCATCTTTCAGATAAAAACCCTCTTTCTTCAGTATGTGGTAAATACCCTTGTTAATTTTTCAGCCTTATCTTTTCTAATTGGTTCATCTAGAAAAACATTTCTTTCCCACTAATAAAAACATTTTTTGCCTTACAATATCTGATCCAAGAATAGTTTAAAAATAAACCTGAATTTCACTTAAGATAATGTAATAAAGACTCCAGATCAGACATCTGTTACTCGTTATTTATAACCTCTGGCTAAAAGTTATGCTAATCAGGAGTTATTGTTATTTACTTCTCAGACCGCTTGCTGAGAAGACTCATGCATTGTCTTTAGTCATTTTCAATTTGCTTGTGATGTCAGTAAAGCATAAATAGAATTTAAAACACCGGTTGTTAGTGGGGTATAGGGGATCATCACCATAAAGCAAGTTAGTGATCAAAATTTGTTCTAACCACTGCCTGGAAGTGACCTTTTGTCACCTTACTCAGTTGTTGAAGAGTAATTTGGAACTAGTAGCTTTCAGTAATTGTTTTCTTCTAAAGAGGGTCAGGGTGCTTTTTACGTATATTCCTCACATGTGGTCGTGTGATATTATTTGTACGATCTTCAACAAGTGTCAAATCCTTCATTGAGATTATTTGCTTTGCTGTTACATGTAGTTACTGGAACCCAAAAGGATCAAAAGAGGGCTTCCTATGGCCTCATGAAGATCTTTGTTTCAGAAAATCTTTGAATTCTGATCAGAATGCCTATAAAAGAAACAGGACTTCATTTCATAGTCTGTAAGTCAAGTAGCAGTTTCTTGTGTAAATTCTGTTGATGGTTGGGCAACATGTACTATATTGTTCATAAAATCGAGCTCTGAATATACCTCAGAAAGACTTTTGAAAACATATGGATCAATCTGCTTTTTACTTTTCTTTTAAGGATACTCCCCATGGTAAGAGGAAGGTAGAAGGGAGATTCCCTCACAATTCCCAATATTCACTGGCAATGCAAACTGAAGAATTGAAGCAGCTATACCACTAGTAGACCTCCATCTTGAGCTCTCGCGACCCCAAAACACTTTTATGTCAGTTATCTACTATTTGCTGACAAAAGTAAATTGAACTGTCTCACTGTATTGCTATAGAGGTCCTTACGCAGTCAAAACAGAATGTAATTCTGGCTGATTCACAGCTTATAGCTGCAGTGACCTATTGACATTTCAAATGAAAAGAATGATTTGCTTGGTGCCACTAATGATTATGACTTCTGCCCTTCCCCTCCTAGTCTCAGAGTACTGCCATTAAGGAGAGCAACATTGTTGAGATTGTTCTGTAGATTCCCTGTTTCTGGATATACCTATGGACTATTGGATTGAATACACAGCAGAGATTTCCATCATTTCTTCCCACTGGCAAAGCTTATGGTGTTAAAGCAATTTCTTCTTTCTATGCCTCTGCCCTTGGTCATCATTTTCCCTACTATGAGAGTGCATTAAGACTTTATGCAAGTGGAGTTAGGGTTATAACTGCTACAGGAATTCATAGAAAGGAGGGTTCAGTGTAGGCTATCCATGCATGCTAAAAAGAGGTGTTCCTCCTCAGCAATGCTGATGGACCTTCACAAGGTATCTCTTTGGAGTATAAGTCCTATCAGTAGATTTTTGTGAGAAAAAGACATGAATCTTCTGGTTGTCTTAAATTTCAACGTGTTCTTATCATATCTCTGAACTAAGAAGACTGTGATCTTAAATGTTGCTGCACATGGTGCATTTCGATTTGTTCTTTGCTCCCATCCTGACTCAAAAAATGACTTGCTTTCTTCAAATCATTATGTTGAATGAGTTAGTGTTGACTAATGAGTTCTTTAATCTCTATTGATAGCACAAGGGTTAAATTTGTGTGGCATTAGGTTATCAGAATTTTTCTACAATTTCCTAGGAGCCTGAAGTAAATAAAACAACAGGTGACATTTATAATTAATATTAATACTCTAAAATATCTCAAAATAGAAAGTAGGAAAGAACCTTCTCATCTCACATTTCCAAAGGCTTAAGAGTTAATTGTGCACGTGAGAATTACATATTATTTGTCATATTATTAGCTGAGTCTAAAACTACAGAAAGGCCGAATGTCAAGTTTCCTTCCGTTATTAAGTTCAATGTTATGAATTTAAGGTCTTTCTCTCTGTTTCTGAATTATCATTAGAGTAGATTATAGGCTTGGTTATCTATAGATTCCCAGCTGTAGAAGATGAGGGGAATGTATTCACTCAGTATTTTAGAAATTAAATTAAGAGGAGTTATGTTTTGAAATATCTGAAAAGTTTATTGAGACTTGGTGAGTTTAATTTCACTGCATTTAATGAAAATCAAAGGTGGATTCATTTAGTTAAGGCCATCAGATGGAGGATACTGTTCTGTACAGGGACTTAAGGTAAGAGTAGAGAATGACTTACAATTAACTTTTGGCTTCTAATTTAGCAAATGGTCAGACAAAAGTTATCTAGAATGGGCTGGATGTTAACCAATGTTAGGTAGCTTTTGTTATGATACAGTGGAAATCATTAGTAACCTTGACTTTTAGGTATTCTGAGGGGTGCAGTTTGAACATTCAGTTTAAATACACTGATAAAAGTAAAGATAGAATAATTTGCTGGAATAAGAAACTGGGATTGAGTCAGTGTTGTTGCTACTTGAGATGGAGGAAATTTATGAGGTGGTGGAACACAAATGCAATTACAAACACACAAGAGGACAATAAAGTACTTCTACCCCTTAGTTATTATAGCTTTTATTACTTACCAATCTGAGCTCTTCCCTTCCCACTTCCCCACCTCCTAGGATATAGATCCCTTCTCTTTGATACTTAGATTCTGTATGCATGCATGTTTTGTGGTGTTTGTGTGTGCGTGCGTGTGTGTGTGTGTATGCGTGTGTGTGTGTGTTCTAAGTATAGGGTTATAGCCTCAGGGGCATAATGTTTAGTTTTAGGTCTTGGTGACTCATATTGATTTGATGCCTGGTTGATCCATGACATTTTTATGACCTTCGGCTTCTAATTTTCTGCTTAACCTTCTAACGCCTTTCTGAGCAACTGTCTTCAGTACTTGTCAGTAACTAGCTTGTCTCCTACGTAGTTATGTACTCAGTTGAAACACACAGGCACTATGCAGGATAATTTTTTGCTGTACAGGATTGTTATTGTGCAGAATTTGGTACTTAATGAGCCAATTTTGTCTCTTATCCAAAACGTTGTACGTATTAAAATAGTCTAAATGTCAGAATCTGCCCTGGCCTCTCCCCTTGTGAAGATTTGATTCTCAAGAATCAGAGAGACGGAGCAATGGGAACTGGGCCAGCAATAAACCCAGCCCTGCCCTGTCAGTTAATGTGATCATTGACTGCTCTCTAGACTACTGCATCATCTTTCCCCCTGATTCTGGGTATCTGGCTCTGAGTTCTTGCCTCTCTTTGCTTCCTGTCCCTTGGCTGTGCTATTCCTGATATTCTGTTCCCCTACAGTTGAGCTTCCTTTGGTGCAATCTCTGTCTTCCCAGGCTGGGTCCCCATGTGATGTTCTGCTAGAATTTTGTCCAATGCTCTGTCTTCAGTGTCTGGAACAGGGCTTGGCAGGTGACAGGCTTTCAGTTAATAAATCATGTTGACTGAAATTTACTTACTTTTGCTCTCTATCATTTTGTTTTCCTTTTAACTGTCTGACCTTTGCATTTCCATGAGTAGTCTTTGTTATCAGGTATCGAACTTGTTACCTAAGGGGTGATACAGGAACTCCAGACAAAACCCCCTCTTTCTTGAAGCTCATGCACATCTAGCTACTTCGAGCCCATGACAGTCCACTGCATGTTATAACCAAAGATGTTAATGTTACAAGGTGTTATCACCCATTAGAGTGTATTGCAGCTGGCACCTAAGGATAAATTAGAGTCTCCAAGTGACTTTGGCTTCTCCCAAATGAGATATTTTTATGACTAAGAAGTTCTTAGGTTTTATCAAAGAGCAATTTCAGGAAATTCTTAGGTAAGTGGACTTTTTTTTGTATAATATCTACTTGGGTTGGGCTCAGTGATCTTTTCGGTGGCATGAAAAATAAACTTTGGGAAGAGAGACACAGATCCAAATGAATTACATGGATAGATGACAGGAATTCTGCAATCTTAGGAGGTCTACAAGTAATAATACTGTGTAGGTCAAGATGTACACAGACACTTGCTTCTAATATCTAGTGGCTCCATTTCTGCCACTGAGAATTTATCTAATATAGTTCACTGAGGAGAACCTTAAAATTCTATAAGACTGAGTCTTATAGGAATGTATATCAAATTATTTTCCAACTTAAAACCACAGAAATATAGATCTTAGAGCTGCAATCCACCTTAAGAGATCACGTATTTTAGATGCCTGCCTACAGGCAGGTTAGGTGTAATTCGAATTTCACACAAAACATCCATCTGAGACCCAAAGAGGTTGAATGACTTTCCTGCCAAGGGTGACATAGCAATGCTCTGAAAGAAAATAAATTCCATCTATTGAGTTATAGCCCAAAAGGGAATATATGTTCTCATAATTTCTGTTTAAATTTTCCTTTCATAGAAAGCTTTTGAAACAATCTGCAATGTCATAAGAGCATCTTCTCATAACACATGCAGGGCTTTTCAGTCTTTGTAGTTTCAGCTGAATGGGATTAGAGGATAAAATCAAAGATTTTCCCTTTTTTTTTTTGAGGCAGAGGGTTTATGCTCTTGGTATGACAAAGCACAATAAATCCAATAAAATATAGCAGACCTCCAAAGTTATCTGTAGAGACTCAAACTCTTGCTTAAGAGTCTTCATGCCAACATTTTTAAAATAATTCTTAGGTAAAGGAAATGTAAAATGTTCTTAGAAGCACATGCATTAGAATTAGTAGAAAGGTTTTGTAAAATTTCAGAGATAACTGAGACTAAACATCTCACTCGCAGCTTCCTATTTTAAGGAGGAAGAATTGGGTCCTAAAAATTAATGAGGCTATATATTTGACCACAATTAAGGAAAAAGCATTGGGGCTCCAAAAGTTTCATGCTGAGCTACCCAAAGGCAAAGCTCACAGTAGAACACACTTGTTCTGACTGCAGGGCCAATGCTTTTTCCATTTTAATGAAGTGAGTCCTCTTCTAGGAACCTCAAACCTTATATCATGCTCAGCATTATTTTATCTGATGTTTTCAGCACTGTGGTTTAAGTTGAAAGTTTATCTCACAGTTCTTTTTTTTTGAATATACCCAAATGATTTTTGAAGCATTAATAACAGGCAGTTTTATCTTGCTTTTTTCTTATACTCTGTGTTTTGTCTCCCTACTTTTGGAAATATTCACCATAGAGTTTCAAAAAGTAACATTGATTTGCATGGGCCACACAACTTCTGACCTGAAGTCTTGGGCAGTCCTTATTTGTAATTATAATCTGTAGTAGCACCAGAATGTCTAAACAGTGCTATTTTGCTCTTCCTCAATCAAGAACTGATTTGGCTTGTATTGCTCTCCTGCTGTTGCCAAAAAGACCACACAAACTAAGTGGTATAGTTCTGAAGTCTACCTGAAGTCCGGGTTAGTATGTGGAAGTGACTAGGCCCATATTTTGTCAAATTTATGCAGTGATAATAGTAAAATAATCATCTCATTTAAATAAGATAGCATAATAACAATTTATATCAATAAAATTAGGAGCAAAGGGGCTAGTTATGTATTCTCCATTAAAATGTCCTTTCTGTTATTGTCAGAGGACTAGGGAAGCCAAATGTGGCATTTTGTTTGGCATTTTCTTATGTCTAGAAGTATTAGTTTAGACTCTTGAAAAGTACAGCTCCCCATATCATCACACTACCAGTTCTACTATATCTAAATGTTCTGTTACTCAACTATGTCATCTAACAGTCTTATCTGTTCTGGCATTAGCCCCTCACATTTTTTTTTTTTAATACAAAGATGCAGTAATTTACCCATTTTTATGCTTTTCTCAAAATGCTCCATAAACCTATTCCAATAGCTGAGTCTTTGGAAGGAAATACACACCCAGCCAGGTGTGTATATTAGCATCAAGCTCAGGTTGACAGGAACCATCCTTTTCCTGAAAAGCATGATTGAAGAAGCCAGTTTTACAGACGAAGAGCTCATGACCAGTTTCTTTCAAGGTTCAACTCAAGTTTGACAGCTTGAAGAATTTCATGTAGCAAATGGCAAAATATTCTTTTAAAATTTTCAACTGGTATCACAATCATTGCGGGTTTCCAAACACACCCACAACCCAGTACCAGTTAAAGCCATGGGAAGCATTGCTGCCACAGCGTTGGTGCCACACAGCCCCTAAGGAGGGCATGTGGCTGATTGTGTTCTTGAAAACCTCTACCCAGCAGGATTCTGTTTTCTGTTAGTTTTTTTTTTTTTTTTTTTTTTTTTTTTTTTGCGGTACGCGGGCCTCTCACTGTTGTGGCCTCTCCCGTTGCGGAGCACAGGCTCCGGACGCGCAGGCTCAGCGGCCATGGCTCACAGGCCCAGCAGCTCTGCGGCATGTGGGATCTTCCCAGACCGGGGCACGAACCCGTGTCCCCTGCATCGGCAGGCGGACTCTCAACCACTGCGCCACCAGGGAAGCCCTCTGTTAGTTTTAAGGGCAGACCACATGGCATAATACAAAAATCAAAGCACGCATTTTTACATGCTACAAGTATTACGGTTTTTGACCAAACTGCTTCATGCTTGGATGTTATCTTTTGGGTTGATGGGTTCCACAGGAAACCAGCTGTGCAATTAGAGGTGTTTTTGCATGTCTGTACCAAAGTTGCAGCCTGAGGATGCCCAGAAGAGAGATATTCTTGTGTATCTGTGTTTGTGTGTGTTTTCTCTGCAGGTGCTGAATTTTTAAGGAGAGAAATGTTCAGCTTGAGTAAACATGATTAATAATTGTGAGATGTTTATTTGCAAACAGACAAGTGTTGGCAACACAGACTCCAAAGCAGAAATTATTACATTAGAGAAGTGCTATGGGATTCAGGGCTTCACTTTTTTCCTTACAGGCCTAGCCCTTTCTTCGAACATTTTTTATTTGGAATTTCAACATTTTATTTATTTGTATAAAAACACTGTATAATATACTTTCTCCATCTAACTTCATATTTCATTGTGCTTCTCCCTTCTACTATGTGATGATAAATAACAAAGCTGAAAAACAAAAAGGTACTTTGGTAATGATCTTCACCATCCTCTCAACAAACTTCTGTCCTTATACCCATAATATTTTAAAGTACTTACTTTTTAACTATCTGCTATTTCTACTGTAATCTAACACTCCCAAGGGCACAGGCCATTTCATTTTGTCATTGTCTCCTGACTGACTGACACATTTTTAGCTATGATTTTTTATATTATTTGTGAGCCTGGTCAATGACAGAAACTGATAATCTTAGTTATAAACCTTTATCTTTTCATCACAGTCCTGGAAAATTCTTTTCCCTTTTATATTCTCCTATAACATTATACACTCACTATATTCTTAGAATATGGGATATGATAATAATTAACATAATTGTCTTAGAGCTTACAAGAGGTTTAGAAATCATGTTATCCAAAGGAAAGATAATCAATCAAATTAAGGTCCAGAGAGATGACCTGACTTGTCTAGTACCATATTGGTAGATTTTAGTTTCAGTTGTGGGTTGTTTGATTATGTATATATTTAATTTGGTGGTATTTCAAGAATCTTTTCCTGAACGCTAAGATCAAGCATGGAAATATAATTACTATCATTATCCAATTCATTCTTCAAGAACTGGTCTTTACTTTTTTATTCATTAAAGTAGAGTACTTGTTTTTTAAGGATTTGAGATCATCTTTGTTTTTTGTATACTGACATCCTATAAAGTTATACAAATAATTCATAAATTAATTATGTGCCTTTTTAAATATCTTTTAAGAAAGCATCTAGTTTGTGCCTGAATTTATTTACTTAATTCTGGAATTGATATAATTTTGTGTTATAGAATTCAGATGAAAATTTTCTGGACTTTGAACTTGCACTAATTCAAGCTTAGATTTTTAATGTTTATATCATCAATATTTTCCACTTACCAGCTTATTATCTAGCTTTCTATTCCTTTGTGTTTGTCATTTGGGTTTTTAAAAACAGCTGGCATATTCATGGCATATTTATATACTCTACATATACATACCTCAAAGCTGTGTAAATGGCAAGCCTAGAATAATAATTTTCATTTCTAAGTCAGCTGTTTGGAATGCAAATCACAGACTCAGGGAAGTCAGATTTTTAAGTGTGGGTGATATACATACTGAATGCTATTAGTATCATATTATAGGTACATTACAGGTTAAATGGGGTTTTGTGAGTTATTGTCCAGTTTTATTATAATTTCAATTAGAAAAAATTATTTTTAATTCTAACAGAGAACTTAAAAAAATGCCCTTTCTTCAGTACTGGTGATTCTCTAAGTGGCAAAAAGGACTGTGGCTATGAGGTAGATACTTCTGGGATTTAAAACTTGTTAAATTTCTGTGTCTGAGTAAGAGAAATCAGATGGCTATGTATATATCCAGATAGTCTAACTTGGGAGCAAAGGACATTTGCCTCCATGGCTTAAAGATTCTTAATGTTCACTCCTCCAGATTTACTCTTTCCACCCATTTTTGTATTATTATTATTGCTGTAATACATATCTGTGGTGGAAAAAGGAACAGCAAGGTATAAAGTGAAATGTTAAAGTTTCCCTCTTTCATTCCAGTCTACAGATGTAATTAGTGTGATTAATAGCTTCTTGTGTATTTTAACAGATCTTTTATGTACCTACAAGTATACTTCATTAGTTTATCTCAATCTCAGTTTTTCTCTCTGAATATACCATTTACAAGTCTGGTCTTAATGAACACTGGATTGCCGGCATCTCAGTTTCAAAGTGTCCTAGAATTTTGGTATTCTTAATTTACATTCCATGAGTATTTCAAAAGCCCAGAAATAGCAGAAGCAAAGTCAGGGAATCACTGGAGTAGTAATTAGTAAAATTTTATTTTGCTCTATTATTTTATTTATAATATTGTACACACACTAAAGAGACAGTTTGCAAACTAGAAGCACTCAAACCAAAACATGGAAGGAGGCTCAGGGGTATATGGTTATAAAGCAGCTTATATAGTGAGAAACCAGTCACTGTTTATTCTTCACAATGATTGGTTATAATATTAGAATTTTCTTAAATGGTAGGGAATTGGTTAGTAGTCACCACATATCAACCTTGGGAAACAGTTTAAGTTTGCTTATGATTTCCAGAGGCATAAGCAAGAAACGACCCAGTGATTCTGATAGATGTCATTTGGCATATGAGTGGCTGCTGATAGGCATTTAAAACCTTTGAGCATATACAACGCACTAGAGAGGTTAATATGGTGACTAAAAGGGAACAATAGCCAAGGATCAAAAAATTTCCTGGAGCAGAGATTCCCAGGAGCCAAGATTTAACCAATTAAATAACTTAAATGGGTTATAATTTTTTTTAAGTTATTTACATGGGCACACTCTGATGTATTAGCAATCACGTATACTCATGATTACTTAGGACAGGATGGATATGAAGATATTTTATTTCAGGAGATGGTGATGCAGATGAGCTTCCACCTAAATTAGACCTCCGTATGATGTGAGCAATCAGGTATGAGAGGTGTTTCTGTGGTAACAAAAGAGAAACAAAGCTTAGTAGTTTGAACAAATTGTAAATTCAGCTTCTGAGCTTGGAGAGCAGTCAGTTGAAAAAATTTCTAGATTTTGAGTTTGAAGCCTCTCTAGATGGTGGAATAAGGATGGCATTTTCTGTCTGATGCATTTTTCTGGTTTGCAGTTTGAATGCCTTGATGATGTCATCAGGGGTTCTGCCGAGCTTTCTTCAGTGGACCATACAGCAACAGGCATAAAGTTTGTCCATATGCAACCTGTTGTGTTTTTCTTGAAGTTTACAGGTAGATAAAACCTCAAAGACACTTAACAGGATTAGAATCTGATAATGGATACACTATAGTTTTCTATTAAAACATAATTTTTGATAGTAATTCCATTTTTATCAAATAATACTTATAATGAAACTGATTTGTTTGTGAAATAAGCCTAGCCTTATTGAACTGGCTTGATTATATAAATAAATGGAGTCAGAATAGTAATTCTAGGCATATTCTCAAATATGACATTTCAGTCAAAGTTTTGGTTATATACAAGGGGCTTTACTGGCTCCATAAAGTCAACCTTGGCCCTTTAAAATTGTCTGGTAATAAGGAAACTCAGATTAGACCTTTAGAGTCTCTTTAGGCTAAGAAACTAGGTAAGGACTTGTCCAATTTTGCTCTGTTACAAGGAGAATATATTCTTATTGAATTCATGTAAATGTCTATATTGTCATGAACAATAAGAATATTTAATAAGAGTTTCAGAATTCTAGAAATATCCGGTAGGGAGAAAAAGATAAATGTTTCAACCTTTGTTGCAAAGATATACTTTACCAAATTGTTGTAAGCTATAGGAAGTTGAAAGAACAGAGAAAAAGGGGTTGTTTAAATCTGGAAAACAAAACATTAAATAACTAGCAATGTTTTAAATGAAGTCATAATTATAATCATCTTTATCAGTTCATTCAGGCTTGTGTAATTAATTCTTGTTTTGCTTGATCTTGGGTTAACAGCTTTATGAATCAGTTTTCCATTAAAGTTTTTAGAAATTCTTTCCCAGTTTGATGTTATAATCTTAAAGTTATTAGAAACTTGCATTCTAGAGTGTTTGTCAGACTCTTTCCTATGGATCTCTTTGAAGATGAAGCATTTTTGTAGGAACACTTTTGCAAAAGCATGAAAGTAAAGCAATAACTGTGAGTGACAACAGGCCTAAGAACAGCCATGGTTAAAGATCTAGTGAGAGTTCATAATAATACAGTTGTCAAGGAAATTTGGTTATTTTTGTGATATACAATATTTTAAGATAAAATTTAAGATGGAATTATGATACAACATTATATTAGAACATAACAGATTTCTAAGAATTTCATGGAATTTCTGATTTATTTTAGTAATATCTATCCTGTATAAATATGATCTAAGAAGGCTAAACATTACTTTTTTTTTTTTTTTTTTTTTTTGCGTTACGCGGGCCTCTCAATGTTGTGGCCTCTCCCGTTGCGGAGCACAGGCTCCGGACGCGCAGGCTCAGCGGCCATGGCTCACGGGCCCAGCCGCTCCGCGGCATGTGGGATCTTCCCGGACCGGGGCACGAACCCGTGTCCCCTGCATCGGCAGGCGGACTCTCAACCACTGCGCCACCAGGGAAGCCCTAAACATTACTTTTTATTTGATAATGTTTCCCATGCAATTTAATACATCAAATAAGCCTAAATTAAATAATAGTTCTTTATTTTTAAAATTTTTTTGCGGTACATGGGCCTCTCCGCGCTGTGGCCTCTCCCACTGCGGAGCACAGGCTGCTCCGGACGCGCAGGCCCAGCGGCCATGGCTCACGGGCCCAGCCGCTCCGCGGCACATGATCCTCCCGGACCGGGACACGAACCCGCGTTTCCCGCACCGACAGGCGGACCCCCAACCACTGCACCACCAGGGAAGCCCTAAATAAGTTCTTTTTTTTTTTTTTACTGCATTCAGAATTTGATTTGGGGAATTTTGTTAAAAATACCAAAAGATTTAAAACACTTGATCAAATAGATCATAGATCACTGTGAAACAATACTTAGTTATCTATTTAATTAAAGTTACAATTAAAAGATTTCAGGGCTTCCTTGGTGGCGCAGTGGTTGAGAGTCCGCCTGCCGATGCAGGGGACACAGGTTCGTGCCCTGGTCCGGGAAGATCCCACATGCCACGGAGCGGCTGGGCTCATGAGCCATGCCCGCTGGGCCTGAGCGTCCGGAGCCTGTGCTCCGCAACGGGAGAGACCACAACAGTGAGAGCCCCGCGTACCGAAAAAAAAAAAAAAAAGAAGATTTCAAAGGCCAATACAGAAAGTTACATAGTTGTAAAAAACAGAAAAAACTTCATTTTTTTAATATTGAAAAAAAAGTTTTGTTTTTTTCCTAAGTAATCAAAGACCTGATAAAGACAAGGTGAAGCACAGGAAATTACTTTCACAAGACATAGAATTTTTGTTTCCTAGACAGATTACATTAAAGGTAAAGAAAAACCTTTGTTTACTATTTCTTATTAAGAGCAGATCAATAATTAAAAATTTTTTGTGATTTAACAGAGAGAAAATCAAATTCTAATTTTGCACCAGTATACTTTTAGTATTAAAACTTTTTAAATTGAAGTATAATTGATTTACAATATTATATTAGTTTCAGGTGTACAACATAGTTGTAACTGAGTAGGACCTTATGGGGCCTTCCCCGGACAGGCTTTTCCCCCATATCCTCTGCTTTAGCTCCTCTCCGAAGTACCTAGATAATAGTATTTGATGCACATTTCCTGAGCTGTTTTACAGATGTGAAAAAACCCCACCAAATGCAAGATGTTAACTATCAATACTTGATGACCATGAGCACATAGGCCCAGGCCTCCTGGAGCCTAAGGACTGATAATGTTAACCCCTGTGACACCACCCTGTTACCTCACCATCAGCCAATCAGAGAACTGTGCATGAGCTGATCACTTACCCTGCAACCCCCCTCCCTCACCTGGCCTTTAAAAACGCTTTGCCGAAACCCTTCAGGGAGCTTAGGGCTTTCTAAGGCATGAGCCACCTGTCTCCTTGCAAGGCCTTGCAATAAACCTTTCTCTGCTCCAGACTCCGATATTTCTGTTTGTTTGGCATCGCTGTGCATTGGGCACAGGAACATTAACACAGTGATTCAGTATTTTTACACATTATAGTTCATTCAAAGTTATTACAAAATAATGGCTGTATTGCCTTGCTGTACAGTATATCTTTGTTGCTTATTTATTTTATACATAGTAGTTTGTGTCTCTTGCTCCCATAGTGTATCTCACCCCTTCCTCTATCTCTTTTTTAAATTAAATAAATTCCTTTCACTCTTAGCTTGACCACATATAAGATTTCTTTTCTCAAGATCCCTTTTCCACAAACCTTCTGCAACTTTCTATATTCATTTAGCTTTTGTTCTATCTTTTTTCCTTTCTTATTCTAGAATAATCATTGTAATTTAGGACAAAATTTCTTTCTTTTTTTGCCTTACCAAAAACAAACAAACCCCAAACACTTGTCCGTTATGTATTTTCTTTAAAAAAAAAACACATTCTATTTTTCTTACCTACTTATTTTATACTGTCATTTTCTTTTACCCTTATTGTTTCTACTACTTTTATTTTTACATATTGATTATAAACTTTAACATTTGTAATCTTGGCTTTCCAGTGAAAACTAAGAAGCAGGCAATTTTGAACTGCCTATCATTTATTACCATCCTGTAGTAGATTAGCAAATTCATAAATATGTAATTATAAAAACATTTTTGAAGATGTTTTTTATAGTATAATTTTTTAATGTGACGAGACATGTTTATTAATAGCCTCAAATATCTTTCATTTCTCTATAAAAATTAAGAAGCCAAAGGTGGATAAACGTATGATCAGTAATTAGTGTTTCAGTATTTTATCTTCTTTGGAAATAATTTAGATATTGAATGAGTAAACCTCATCTAGTTTAACTTACTATAAACTTTTATCTTATTTACACTTATTTAAATTACTTGTTTTTAACAATTATGCTTAGATTACACATAAAACAGCTATCATCTTAGTTTTCTTGCAGACAAATTTTGAAGATATGCCTGCTTTCATTAAAATAACAAACTTAAACTAGTTTTTATTTATAAAAGATGATCCCAGATCATGTGAACTTCAAAAACATTTGTGTTATTTTTGAGGAATACTGAATTTTTATAAAAATTTCTCTTTAAGCCAATTAAATCTCTTTAAGCCAATTAAATACAGCTCTTTAGAAATGGATTATGCAGTATCATCTGTAGGTAGAAAAATATCACATATCTAAAACATATGAGCATAGACATAAATATACAGACAGATGCAAGCAGAGATCATATAGCTTTTGTTTTAAAAAGTCTAGCCATGTCTCATAAAACTCAAAAGAAGAGTTGGATCGAAATTGTATTTCTGGCGGACAAAGTTAACTTTTCCTGCTCAGACAGCAAAAGGTTTTCACTAAAGATTTTTTTATTGGCATGCTGAGAGCTGTTTTTGTTTTTGCTTTTGTTTTGTAACATCTTTATTGAAGTATAATTGCCTTACAATGTGTTAATTTCTGCTGTATAACAGAGTGAACCAGCCATACCCATATCCCCATATCCCCTCCCTCTTGTGTCTCCCTTCCACCCTCCCTATCCTAGCCCTCTAAGTGGTAACAAAGCACTGAGCTGATCTCCCTGTGCTATGTGACTGCTTCCCACTAGCTATCTATTTTACATTTGGTAGTGTATATATGTCAATGCTACTCTTTCACTTTGTCCTGCTCCTAGGTTCTTCAGAAACATTTTATTTTTTAAGATTCCATATCTATGTGATAGCATAAGGTATTTATTTTTCTCTTTCTGACTTCACTCTGTGTGACAGACTCTAGATCCATCCACCTCACCACAAATAACTCAAGTTCGTTTCTTTAATGGTTGAGTATATTCCATTGTATATATATGCCACATCTTCTTTATCCATTCATCTGTCAGTGGACACTTAGGTTGCTTCCATGTCCTGGCTATTCTAAATAGTGCTGAAATGAACATTGTGGTACATGACTCTTTTTGAATTATGGTTTTCTCAGGATATATGCCCAGTAGTGGAATTGCTGGGTCATATGGCAAGTTCTATTTTTAGTTTTTTAATGAACCTCCATACTGTTCTCCATAGTGGCTGTATCAATTTACATTCCCACCAAAGAGCAAGAGGGTTCCCTTTTCTCCACACCCTCTCCAGAATTTATTGTTTGTAGATTTTTTGATGATGGCCATTTTGACCGGTGTGAGGTGATACCTCATTGTAGTTTTGATTTGCATTTCTCTAATGATTAGTGATGTTGAGCAACTTTTCATGTGTTTGTTGGCAATCTGTATATCTTCTATAGCGAAATGTCTGTTTAGGTCTTCTGCCCATTTTTGGATTGGGTTGTTTTTTTGATATTGAGCTGCATGAGCTGCTTATATATTTTGGAGACTAATCCTTTGTCAGTTGCTTTGTTTGCAAGTATTTTCTCCCATTCTGAGGGTTATCTTTTCATCTTGTTAATGATTTCCTTTGCTGTTCAACAGCTTTTAAATTTCGTTAGGTCCATTTTTTAATTTTTGTTTTTATTTCCATTTCTCTAGGTGGTGGGTCAAAAGGATCTTGCTATGATTTATGTCAGAGAGTGTTCTTCCTATGTTTTCCTCTAAGAGTTTGATAGTGTCTGGCCTTACATTTAGGTCTTTAATCCATTTTGAGTTTATTTTTGTGTATGGTGTTAGGAAGTGTTCTGATTTCATTCTTTTACATGTAGCTGTCTAGTTTTCCCAGCACCACTTATTGAAGAGGCTGTCTTTTCTCCATTGTATGTTCTTGTCTCCTTTATCAAAAATAAGCTGACCGTAGGTGCATGGGTTTAGCTCTGGGCTTCCTATCCTGTTCCATTGATCTATATTTCTGTTTTTGTGCCTGTACTATACTGTCTTGATTACTGTAGTTTTGTAGTATAGTCTGAACTTAGGGAGCCTGATTCCTCAAGCTCCCTTTTTCTTTCTCAAGACAACTTTGGCTATTCGGGGTCTTTAGTGTTTCCATACAAATTGTGAAATTTTTTGTTCTAGTTCTATGAAAAATGCCATTGGTGGTTTTATATGGATTGCATTGAGTCTGTAGATTGCTTAGGGTAGTATAGTCATTTTCACAATGTTGATTTTTCCAATCTAAGAACATGGTATATCTCTCCATCTGTTTGTATCATGTTTAATTTATTTTTTCATTGTCTTACAGTTTTCTGCATACAGGTCTTTTGTCTCCTTAGGTAGATTTATTCCTAGGTATTTTATTCTTTTTGTTGGAATGGTAAATGGGAGTGCTTCCTTAATTTCTCGTTCAGATTTTTCACCATCAGTGTATAGGAATGCAAGAGATTTCTGTGCATTACTTTTGTATCCTTCTACTTACCAAATTCATTGTTTAGCTCTAGTAGTTTTCTGGTAGTATCTTTAGGATTCTCTATGTATAGTATTGTGTCATCTGCAAATAGTGACAATTTTACTTCTTCTTTTCTGATTTCAATCCCTTTTATTTCTTTTTCTTCTCTGATTGCTGTGGCTAAAACTTCCAAAACTATGCTGAATAATAGTGGTGAGAGTGGGCAACCTTTTCTTGTACCTGATCTTAGAGGAAATGGTTTCAGTTTCTCACCATTGAGAACGATGTTGGCTGTGGGTTTGTCATATATGGCCTTTATTATGTTGAGGTAAGTTCCCTCTATACCTACTTTCTGGTGGGTTTTTATCATAAATGGGTGTTGAATTTTGTCAAAAGCTTTTTCTGCATCTATTGAGATGATCATATGGTTTTTCTCCTTCAATTTGTTAATATGGTTTATCACATTGATTGATTTGCATATACTGAAAATCCTTGCATTCCTGGGATAAACCCCACTTGATTATGGTGTATGATCCTTTTAATGTGCTGTTGGATTCTGTTTCCTAGTATTTTGTTGAGGATTTTTGCATCTATGTTCATCAGGGATATTGGCCTGTAATTTTCTTTGTTTGTGACATCTTTGTCTGGTTTTGGTATCAGGGTGATGGTGGCCTCGTAGAATGAGTGTGGAAGTGTTCCTCCCTCTGCTATATTTTGGAAGAGGTTGAGAAGCATAGGTGTTAGCTCTTCTCTAAACGTTTGAAGAATTTGCCTGTGAAGCCGTCTGGTCCTAGGCTTTTGTTTCTTGCAAGATTTTAAATCACAGTCTCAATTTCAGTGCTTGTGATTGGTCTGTTTATATTTTCTCTTCCTTCCTGGTTCAGTCTCGGAATGTTGTGCTTTTCTAAGACTGTGTCCAGTTCTTCCAGGTTGTCCATTTTATTGGCATATAGTTGCTTGTCGTAATCTCTCATGATCCTTTGTATTTCTGTAGTGTCAGTTTTTACTTCTCCTTTTTCATTTCTAATTCTATTGATTTGAGTCTTCTCCCTTTTTTTCTTGATGAGTCTGGCTAATGGTTTATCAGTTTTTCAAAGAACCAGCTTTTAGTTTTATTGACCTTTGCTGTCGTTTTCTTCATTTCTTTTTCATTTATTTCTGATCTGATCTTTAAGATTTCTTTCCTTCTGCTAATTTTGCAGATTTTCTGTTCTTTCTCTAATTGCTTTAGGTGTAAGGTTAGGTTGTTTATTTGAGCTTTTTCTTGTTTCTTGAGGTAGGATTGTATTGCTATCAACTTCTCTCTTAGAACTGCTTTTGCTGCATCCCATAGGTTTTGAGTCATCGTGTTTTCATTGTCATTTGTTTCTAGGTATTTTTTGATTTCCTCTTTGATTTCTTCAGTGATCTCTTGGTTATTTAGTAGTGTATTGTTTAGCCTCCATGTGTTTGTATTTTTTACAGATCTTTTCCTGTAATTGACATCTAGTCTCACAGCGTTGTGGTCGGAAAAGATACTTGATATGATTTCAGTTTTCTTAAATTTACCAAGGCTTGATTTGTGACCCAAGATATGATCTATCCTGGAGAATGTTCCATGATCACTAGAGAAGAAAGTGTAACCTGCTGTTTTTGGATGGAATGTCCTATAAATATCAATTAAGTCCATCATGTATAATGTATCATTTAAAGCTTGTGTTTCCTTTTTTATTTTCACTTTGGATGATCTGTCCATTGGTGAAAGTGGGGTGTTAAAGTCCCCCACTATTATTGTGTTACTGTCGTTTTCCCCTTATATGGCTGTTAGCATTTGCCTTACGTATTGAGATACTCCTATGTTGGGTGCATAAATGTTTACAATTTTTATATCCTCTTCTTGGATTGATCCCTTGATCATTATGTAGTGTCCTTCTTTGTCTCTTGTTCTGGTCTTTATTTTAAAGTCTATTTTGTCCGATATGAGAATTGCTACTCCAGCTTTCTTTTGATTTCCAATTGTATAGAATATCTTTTGCCATCCCCTCACTTTCAGTCTGTGTGTGCCCCTGGGTCTGAAGTGGGTCTCTTGTAGACAGCATATTTATGGGTCTTGTTTTTGTATCCATTCAGCCAGTGTTTGTCTTTTGGTTGGAGCATTTAACGCATTTAATGTAAGGTAATTATCGATATGTATGTTTCTATTACCATTTTTTTCTTTTAGTGGTAAAGTTTTTTTAACATTTTTATTTATTTTGTTTCTTTATTTTTGCCTGTGTTGAGTCATCATTGCTGTTAGAATGCTTTCTCTACCTGCAGCGAGTGGAGGCTACTCTTCATTGTGGTGCCCGGGCTTCTCATTGCGGTGGCTTCTCTTGTTTGGAGCATGGGCCCTAGGCGCACGGGCTTCAGCAGCTGTGGCACTAAGGCTCAGTAGTTGTAGCACACAGGCTCAGTTGCTTCATTGCATGTGGGACCTTCCTGGACCAGGGATCAAACCCCTGTCCCCTGCATTGGCAGACGGATTCTTAAACACTGTGTCACCAGGGAAGTCCATATTACCATTTTCTTAATTGTTTTAGGTTTGTTTTTGTAGGTCTTTTCCTTCTCTTGTGTTTCCTGTCTAGAGAAGTTCCTTTAGCATTTGTTGTCAAGCTGGTTTGGTGGTGCTGAATTCTCTTAGCTTTTGTTTGTCTATAAAGTTTTTAATTTCTCCATTGAATCTAAATGAGATCCTTGCTGGGTAGAGTAATCTTGGATGTAGGTTTTTCCCTTTCATCACTTTAAATATGTCTTACAACTCCCTTCTGGTTTGCAGTTTCTGCTGAAAGGGCAGCTGTTAACCTTATGGATATTCCCTTGTATGTTATTTGTTGCTTTTCCCCTGCTGCTTTTAATATTTTTTTTTTTTTTTTTTTTTTTTTTTTTATGCGTTACGCGGGCCTCTCACCGTTGTGGCCTCTCCCGTTGCGGAGGACAGGCTCCGGACGCGCAGGCCCAGCGGCCACGGCTCACGGGCCCAGCCGCTCCGCGGCATGCGGGATCCTCCCCGACCGGGGCACGAACCCGTGTCCCCTGCATCGGCAGGCGGACTCCCAACCACTGCGCCACCAGGGAAGCCCCTGCTTTTAATATTTTTTTCTTTGTGTTTAATTTTTGATAGTTTGATTAATATGTGTCTTGAAGTGTTTCTCCTTGGATTTATCCTGTATGGGACACTCTGAGCTTCCTGGATTTCATTGACTATTTCCTTTCCCATGTTAGGGAAATTTTCAACTATAATCTCTTCAAATATTTTCTCAGACCCTTTCTTTTCCTCTTCTCCTTCTGGGATCCCTAGAATTTGAATGTTGGTGCGTTTAATGTTGTCCCAGAGGTCTCTGAGACTGTCCTCAATTCTTTTCATTCTTTTTTCTGTATTCTGCTCTGCAGTGGTTATTTCCACTATTTTATCTTCCAAGTCACTTATCTGGTAATCTGCCTCAGTTATTCTGCTGCTGATTTCTTCCAGAAAGTTTTTAATTTCATTTATTGTGTTGTTCATCACTGTTTGTTTGCTCTTTAGTTCTTCTAGGTCCTTGTTAAACGTTTCTTGTATTTTCTCCATTGTATTTCCAAGATTTTGTATCATCTTGACTATCATTACTCTGAATTCTTTTTCAGTTAGACAGCCTAATTCCTCTTCATTTGTTTGGTCTGGTGGGTGTTTACCTTGCTCCTTCATCTGCTGTGTATTTCTCTGTCTTCTTATTTTGCTTAACATACTGTGTTTGGTGTCGCCTTTTTGCAGGCTGCAGGTTCGTAGTTCCTCTTGTTTTTGGTGTCTGCCCCCAGTGGGTAAGGTTGGTTCAGTGGGTTGTGTAGGCTTCCTGGTAGAGGGGACTGGTGCCTGTGTTTTGGTGAATGGGGCTGGATCTTGTCTTTCTGGTGGGCAGGGCTGCCTCCGGTGGTATGTTTTGGGTTGTCTGTGAACTTAGTATGATTTTAGGCAGCCTCTCTGTTAATGGGTGGGGTTGTGTCCCTGTCTTGCTAGTAGTTTGGCATGGGGCATCCAGCACTGGAGCTTGCTGGCCATTGGGTGGAGCTGGGTCTTGTCGTAGAGATCGAGATCTCTTTGAGAGCTCTTGCTGATTGATATTACATAGGGCTGGGGGGTCTCTGGTGGTCCAATATCCTCAACTTGGCTCTCTTTACTCAGAGGCTCAGGCCTGACACCTGGCCGGAGCACAAAGACCCTGTCAACAATGCGGCTCAGAAGAAAAGGGGGAAAATTTTTTTTAAAAAAGAAAAGAAAATTATTAAAATAAAAAAAGTATTAAAATGAAAAAGTAATAAAAGAGAGCAACCAAACCAATAAAGAAATCCACCAATGATAACAAGCACTAAAAACCATACTAAGATATACATAAAATTCAGAAACAAGTCAGTTGCAGACAGCAAACCCCATGTTTACAATTGCTCCCAAAGTCCACCACCTCAATTTTGGGTTGATTCATTGTCTATTCAGGTATTCCACAGATGCAGGGTACCTCCCATTGATTGTGGGGATTTAATCTGCTGCTCCTGAGGCTGCACGGAGAAATTTCCCTTTCTCTTCTTTGTTCGCACAGCTCCTGGTGTTCAGCTTTGCGTTTGGCCCCACCTCTGAGTGTAGGTCGCCATCAGGCTTCTGTTCCTGCCCAGACAGGATGGGGTTAACGTAGCCGCTGATTAGGGGGCTCTGGCTCACTCATGCTGGGGCTTAGGGAGGGTAAGGTAGTTATAATTGGAATGCAGGGTGAGCCTATGGTGGCAGAGGCCCACGTGACTTTGCAACTGCCTGAGGCACGCTGTGTGTTCTCCTGGGGAAGTTGTCCCTGGATCACGGGACCCTGGCAGAGGCTCCTGGGGGTGGGGGGTGGGGCTAGTGACCTGTGCTTACACACAGGATTCTTGGTGGCAACAGCAACAGCGTTAGCGTTTCATGCCCGTCTTTGGTATCTAGCAGATAGCCACTGCTCGCACCCGTTTCTGGAGCTCGTTTAGGCGGTGCTCTGCCTTCTGTGGGCAGACAGGGAAGGAATCCCCTCTCCTCGTGCACCCCGAAACAATGGTCTCTTGCCTCTTAGGCAGGTCCAGAGTTTTCCTGGACTCCCTTCCAGGTAGCTGTGGCACACTAACCCCCTCCAGGCTGTGTTCACGCAGCCAACCCCAGTCCTCTCCCTGGGTTCTGACCTCCGAAGCCCGAGCCTCAGCTCCCAGCCCCCACCCGCCCCGGTGGGTGAGCAGACCTCTCAGGCTGGTGAGTGCTGGTCGGCACCAATCGTCTGTGCGGGAATCTCTCCGCTTTGCCCTCTGCACTCCTATTGGTGTGCTCTCCTCCGTGTCTCTGAAATTTCCCCTCCGTCCACCCCCTGACTCCACCAGTGAAGGGGCTTCCTAGTGTGTGGAAACTTTTCCTCCTTCACAGCTCCCTCCCAGAAGTGCAGGTCCCGTCCTTATTCTTTTGTCTGTGTTTTTTTCTTTTTTCCTTGCCCTACCCAGGTACGTGAGGATTTTCTTGCCTTTTGGGAAGTCTGAGGTCTTCTTCCAGCGTTCAGTAGGTGTTCTGTAGGAGTTGTTCCACATATCAATGTATTTTTGATGTATTTGTGGGGAGGAAGGTGATCTCCATGGCTTATTCCTCTGCCGTCTTGAAGGCCACCTCTCTGAGCTGTTTTTGGAGTCATTTTGTCTTTTAGAAGCTTCTGTGTACCAATCAAAGAATGCATTCCATTGTCTCTGAGAGGTTTGGGATCCTCTCTTTTAAGGGTTCTCTTTAAGATGGAGTTACCTAAGATAAAGTTCCCCAAAGTGGTTACTACAGTTCCAAAAGTTCACTTCTTTGTCCAAAAGACACAAGAACTTGGCTCGTAGACCAGGTGGAAGCCATTTTGTCTCTAGATTTTCTAAGACGTCTTAACTGTGAGGGGCTCTGTTTTCCAACAGCAGTTCTAAAACACAGCGAATCACATGTTTTTTCCCTTTTTGAGCAGATTAGGATGATTTATCAAGAAGCGTTGATAAACAAAATACAGGTGTGCACAATAAAATCTACGTGCTCAAAACAAAAAGAGAGCAGAGAGCTGGAATCCAAGAGAGACTTAATCTCAAATTCCGGGTCAGTGAGAAAGCAGAGAACTCAGTGAGCTCTGTGGGTATCAGTACCTGTTAGCTTACTGGCCTCAGAGTCATTGGGGGTCTTCTGTGGATCCCAATTCTGATGCCATGAAATGTCAAAAGTTTAAGAACAACAGAAGTGAAACCAATGAATCTCTGAGGCAGTAATCAGTAAAAATTTATTGTGTACACACCAAAAGGACAGTTTGCAAATCAGGAGCACTCAAACTAAAACATGGAAGGAGGCTCAGGGGTATATCGTTATAAAACAGTTTATATAGTGAGAAAGCAGTCACTGTTTAAATCTTCACAGTGATTGGTTATAATATTAACGTTTTCTTAAATGATGGGGAGTTTTTTAGTGGTTACCTCATATCAACTTTGGGAAGCAGCTTAAGTTTGCTTATGATTTCCAGAGGCATACGCATGAAATGACCCAGGCTAAGTTTGTCTTGCAAAATAAGCTAAATTAAGCTTTGCTTGTTTGACTAAACTGGTTTTGTCTGCTCAGGGAATTTTTCAAGGCTGTCTCCATTTGTTTTTGATTTTAACAAGTAGCAGCAGAGTTATCGCTGTCCTGAACTTAGATGCAGCCCCTAGTTAATCATAATATTCCATACTGAGAAAAACCTATTTTTTTTTCAGGTGAAATCATTGCATTTCCTGGGGTACCTAACGGACTAACTAATTTACTAGCTTTCAAATCAGGGCAGCTAAATTTTCCTAGACACATTGTAGGTAATTGAATTCTACTGAACTTGGAAATACATCCAATTCTTACTCAAAAAGCTGTCCTGATTGGATCAAATAGTTAAATGGACAAATGGAGGTGGGAGAAGAACCATACTTCAGAGAGCAGAACGAAAGTATCTGCTGTTTATCTCCCAGATTAATGAGTGCAGTCTCTTGGAAGAGTGTTAACTCATTAAACAGTTCCCACTGTGATTCCTCAGTGTAATTTCAGGCTAATCTGATGTTCAGAGACTTAAAACTTAACTGCAGAAGCTTATCATTTTAACCTACTGATAAAACTTTCAGGGACATTAGAAACATTTCTTAGGCCATATAGGAGCAAGGAAGTAATACAAAGCTAAAGGCTCTTGTGCAGAAGGTACTTAAAAATTTTTTTTAGCTTATTTTACCGAATGTTAATTAAGTTGACCAATATGAGGCTAAAGTTTCATGTTTTATTAATAAAAGCCTTGATTGGTGGTGAATTTGCCTCTGTGTCAAATTCTGAAGAGTTATGCTGTTGAATTAAAATCCACCCAGGAAGCATGTTCAGCATGTATTATAATGGGAAAACAAATTTAGTAAACTGCATGAAGAAAGAAAAGGCACGAAAATGAACATTCCAAACTCAGTTTTTTTTTTTTTTTTTTAAACATCTTTATTGGGGTATAATTGCTTTACAATGGTGTGTTAGTTTCTGCTTTATAACAAAGTGAATCAGCTATACATATACATATGTTCCCATATGTCTTCCCCCTTGCGTCTCCCTCCCTCCCACTCTCCCCATCCCACCCTTCCAGGCTGTCACAAAGCACCGAGCTAATATCCCTGTGCCTTGTGGCTGCTTCCCCCCAGCTATCTACCTTACTACGTTTGTTAGTGTGTATATGTCCATGACTCTCTCTCGCCCTGTCAAAACTCACCCTTCCCCCTCCCCATATCCTCAAGTCCGTTCTCCAGTAGGTCTGCGTCTTTATTCCTATCTTACCCCTAGGTTCTTCATGACATTTTTTTTCCTTAAATTCCATATATATGTGTTAGCATACGGTATTTGTCTTTTTCTTTCTGACTTACTTCACTCTGTATGACAGACTCTAGGTCTATCCATCTCATTACAAATAGCTCAATTTCATTTCTTTTTAAGGCTGAGTAATATTCCATTGTGTATATGTGCCACATCTTCTTTATCCATTCATCCGATGATGGGCGCTTAGGTTGTTTCCATGTCCTGGCTATTGTAAATAGAGCTGCAATGAACATTTTGGTACATGACTCTTTTTGAATTTTGGTTTTCTCAGGGTATATGCCAAGTAGTGGGATTGCTGGGTCATATGGTAATTCTATTTGTAGTTTTTTAAGGAACCTCCATACTGTTCTCCACAGTGGCTGAACCAATTCACATTCCCACCAGCAGTGCAAGAGTGTCCCCTTTTCTCCACACCCTCTCCAGCATTTATTGTTTCTAGATTTTTTGATGATGGCCATTCTGACTGGTGTGAGATGATATCTCATTGTAGTTTTGATTTGCATTTCTCTAATGATTAATGATGTTGAGCATTCTTTCATGTGTTTGTTGGCATTCTGTATATCTTCTTTGGAGAAATGTCTATTTAGGTCTTCTGCCCATTTTTGGATGGGGTTGTTTGTTTTTTTGTTATTGAGCTGCATGAGCTGCTTGTAAATTTTAGATATTAATCCTTTGTCAGTTGCTTCATTTGCAAATGTTTTCTCCCATTCTGAGGGTTGTCTTTTGGTCTTGGTTATGGTTTCCTTTGCTGTGCAAAAGCTTTGAAGTTTCATTAGGTCCCATTTGTTTATTTTTGTTTTTATTTCCATTACTCTAGGAGGTGGGTCAGAAAGGATCTTGCTGTGATTTATGTCATAGAGTGTTCTTCCTATGTTTTCTTCTAAGAGTTTGATAGTTTCTGGCCTTACATTTAGGTCTTTAATCCATTTTGAGCTTATTTTTGTGTATGGTGTTAGGGAGTGATCTAATCTCATACTTTTACATGTACCTGTCCAGTTTTCCCAGCACCATTTATTGAAGAGGCTGTCCTTTCTCCACTGTACATTCCTGCCTCCTTTATCAAAGATAAGGTGTCCATATGTGCGTGGGTTTATCTCTGGGCTTTCTATCCTGTTCCACTGATCTATCTTTCTGTTTTTGTGCCAGTACCATACTGTCTTGATTACTGTAGCTTTGTAGTATAGTCTGAAGTCAGGGAGCCTGATTCCTCCAGCTCCTTTTTTCGTTCTCAAGATTGCTTTGGCTATTCGGGGTCTTTTGTGTTTCCATACAAATTGCGAAATTTTTTGTTCTAGTTCTGTGAAAAATGCCAGTGGTAGTTTGATAGGGATTGCATTGAATCTGTAGATTGCTTTGGGTAGTAGAGTCATTTTCACAATGTTGATTCTTCCCATCCAAGAACATGGTATATCTCTCCATCTATTTGTATCATCTTTAATTTCTTTCATCAGTGTCTTATAATTTTCTGCATACAGGTCTTTCGTATACTTAAGAATGAACAAAATGCAAGAAACAGTTAATGAGACAAAATGCAAGAAACAGTTGATGACAAGAAACAGTTAATGAGACAAAACAGTTGATGACAAGAAACAGTTAATGAGACAAAATGCAAGAAACAGTTGAATGAGATCCTTGCTGGGTAGAGTAGTCTTGGTTGCAGGCTTTTCTCCTTCATCACTTTCAGTATGTCCTGCCACTCCCTTCTGGCTTGTAGGGTTTCTGCTGAGAGATCAGCTGTTAACCTTATGGGGATTCCCTTGTGTGTTATTTGTTGTTTTTCCCTTGCTGCTTTTAATATGCTTTCTTTGTATTTAATTTTTGACAGTTTAATATGTGTCTTGGCGTGTTTCTCCTTGTATTTATCCTGTATGGGACTCTCAGTGCTTCCTGGACTTGATTAACTAATTCCTTTCCCATATTAGGGAAGTTTTCAACTATAATCTCTTCAAATATTTTCTCAGTCCCTTTCTTTCTTTCTTCTTCTTCTGGAACCCCTATAATTCGAATGTTGGTGCGTTTCATGTTGTCCCAGAGGTCCCTGAGACTGTCCTCAGTTCTTTTCATTCTTTTTTCTTTATTCTGCTCTGCAGTAGTTATTTCCACTACTTTATCTTCCAGGTCACTTATCCGTTCTTCTGCCTCAGTTATTCTGCTATTGATCCTATCTAGAGTGGTTTTAATTTCATTTATTGCATTGTTCATCGTTGCTTGTTTCATCTTTAGTTCTTGTAGGTCCTTGTTAACTGTTTCTTGCATTTTGTCCATTCTACTTCCAAGATTTCGGATCATCCTTACTATCATTATTCTGAATTCTTTTTCAGGTAGATTGCCTATTTCCTCTTCATTTGTTAGGTCTGGTGGGTTTTTATCTTGCTCCTTCATCTGCTGTGTGTTTTTCTGTCTTCTCATTTTGCTTATCTTACTGTGTTTGGGGTCTCCTTTTTGCAGGCTGCACTTTCGTAGTTCCCGTTGTTTTTGATGTCTGTCTCCAGTGGCTAAGGTTGTTTCAGTGGGTTGTGTAGGCTTCCTGGTGGAGGGGACTAGTGCCTGTGTTGTGCTGGATGAGGCTGGATCTTGTCTCTCTAGTGGGCAGGTTCACATCTGGTGGTGTGTTTTGGGGTGTCTGTGGCCTTATTATGATTTTAGGCAGCCTCTCTGCTAATGGGTGGGGTTGTGTTCCTGTTTTGCTAGTTGTTTGGCATAGGTTGTCCAGCACTGTGGCTTGCTGGTCGTTGAGTGAAGCTGGGTGCTGGTGTTAAGATGGAGGTCTCTGGGATATTTCCACCGTTTAATATTATGTGGAGCTGGGAGGTCTCTTGTTGACCAGTGTCCTGAAGTTGGCTCTCCTACCTCAGAGGCAGAGCCCTGACTCCTGGCTGGAGCACCAAGAGCCTTTCATCCACACAGCTCAGAATAAAAGGGAGAAAAAGTAGGGAGAATTAGTAGAAGTATGAGTAAAGAAAGAAGGAAAGGAGGAAAGGAAGGAAGGAAGAAAGAAGCAAAGAAGGAAAGAAAGGAGGGAGGGAGGGAGGGAGGAAGTAAGGAAGGAGGGAAAGAAGGAAAAAAGACAGAAAGATGATACAGTAAAAATAAAATAAAGTATAATATAGTTATTGAATTAAAAATATTTAGAAAAAGAAAAAAAAAAAGGGACGGATAGAACCTTAGGACAAATGTTGGAAGCAAAGCTATACAGAGAAAATCTTACACAGAAGCATACACATACACCTTCATAAAAAGAGTTAAAGGGGGAAAAATCATAAATCCTGCTCCCTGAGACCACCTCCTCAATTTGGGGTGATTCGTTGTCTAAAGGAGGGAAGGAAGGAAGGAAAGAAAGAAAGAACGAAGGTAAAGTATAATAAAGTTATTACAATTAAACTTAATTATTACGAAAAAGAATTTTAAAAAAAAAATCATGGACGGATAGAGCCCTAGGACAAATGGTGGAAGCAAGAGTATACAGACAAGATCTCACACAGAAGCATACACGTACACATTCACAAAGAAAGGAAAAGGGAAAAATATCATAGATATCGCTCCTAAAGTTCACCTCTTCAATTTGGGATCATTCCTTGTCTATTCAGGTATTCCACAGATGCAGGGTATATCAAGTTGATTGTGGAGCTTTAATCCGCTGCTTCTGTGGCTGCTGGGAGAGATTTCCCTTTTTCTTCTTTGTTGTCACAGCTCACAGGAGCTCAGCTTTGGATTTGGCCCTGCCTCTGCGTGTAGGTCGCTGGAGGGCGTCTGTTTTTTCGCTCAGACAGGACGGGGTTAAAGGAGCCGCTGATTCGGGGCCTCCGGCTCACTCAGGCCGGGGGTTGGGGGATGGGGGAAGGAGGGGGACTGCGTGCGGGGCGGGCCTGCGGCGGCAGAGGCAGCGTGACGTTGCGGCAGAGGCCTGCGTGACGTTGCACCAGCCTGAGGCCCGCCGTGCGTTGTCCCGGGGAAGTTGTCCCTGGATCCCGGGAACCTGGCAGTGGCGGGCTGCACAGGCTCCGCGGAAGAGGGGTGTGGAGAGTGACCTGTGCTCGCACACAGGCCCCTTGGTGGCGGCAGCAGCAGCCTTAGCGTCTCCCGCCCGTCTCTGGGGTCCGCGGTTTTAGCCGCGGCTCGCGCCCGTCTCTGGGGTTTGCGCTTTCAGCCGCGGCTCGCGCCCGTCTCGGGGGCTCGCGCCCTCAGCCGCGGCTCGCGCCCGTCTCTGGGGTTCGCGCTTTTAGCCGCGGCTCGCGCCCTTCTCTGGAGATCCTTTAAGCAGCGCTCTTAAACCCCTCTCCTCGCGCACCAGGAAACAAAGAGGGAAGAAAAAGTCTCTTGCCTCTTCGGCAGGTGCAGGCTTTCCCCCGAACTCCCTCCCGGCTAGTCGTGGTGCACTAACCCCTTCAGGCTATGTTCAAGCCGCCAACCCCAGTCCTCTCCCTGAGCTCCGTCCAAAACCAAAACCCGATCCTCAGCTCGCAGCCCCGCCCGCCCCGGCGGGTGAGCAGACAAGCCACTCGGGCTGGTGAGTGCCGGTCAGCACCGATCGTCTCTGCAGGAATCTCCCCGCTTTGCCCTCCGCACCCGTCGCTGTGCACTACTCCGCGGTCCCGAAACTCCCCCCTCCGCCTCCCGCAGTCTCCGCCCGCGGAGGGGCTTCCTAGTGTGTGGAAACTTTTCCTTCTTCACAGCTCCCTCCCACTGGTGCAGGTGCCGTCCTTATTCTTTTGTCTCTGTTTTTTCTTTTGCCCTACCCAGGTACGTGGGGAGTTTCTTGCCTTTTGGGAGGTCTGAGGTCTTCTGCCAGCCTTCAGTAGGAGTTCTGTAGGAGTTGTTCCACGTGTGGATGTATTTCTGGTGTATCCGTGGGGAGGAAGGCGATCTCCGCGTCTTACTCTTCCGCCATCTTCAAGGTCCCCCCCCAAACTCAGTTTTGAAGGGACTGTTCTGTGAGTGAGAGTAGTGGCACTATTACTCCAGGGCACATATTACACTATGGGTTAGGACCACAAAAGCATGTGGCCCTGCTCTATAGTCTATGGCTGTATTTTGACTCTGTTATTAGTGTCACAGATGAAGCATGAGTCTGATTACTGAGTGTGTAGCGCATTGCTTGTGAGACTTGGCTAAAGCCCCATGGCTGTGCATAGTTGAGCATAGAAATTACAGCATCAGCTCAATACTGATTCTGTAATGCACATTCACTCTTCTTAGCAGGAATTATTATTTTCCTGAAAAGGACTTTTAACCTCTTGTGCTCCCCAGCTGACCAGGAGGAGAATGAGGTTGAAGAGTGTTCAGTGGATTCCAGAAGTTCCCTAAAAGATTATTAAATGTTTAAAGTAAAAGCTTTTCAAGGGTGGTAGAAATATAGTGACCATCAGAGTTATTTTAGGAGACTATATATAAATCTGAGCAGGAGGTAGGGCTTTGAAAGTAGCCTGAAATTTGAACCTAGGCTTCACTGCTCACTAGCAATGTAACTTTGGGAAATTATTTAATATAGTGAATATTCTTCTTCTTCATCTGGATCTGTAAAATATGGATATTTATATCAACTTCACAGAGTATTGTGATAAAAAGTGCTTCTTTTTTTTTTTAACTTTTTTTGGGGGGTACGCGGGCCTCTCACTGTTGTGGCCTCTCACGGGCCCAGCCGCTCTGCAGCATGTGGGATCTTCCTGGACTGGGGCATGAACCCGTGTCCCCTGCATCGGCAGGCAGACTCTCAACCACTGCGCCACCAGGGAAGACCAAAAGTGCTTCTTAAATGGCATTATTACTAGCAATATACACAGTGTTAATGAACTGTTTTCCATTTATTACAGCATGAGGGATTTCAGGGATTTCAGAAGTGAGACATTCTTGTCATGAGGATTTATAAATGGTGGAACTGATGCAATCTTCCATGGAAATCTTTAGATAAGTGATGTGTATTTAGTATCTTTTTGTTCTTCTGTAACTCACTATTGTTTGTTTTAGAATCTAAGCTCTTGGAAGCTAAGCACCACGTCAGCGTACCATTGACTACCTCTACTGACAAATATGGGTAGAAAAATATGATCTATTAGGTGGCCTTAAATGTCCCCTAATGCATATGCATTTTATTGAAACCTTAATGGTGTTTCTATGCAATGTCAATTCAACTGTTGAAAAGTGACAAATTTAGATACATTCAGCTCCTACAAAATGACTGCAGTTTTGCAGCATTTTTTCCCTTTCTGTGTCAATGAAAGGAACGACTGAGCCATATATCAGTGACTGGCTGGCACTAGCACTCTATGTGGAACCTTTGTTAGTTCCAATCAGCTTGGCAACAGACACATCCAGGACTTACTTTTCATCTTCTAAAAATAGGATCATGTTTCTCAGATGTTTTCAAATGGACAAATACTACACTAAGTTTATAATGGCTGTTTCTTATTTAAAAAAAGAGGAAACAAGTGAAAGTTGGGCACAGTGATAAAGTTGCCACTAACGTTAACGAAAGTCTCCCAATCCTCTCTTTTCTGCTTGCCTACAACCCACTTTCTTTTATCTCTTGCTCTTGTCCCCAAGAATATCTACACATCATCATTTTAATATTGTTCTAAAAACCTATGGTTGCATGTAGTTTCTGGACCACAGTTGACACTAAATAATTGTTTTTTTTGAGTGAGGATCTCCTTTTGGCTGTAGAATACCACAGTATCCTAACTGGTGTGCCCAATGAGATCAAACAGTTTCTCATTGCACCAGCATTGAAAATCAGATCCTCTTTTCTACTTTTTTACATTGTGAAAGGATTTTTAAAACTCAGTGTTGGATTTTCTTTCTTGAAAATTTTTCTTTTTGATATTTTTCCCTTTAGTTTGGGGAATTTGGAGTGGCGTGTAAAAGTGCATGTGTGTGCATGTATATGCATTTTTAAAAAAGGATGGAATTTGTAGTTCCAATATATAATTGCACTACTAATGAGCTATTTTTCAAGTGCCACAGTCTATTCCACAGAAAATATAATTGCATGTAGAATGATCGCCTAATAAAGAAATGGTTGCAATACCCTTGATTGTGAAACATGAGGAATTGAGATAAAATGTTTAGTTCAGTGCCTCTCACAAAATATCACAACCAAAAACTTCACTGAACATAAACCTAGATCAATACATTTCTGGTAGAAAAAAATTTAAACACAGCTTGTGAAGCAGCTATGTAGTAAACACATAGCTTAGTATGCTTAATGAAATATTCTTTAATAAAAATGTTCTTATGTGGCAGAAAGTGGACACAAAGCCCTGCCCTGGCTCTGTGAATTTAAAACTTATTATATGGGCTATATTATGATTAGAAGACATGACTGACACTTGCTTTTGAATATCACTAAAAGCAGAACTATAAAAACAGTCTTTTCAAAATGCACAAAGAAGAAACACAGATAACTTATATGGAAAGAGATAAACACCTCTGATAATTAACAAAATGCAGACTAAAAAATAAATTCCAAATCAAATTGGCAAAGGTGCAATAAATTTTAATGCCTGATACTGGGAGAGAGCAGAATGAGATAACTGCATCACACTACAGATAGGAATATAAATTGCTACAAGTTCTCTGGAGAGTATCAGGGAATATGCTTCAGGGAGCTTAGAATGTGCCTAAATTACCAAAGATGTGGTTGAAGGTAAAGGTTTACCTTTACATTAGAAATAAACTAAATGTTCAATGATAATGGACTGGTTAAAGAAATGCCTTCATTCATTTAATAAATATTTTGTCTATACTCATTATGTGCCACACACTCTTCTAGTCTCTGGGGATATTGCTGGGGACAGATGACATGCACATGGTTTGGTACTTACTATAGATTAAAATATTAGAGTATAATCGTGTAGATTACATGGAGTTGTTGGTCATATGGTAAATATGTGTAATTTCATGAGAGACTGCCAAACTGTTTTTCAAAGTGGTTGTACCTCTTTGCATTCCCATTGGCTATATATGAGAGTTTTGGTTATTCTATATCCTTTCCAACATATTCTATAATTAGTCTTTATAATTTAACCCACTCTGGTGTGTGTGCAGGAATATCTCATTATGAATTTTTATTTGTATTAGCCTGATTATTAATGGTTTTGAGAATTGGTTTTGTTCTTATTAATCATTCTTTTAATTTCAATTCACCCATTTCTCTTACCACCCATCCCCCACATCTATCAACTACCAATCTGTTCTCTGTATCTATGAGCTTGTTTTTTTTCTTTTGTTTGTTTTCTTAGATTCCACATATAAGAGAGATCCTATGGTATTTGTCTTTCTCTGTGTGACTTATTTTACTTAGCAAAATGCCCTCCAAGCCTATCAATGTTTCACAAATGGCAAGATTTCATTCTTTCTTATGACTGAATAATATTCCATTTTATATATATATATATATAATACATATACATACCACATTTTCTTTATTCATCCATTGATGGACACTTAGGTTGTTTCCATATTTCCATATCTTAGCTATTGTAAACAATGCTGCAGTGAACATGGGGGTGTATATGTCTTTTCAAGTTAGTGTTTTCTTTTTCTTTGGATACTCAGAAATGAATTTGCTGATCATATGATAGTTCTATTTTTAATATTTTGTGGAACCTCCATACTGTTTTCCACAGTGGCTGTGCCATTTTACACTCTCACTAATAGTGCACAGGGTTCTCTCTTCACCATGTCCTCACCAACACTTGTTATTTCTTATCTTTTTGATAATAGCCATTCTAACAGGTGTGAGGTGATATCTCATTGTGGTTTAATTTGTATTTCCCTGATGGTTACTGATGTTAAGCATTTTTTCATGTACCTGTTGGCCATCTCTACGTCTTCTTTGGAAAAATGTCTATTCAGATCTTTTGCCCATTTTAAAAATTGTTTGTTTTTTGCTGTTGAGCTGTATGAGGTCTTTATATATTTTGGGTATTAGCCTCTTGTCAGATATATAATGTACAAATATTTTCTCCCATTCAGTATGTTGCCTTTTCATTTTGTTGATGGTTTCCTTTGATGTACAGAAGCTTTTTAGCTTGATGTCCCACTTGTTTATTCTTGCTTTTGGTGTCAGATTAAAAAAATCATCACCAAGTCCTATGTCGAGGAACTTACTGCCCATGTTTTTTTCTAGGAGTTTTATGGTTTCAGGTCTAACAATCAAGCCTTTAATCCATTTTGAGTTCATTTTTATGTATGGTCTAAAATAGTGTTGACATTTCATTCTTTTGCATGTGACTGTCTAGTTTTCCAACACAATTTATTGAAAGGACTGTCCTTTCCTCATTTTATAATCTTCTATCCTTTGTTTTAAATTAATTGACCATATATGCATGGGTTTATTTCTGGGGTCTCTGTTCTGTTTTTAATGCCAATACCATTCTGTTTTAATTACTATAGCTTTGTAATATAGTTTGAAATCAGGGCTTATGTTTATTATTCATTACTATATGTTTTTTTAAATGAAGGGGTTATGGGCTGAATTGTGTAACCAAAATTCATAAGTTGAAGTGCTTAGTACCTCAGAATGTGACCTTATTTGAAGACAGGGTCTTTAAAGGGGTAATTAAGTTAAAATAAGGTCATAATGGTAGGCTCTAATTCATTATGACTGCTGTCCTTATAGAATAGGAAATTTGGACAGAGACATGCACAGAAGGAAGATCATGTGAAGGCATAGGGATAACATGACCATCTATAGGCCAAGGAGAGAGGCCTGCCAGCACCTTGATCTCAGACTTCTAGCTTCCAGACTTGTGAGAAAATTAATTTCTGCTTTTTAAGCCACCCAGTCTGTGGTACTTTGTTATGGGAACCATCACAAACTAGTGCAAAGGGTCTTTGAACTTTTTGACCATTTTAAGTTAAGATACGGGTTTAAAACATATTCTTTATACATTTTTGATATTTTTTGTATGTATATATATATTGTGAACACTTTCTCCCAGTCTGTGGTGTGAATTTTTATTTTCTAATGATGACACTTTGAAGTGCAGAAGGTTTTAATTTGTAAGAAGTCCAGTTTATCAATTTTAAAAATATTTAGTGCTTTTGGTGTTCTGTAGAAATATTTTATTTTACCTTAAGGTCAATAAGATATTGTTCCATGTTTTTTTTTTTTAGTGATTTTCTAGCTCTAGTTTTACCTTTAAGTCTATGATTGTACTTTGAATTTTTAAAAAATATATGATGTATGGTAAGCATCAAGATTTATTTTCTTTCATGTGAAGATACTGTTTTTCCACCTCCATTTACTGTGGACTACTGTCTTCTCTATTCAATTACCTGGCAAACATCAATTAACTCAACACATGTGGTTCTATTTCTGGACTCTCTATTCTGTTCCATTGATCTATATATCTTACCCATATGGCAATACCATATTATCTTGATAAAGGTCACTATATAGTATGTAATATATAGTATGTTTGTGGAATTTTATTGTTCAAGGTTTAAACATAATTTAGTCAAAATTATCTTTAAATATTTCATGCTATTTGATTTTTGAAGTGTTATTTTTTTCAAATTTAATTTTTCTGTTATTTGTTGGTAGTATGTAGAACTAAAAGTAGATTTTTTTTATTCTCTTTGTGTCTTGCACATGACTATATTCACTTTTTTTGTTGTTCTAATAGCTTTTGGTAGATTTCTTAGGATTTTCTATTTGTACAATCATGTTATTTGTAAATCAGCTATGCTTCACCTTTCCAACTAGTATGTCTTTTCTTTTCCTTGCATTATTCCACTGGTTAAGATTTCAACATACTATAAAATACAAGTGTTGAGACTGAGTATGCTTTACTTCCCATCTTAGGGGAAGGTCTTAACTCTTTCACTGTTAAATATGATATCACCTTTTTTGTAGATTACTTTTATCACTTTGAAGATATTTCCATCTACTTTTCTGAGAATTTTTATCATTAATGGTTATTAAATTTTATAAAGTGCTTTCTTGGACTCTGTTGAGATGAATGTATGATTTTTCTGCTTTCGTCTGTTATTATGGTGAATTACATTAATTGGTTTTCCAAATGTTACACCAATCTTATATTCCTAGGATAAATCACACTTGGTTATGATATTTATCTTCTTTAAATGTTGCTGAATTTGGTTTGCAAATATTTTATTGACTAGTTTTAGTGCTAAGGTAATGCTACCTTCATCAAATAAGTTGGGAATTAGTTTTGATTTTTCTGAAAAAAACTTGCTTAAGATTGCAAACATTTTTTCCTTAAATGTTTGAGAAATTCCCCAGTAAAACCAGCTGGGTAGAGTTTTATTTGTGGGAAGCCTTTTAATTTCAAATGTCATATCTTTAATAGAAATTGTGCTATTTTCTGTCTGTTTTTGTGGCAGTGTGGTAAATTGTGTCATCCATGAATTTAACCATTTCACCTAAGTCATCTAAATCAATGATGTATTGTTTACAGTGTTTATTAATGAAAGTCTCCACTTTCATTCCTGATATTGATAATTTTTGTTATTCTTAATCAATCTAGTTAGAGATTTATCAGTTTTATTGCTTCTATAAAAATAACCATCTTTAGGTTTCACTGTTTTTTCTCTTTTTTTAATTAAAAATTTTATTGACTTCTGCTTTTACCACTTTATTTCCTCCTTTCTATTTCCTTGGGGTTTAATTTAGACTTATTTTTCTAGATTCTTAAGGTTGATCCTTCAATCATCATTCTTGTCTTTCTCTTTTAATATACATGTTTAAATTTACAGATTCCCAATTAAACCCTGCTTTCATTTCACATACATTTTTTTGGATATATTTCATTCTCAAAATATTTTCTAGTTTTCTTTTTGATTTCCCATTTAACAAATAACTATTTTAAAAATATGTTATTCAATTTCCAAATATTTGATAATTTTTTCCAGATATTAATTTATTGATCCTTGTTGATCCTTGGTTTAAACTTTCTTTCTTCCTTCTTTCTTTCTTCCTTCTTTTCTTCCTTCCTTTCTTCCTTCCTTCCTTCTTTCTTTTCTTTCTTTCCAGTGTTCTTTATTCTTTTATGTAGGTCTTATTTTTCATCTGGAGTTATTTTCCTTCAGGCTAGAGAACTTTCTTTAACATTTCTTATAGTGCAAGTTTTCTAGTGATGAATTCCCCAGTTTTTATTTTCATGAAGATCTTTTTTGTCTTTATTTTTCAAGTATATTTTCATGGGATATAAAATTATAGGTTGACAGCTTTTTCTTTTTTCACCAATGGTTTTGCAGTTTGATTATGATGTACTTTTTTTCTTTTCGTCTGTATTTTATCCTGCTTGGTGCTTATTGAGCCTCTTCAATCTATGGCTTTTGAATTTTCATAAAATTTGGGAACATTTCATCCCTCTTTCCTTAAATATATTTCTCCATCTTCATTGTCTTTCTAGGACTCTAATTACATGTATGTTAAAGTATTTGGCATTGTCTCACAGGTCTCAATATTCTGTTGATAGTTTTAGGTCTTTTTCTTTGGTTTCGATAGTTTCTATCTCTATGTCTTCAAGCTTACTGTTCCTTTCTTGTGAAAGAGTCTAATCAGCTATAAATCTTATCCAGTGCATTTTTCATTCTAAATTTTGTATCTGGTTATTTTTATACCTTCCCTTTCTTTCCACTTTATGCTTGTATTTTTATTTAAATCCTTAAGCACATTTATAAAAGCCATTTTAAAGTTATTGTGTGCTAATTATATCATCTTTTAATTCTTAATCTATTTATAGACTGATTTTTTTCCTGTTTATGGGTCACGTTTTCTTCTTCACATATCTAGTAAATTTTTTTAATTTTTATTTTATTTTTTTTGGTGGTACGCGGGCCTCTCACTGTTGTGGCCTCTCCCGTTGCGGAGCACAGGCTCCGGACACTCAGGCTCAGCAGCCATGGCTCACGGGCCCAGCCACTCCGTGGCACGTGGGATCTTCCCGGACCGGGGCATGAACCCATGTCCCCTGCATCGGCAGGTGGACTCTCAACCACTGCACCACCAGGGAAGCCCAACACATCTAGTAATTTTTGAACAGATGTTGGACATTGTCTCTGTTATATTATTGATTGGATTTTATTGCCTTCCCTTAAAGTGTTTTGAATATTGTTTTTATACATGTTCTTATACACTAACTTGCAAATAAGCTTGATCCTTTTAAGGCTTGTTTTTAAAGCTTTGTTAGATGAGTATAAAATAAACTTTACTCTTTTACTAGTTTAACCCTACTCCTAGGATATGACTCTTCTGGGTTTTCTAGTGAAAACCTGTCTATTCAATGAGGTCTCTTCACTGGCTGGTTGGAAGGCAAGTCAATAAAAGCTTTTTATGATATCTGGATTCAGCTTACAGATCCACTAGCTATTTTTGTTTGGTCTCTAGGAGTTTCTCCCTATTCATACACAGTATAATATTCAGACAAAGACAAGTGGGGACATATGTATATTTCTGGAGCTTTTTCCTTTGCTTAGCATATTCATTTCTGATTCTTGTTCATGAAAATTTTAGTTTAGTTTTAGCCTTTCCCAGGTTCTGATCTCAGTCTGGTCAACTCACCTGATTGCTCTCATCAACTTAATTCCCTTTCCTCTTCACTCCCCTCCACCCCATTTTGTGGTCTCCAAAAAGATATTCAAGGCAATTGTTGGGTTCATCTTGTTTATTTTCTGTCCCTCAGAGTAATAGTTATGTCCTGTTTTCTGTCCAACTTCTAAAATCAGTTGTTTCATGTATTTTGTTAATTTTTGTGTTCTTGTTATTTATGATGGGAGGATATGTCTGTTATCAATTACTACATCATGTTGGAAGAGGGCTTAATGTTCCCTAAAACATATCTACCTTAGTTTTAACTTGTTCAGAGATGAACTTAATGGGAAACAAGAAGAATCACAAAAAATGAACCTTTCAGGTCTAAATTAACCTTCTTACCTTTCCATCTAGTGATACTTTAAAAAGCAGATTTACTACTTTATCATCTTATGGTTATTTGCTTTATGAAGTTTTTAAAACAATAGGTTACTATTTAAGAATAGTACATAAGAAATCTGAAATCAATTTAAGATAGCAAGCAAATCTTGCTGAAGTTTTGGAATTTGGGATTTTGCTGATCATCTGCAGTCATGTTCTTGTCATGAAAATGCTTTAGGAAGTATTTTTCTGTCTTCCAAAATCTTTATATACACCAATATGATAATTGAAGTCAGATTTAAATTTCTCATATAACAACATACAAAGCTGATGAAATTTTACTATTTCTTATTTTAGAAATAGCTCACTTTTCTTGAGTATTTGTATGTGTCAACCTCTTTGCAGACCATTTTATATGCATTATGTCATTTAATTCCCTCCTATAACCATGTAGGCAAGGCATCTTATTTTCATTGTTGTTGTTATTAATTTTTTTTTGTGAGGAAACATAAACTCAGAAAATTAAATAAATTTTACAAGGTTACAAACTAGTCTGTGGTACTTTTGGAACTTGAATCCAGATTCATCTGAATCAGATATCCCATGATCTTAATCTCACAAGCAATTTAAAAGGAAAGAAGCACATTTATACACAAGAGGCTTAGTTGCTTTCATTATGAACTTCTTTGTGAAGTTCAAATCTTCTTTGGTAACAAACACACAAACAGAGTCTCCAGGAAAAACCTCATATCTTCAGAAATGAAGTTCTAGGAGATAAACTTTAGTCTGAACTCTGTTCCTTCCTCTATGGAAAGATTTTTTTAGTTTGTTTTAAATACAAATTATTTTCATTGTTAGCCTCAAGAGTTTCAGGCCTCCTCCTTGTTTAAGAGTTAGTGGGTATTGAACTCCCTAAAATACCCTGTCATGTTAGAAGCCTAGGTTTAAAATTAAAAATAAAAAGGTAGAACTAGATCAACCCTTGGAGCTGAGCCATCAGTTGACCTACACATATAGAGATATCACTTTGTGTCTGTCAGAAGCAGACTGGTGACAGTCACTCACATGGTTTGCAGAGTCTAAGGGCTGCTCTCATTTCTAGCTACTTCTATACCCTGCCACCTGATCCTTTCTGGGGAAAAATACTGAGAAGGATTTTTGGCATTTGTGATAAATGGGTACAGATTTTTATTGTTCTGCTCCATAGCTCAGAAAAGCAAATATTAGTGTTTGATTTTTTAAGTACCTCCAAACAGTAGTTAATGAAATTCGAAGTATTGGGACATTAGACAATCATCCTTCCCAGATGTAAAGTCTGTGATTTAACCAGTTGGACCACTCATTTTTATCAAGTGCCCAAGGATGTATAACATATTGATATGTGCTTGAATCTCTGATTTATGTGTAGTTCTTATTATGAGATAAATTATACAAATTTTCATAATGACTGAAAGAATTACAAAAGGCATTCATTTCACTCAGAAACAGCCACATTATAGGCTTATATATTGGTAACAATATAGAGAACTCTGTGATCCACATCCACCCTGTAGTTGTGAGCTACAAGTAAAAATTGGTTGTTAAGCAACTGAGCTTTCAGCTTCCTTTCTCCCCTAGAAAAGCCTACTGTTACCCAGTTCTTACAATTGGAACGTGATCTTTGGCAAGGATGTCAGTCAGGAGGCTGAGGTGTGATAAGTGCTTAACCAGGACAGTGGTAATATGGGTAGGGAGGGAAGGCAGATTTCTCACCTGTAAATGGAGAGTAGTGCCCAATCCCATGTTTGTTAGAAGGATTAAATGGGACTGTGAAAGCACATGTAAACTGTGAAAGCCAGGAAATCTTAGGTGGCACATTTCTTCTTCATAGTGTTAATGACAGCTGTCAGCCTCAGTCACCCAAACTTTTCATGTAAATGTTCAGTTTTAACCTACTGTCAGGTTATGCACTACCTGACGGGAGCCCTGAAGATGTGTTTCATCACATCCTTAGAGTTGACATTTCTGCCACAATGATGTGCCCAGTAAAATGAACTTAGTATGGCTTTATTCCATACATGTCAGACTTTGGTACCTAGTGTTATTAGAAAAGAATGAAACTTAGTCATGTGGGAGATAGAGAAGTTTAGTAATATATCATGCACTGTTTCATGGGATACACAATGTTTCATGGGATACACCATCTTGAAAATTAGAAAAATGAGGATAATTTTATAGAATCAAAATTTAAAACTTTTGAAACCTATTAAATCAATGACATTTCTGTTGACCTAACAGGTTTATGTTGCCTCCATTCATTATAAGCACTTACCTAAGTTTTGCTTTTTAGCCAGCTCCTAATGAATAGACTGAGCATAGAAAGTTTCTATAGACAGAATGCCCAAAGTTTCTACGAATCATAATTCCCAGGAATCATAAGTGAAGTAATATGTTCTGCTTTTTAAGTTTCTGGATGATGGATTTTTTTCCTTTCTTCATATATCATTACATGGATTTGTTCCTTAAATTTGATGATGATGTCTTACACATTATAATCTCTTGGTGATTACTCATTGAAAGATCCAATACTGTTTAGACACAGGATGGGACATTATCTTTAAAAGAAGTCAGTGAAGTACCCTGTCATATCTAAAATAAATGCTTACAATTCATGTTTAACATCAGTTAATTTATTGCTGCAAGCAGTGTACAAGATTCTCCTGGGAAATGCACAATTCATGGAAAATATGTCTTCTGCATAATAAATTTACACTTTATATAGAGACGGTAAAAGTATACAACTGAAGTGATTTACAAAAAAGAATTGGGAAGGTGCAGATCAACAAAAAGGAAAAAAATACAGACTGATTAGGCAATGTGCCAAGTTATGGCCAGCCCTTCCCAGGCTCTCTAAGACTGCAAGAATATAACTATGTGAAAGTCTACTGACCTAATAAGTTCAGTTTCTCTGTCTTGCTGATTCTTCCTCATGTCTTTTGGTTTATTTTCTAGATCCTCATTATTTCCCTCCTCATAGAGATGGTGTCCGACCTGGTAGCTTGTTTATCTGTCTTTAGTCTCTTTCTCATTCCAGTACAGCTTCTCTAAAAGGATAAAAGTATGCTTTTTCAAGTAGCCTTTTATCCCTTATTCATCAAACAGTGACTCTAGTCAATTAGGGAATGCCACTTTAACACCCACAAAGCATAGTGGCAGGGGACTGCAGACAGTCTATGCCTAAAAACGCAATAAGCCTTGGCTAGAGAAAGCAAGGAGACCTGCCAACTCACATATACTATTCTTCACCTTGCTCTCTGCCACTGCCTAGATCTTTAAAAAAATTTTTTTTCTGTTTTTAACTGCATCTTTTTTTTTCACATCTTTATTGGAGTATAAATGTTTTACAATGTTGTGTTAGTTTCTGCTGTACAACAAAGTGAATCAGCTATATGTATATATATATATCCCCATATCCTCTCCCTCTGGAGCCTCCCTCCACCCTCCCTATCCCATCCCTCTAGGTCGTCACAAAGCACAAATTGATTTCCTTGTGCTATGCAGCAGCTTCCCACTAGCCATCCTTTTTTCATTTAGTAGTGTATATATGTCAATGCTACGCACTCGTTTCATCCCAGCTTCTGCTTCCCCCGCTATGCCCTCAAGTTCGTTCTCTATGTCTGTGTCTTTATTCCTGCCCTGCCCCTAGGTTCATCAGTACCGTTTTTATAATTCCATATATATGCGTTAGCATACATTATTTGTTTTTCTCCTTGTGACTTACTTCATTCTGTATGACAGATTCTAGGTCCATCCACCTCACTACAAATAATTTTGTTCCTTTTCATGGCTAATATTCCATTGTATATATATATGCCACATCTTTATCCATTCATCTGTTGATGGACATTTAGGTTGCTTCCATGTCCTGGCTATTGTAAATAGTGCTGCAGTGAACATGGTGGTACATGTATCATTTTGAATTACGGTTTTCTCAGTGTATATGCCCAGTAGTGGGATTGCTGGGTCATATGGTAGTTCTATTTTTAGTTTTTTGTTTGTTTGTTTGTTTTGTGGTACGCGGACCTCTCACTGCCGTGGCCTCTCCCACTGCAGGGCACAGGCTCTGGACGCGCAGGCCCAGTGGCCATGGCCCATGGGCCCAGCCGCTCCGCGGCATGCGGGACCCTCCCGGACCAGGGCACAAACCCACGTCCCCTGCATCGGCAGGCAGACTCCCAACCACCACGCCACCAGGGAAGCCCTATTTTTAGTTTTTTAAGGAACCTCCATACTGTTCTCCATAGCATCAATTTACATTCCCACCAACAGGGCAAGAGGGTACCCTCCACGCCCTCTCCAGCATTTATTGTTTGTAGATTTTTTTTTTTTCTTTTTTTTTGTGGTACGCGGGCCTCTCACTGTTGTGGCCTCTCCCGTTGCAGAGCAACAGGCTCCGGACGCGCAGGCTCAGCAGCCATGGCTCACGGGCACAGCCGCTCCGCGGCATGTGGGATCTTCCCGGACCCCCTGCATCGGCAGGCGGACTCTCAACCACTGCGCCACCAGGGAAGCCCTGTTTGTAGATTTTTTGATGATGGCCATTCTGACCGGTGTGAGGTGATACCTCATTGTGGTTTTGATTTGCATTTCTCTAATGATTAGTGATATTGAGCATCTTTTCATGTATTTGTTGGCCATTTGTATGTTTTCTTTGGAGAAATGTCTGTTTAGGTCTTCCGCCCATTTTGGGGATTGGGCTGTTTGTTTTTTTTGATATTCAGCTGCATGAGCTGCTTGTATATTTTGGAGATTAATCCTTTGTCAGTTGCTTCATTTACAAATCTGCATTCAAGGTTGTCTGAGGGTTGTCTTTTCATCTTGTTTATGGTTTTCTCTGCTGTGCAAAAGCTTTACGTTTCATTAGGTCCCATTTGTTTATTTTTGTTTTTATTTCCCTTACTCAAGAGGTGGGTCAAAAATGATCTTGCTGTGATTTATGTTATAGAGTGTTCTGCCTATGTTTTCCTCTAAGAGTTTTACAGTGTCTGGCCTTACATTTAGTTTTTTAATCCATTTTGAGTTTATTTTTGTGTACGGTGTTAGGAAGTGTTCTAATTTCATTCTTTTACATGTAGCTGTCTATTTTTACCAGTACCGCTTACTGAAGAGGCTGTCTTTTCTCCATTGTATATTCTTGCTTCCTTTGTCAAAGATAAGGTGACCATATGTGTGTGGGTTTATCTCTGGGCTTTCTATCCTGTTGCATTGATCTATATCTCTGTTTTTGTGCCAGTATGATACTGTCTTGATTACTGTAGCTTTGTAGTATAGTCTGAAGGCAGGGAACCTGATTCCTCCAGTTCTGTTTTTCTTTTTAAGATTGCTTTTGCTCTTCAGGGTCTTTTGTGATTCCATACAAACTGTAAACTTTTTTTGTTCTAGTTCTGTGAAAAATGCCATTGGTAACTTGATAGGGATTGCACTGAACCTGTAGATTGCTTTCGGTAGTATAGTTATCTTCACAGCATTGATTCTTCCAACCCAGGAGCATGGTATATCTCTGCATCTGTTTATGTTATCTTCGATTTCTTTCATCAGAGTTTTATAGTTTTCTGAGTACAGGTCTTTTGCTTCCTTAGGTAGGTTTATTCCTAGGTATTTTATTCTTTTTGTTGCAATGTTAAATGGGATTTTTTCCTTAATTTCCCTTTCTGATCTTTTGTTGTTAGTGTATAGGAATGCAAGAGATTTCTGTGCGTTAATTTTGTATCCTGCAACCTTACCAAATTCATTGATTAGTTCTAGTAGTTTTCTGTTGGCATCTTTAGGATATTCTATGTATAGTATGTCATTGGCAAACAGTGACAGTTTTACTTCTGCTTTTCCAATTAGTATTCCTTTGATTTATTTTTCTTCTCTGATTGTTGTGGCTAGGACTTCCAGTACTATGTTGAATAATCGTGGCAAGAGTGGCCATCCTTGTCTTGTTCCTGATCTTACAGGAAATGCTTTCAGTTTTTCACCATTGAGGATGATGTTTGCTTTGGGTTTGTTGTATATGGCTTTTATTATGTTGAATAGGTTCCCTCTATGCCCACTTACTGGAGAGGTTTTATCGTAAATGGGTGTTGAATTTTGTCAAAAGCCTTTATTGCATCTATTGAGATGATCATATGGTTTTTATTCTTCAATTTGTTAATCTGGTGTATCACATTTATTGATTTGTGTATATTGAAGAATTCTTGCATCCCTGGGTTAAATCCCAGTTGATAATGGTGTATGATCCTTTTAATGTGTTGTTGGATTCTGTTTGCTAGTATTTTGTTGAAGATTTTTGTGTCTATGTCCATCAGTGATATTAGTGTATAATTTTCTTTTTTTGTGATATCTTTGTCTGGTTTTGGTATCAGAGTGATGGTGGCCTTGTAGAACGAGTTTGGGATTGTTCCTCCCTCTGCAATTTTTTGGAAGAGCTTGAGAAGGATAGATGTTAACTCTTCTCTAAATGTTTGATAGAATTTGCCTGTGAAGCCATCTGTTCCTGGACTTTTGTTGGAAGATTTTAAACTATAGTTTCAACTTCATCACCTGTGATTGGTCTGTTTGTATTTTCTAATTCTTCCTGGCTCAATCTTGGAAAGTTGTATTTTTCCAAGAATTTGTCCATTTCTTCCAGGTTGTCAATTTTATTGGCATATAGTTGCTTGTAGTAGTCTCTTATGATCTTTTGTGTTTCTGTGGTGTCAGTTGTAATCTGTCCATTTTCAGTTCTCATTTTATTGATTTGAGTCCTCTCCCTTTTTTTCTTGGTGAGTCTGGCTTAAGGTTTATCAATTTTGTTTATCTTCTCAAAGAACCAACTTTTAGTTTTATTGATATTTGCTATTGTTTCCTTCATTTCCTTTTCATTTATTTCTGATCTGATCTTCATTTCTTTCCTTCTACTAACTGAGTTTTCTTTGTTCTTCTTTTTCTGGTTGCTTTAGGTGTAAGGTAAGATTGTTTATTTGAGATTTTTCTTGTTTCTTGAGGTGAGCTTGAATTGCTGTGAACTTCCTTTTAGAACTGCTTTTGCTGTGTCACATAGGTTTGGATTGTAATGTTTTCATGTCATTTGTTTTTAGGTATTTTTAAATTTCTTCTTTGATTTCTTCAGTGATCTCTTGGTTATTTAGCAGCATACTGTTTAGCCCCCATGTATCTGAGTCTTTTACTGTTTTTTTCCTGTCATTGATTTCTAATCTCACAGTGTTATAGTTGGAAAAGGTGCTTGGTACAATTTCAGTTTTCTTAAATTTTCCAAGGCTTGATTTGTGACCCAAGATGTAATCTATTCTGGAGAGTGTTCCGTGTGCACTTGAGAAGAAAGTGTATTCTTCCGCTTTTGAGTGGAATGTCCTAAAACTATCAATTGAGTCTATCTTGTCTATTGTGTCATTTAAAGCTTGTGTTTATTTATTTATTTTCTGTCTGGATGATCTATTGGTGTAAGCGGGGTGTTAAAGTCCCCCACTATTATTGTGTTACTATAGATTTCTCCTTTTATGGATGCTAGCATTTGCCTCATGTATTGAGGTGCTCCTATGCTTGGTGCATAAATATTTATAATTGTTATATTTTCCTCTTGAATTGATCCCTTGATCATTATATAGTGTCCTTCCTTAGCTCTTGTAATAGTCTTCATTTTAAAGTCTTTTTTGTCTGATATGAGTAGTGCTACTCCAGCTTTCTGTTCATTTCCATTTGCATGGAATATCTTTTTCCATCCCCTTGCTTTCAGTCTGTATGTGTCCCTACATCTGAAGTGGGTTTCTTTTAGACAACATATATAAGGGTTTTGTTTTTGTATCTATTCAGCCAGTCTGTGTCTTTTGGTTGGAGCATTTAATCCATTTACGTTCAAGGTGATTCTCCATATGGATGTTCCTATTACCATTTTCTTAATTGATTTGGGTTTGTTTTTGTGGGTCTTTTTCTTCTCTTGTGTTTCCCACTTAGAGAAGTTCCTTTAGCATTTGTTGTAAAGCTGGTTTGGTGGTGCTGTATTCTCCTAGCTTTTGCTCGTCTGTAATCCTTTTGATTTCTCTGTTGAATCTGATTCGCACCCATGCCGGGTAGAGTAATCTTGGTTGTAGATTTTTTCCCTTTCATCACTTTAAATATATCATGCCACTCCCTTCTGCCTTGCAGAGTTTATGCTGAGAGGTCAGCTGTTAACCTTATGGGGATTCCCTTGTATGTTATTTGTTGCTTTTCCTTTGTTGCTTTTAATATTTTTTCTTTGTTTTTAATTTTTGATAGTTTTATTAATATGTGTCTTGGTGTGTTTCTCATTGGGTTTATCCTGTATGGGACTCTCTGTGTTTCCTGGACTTGATTGACTGTTTCCTTTCCCTTGTTCGGGAAGTTTTTGACTATACTTCTCTTCAAATATTTTCTCAGACCCTTTCTTTTTCTCTTCTTCTTCTGGGACCTCTATAATTCTAATGTTGGTGCATTTGATGCTGTCCCAGAGGTCTCTGAGACTGTCCTCAATTCTTTTCATTCTTTTTTCTTCATTCTGCTCCCTGGCAGTTATTTCCACCATTTTATCTTCCAGCTCACTTATCCGTTCTTCTGCCTCAGTTATTCTGCTATTGATTACTTCCAGAGAATTTTTAATTTCAGTTATTGTGTTATTCATCACTGTTTGTTTTCTCTTTAGTCCTTCTATATCCTTGTTAAATGTTTCTTTTTTTTCTCCATTCTGTTTCCAAGATTTTGGATCATCTTTACTTTCATTACTCTGAATTCTTTTTCAGTTAGGTTCCCTAATTCATCTTCATTTATTTGGTCTTGTAAGTTTTTACCTTGTTCCTTCATCTGTAACATATTTTTTTGTCATTTCATTTTTTTTTTTAATGGGTGGGGCTGTATTCCTGTCTTACTGGTTATTTGGCCTGAGGCGTTCAGCAGTGGAGTTTGAAGGCAGTTGGTTTGATCTAGGTCTTTGTGCTGAGATGAGGACCTCCAGAAGGCCTCACTCTGATTAATATTCCCTGGGGTCTGAAGTTCTCTGTTAGTCCAGTGGTTTGGACTCGGCACTTCCACCACAGGAGCTCGGGCATGACCTCCAGCCTGGGAACCAAGATCCTACATGCCACGTGGTATGGTTAAAAAAAAAAAAAAAAGGAAAAAAGGAGCAGTACAATAACAAAGAAAAAAGAATAAAATAAAATTAGAAAGATAAAAATATATATTAGGAAAAATAAAAATAGAATTGAAACAACTGCAAGAAGTTGTTGCAGCAAGACAAAACCACAACAGAAAAAAGAAAAAAAAAAGCAGAACAATAACAACTTATAAAGAATAAAATAAAATTTGAAAAATAAAAGATGTATTTAGAAAAAATGTATAAATGAATCAACAATAAGGTAAAACAGAACTCCAACCTAAAAGAAGAAGAAAAATAAAAGGCCTTGGGTATGGAAGACAGAGTTTTAGATGGGGGTGGAAGTTATCCAGGGGTGGGGTTTAGGGTGGGATGGGGCCTAGGCAGGGTGACATTCAAGCATGGGGTGAGGCCTCTGCTTAGGACCTGCATGGAAGGGAGAGGCAGCATGTCCAAAGGGGGGGCCTCCGGAGTATGGAGTTCTGGAGTTTGGAGGTAAGGCCCTGGGTGAGGGTGTGTGGGTGGGGTTTAGGCCCAGCAAAGCTGGAGAGGGTCTCAGAGGGGTGTCTCTGAGTGTAGATGTAGGGCCCTGGGTGGGGGTGTTGGGGCAGTGCTTGGGCTCTGCACAGTAGGAGGGATGGTCCGAGGGCAGAGGATTAGGCCTGGGAGCCCAACAGGCTCCCAGGTGCCTAAGTGGACAGGGAAAGTGCAGAGGAATGGAAGCCTTCCCTTCCATCCCTCTGTATGCCCCCCAGTGTCTCCACCGGGATCTTTCCCCATCACTGCTGAACCCCTAAACATGGGTGGGTTCTGCTGAATGTAGGAACTCCTCCCCTCCCACAGCCGCCCCTCCGGGGTGCTGGTCCCATTGGTCCAGCCTTTACTTTTGCTCCCCCTTCCCTCCCTCCAACTGCCTCAGGACCCACGCAGCTGGAGGAGGCCTTGGTGGGCAGAGGATCAGGCCCAGGACCTCAGCAGGCTCCCGGGAGCCCAAGTGGGCAGGGGAAACATAGCCACACTCCCTTTTGATCCTCTGCCCTCCCAATGGTCCCTGAATTTCCCCCTTCGGCATGGGATCCCTTCACCTCCCCAAGCCGCCCGTCAGGGACACTAGTCCTGTCCTGCCTCCACTTCTCCTCCCCCACTCCCCCCCCAACGTCCCACATCCTTCCCAGTTGATGGGGGTTCCACACATCCCCTTAGGTGTCCGTGGTCCCCCACGGGTGCCTGGTAGGTGCCCTAGTTGTGAGGAGACGCGAATTCCATGTCCTCCTAGTACGCCATCTTGGCTCCGCCCCCTAGATAATTTTCTGATCAAATTCAAGTTTGACTTCACCACCTGGCACTCCTACTCTTGCTTTAGTTACAGGTAGGCATTATCTTTCATGACTAGTTCCTTCTCTACATCAGTCTGTGACACTGGTTGACGTAGCACCACCAGTTTTCAGATTTGCTAAAATGGGTTCCTCAGTTGCTGGCCAGCATTAGTATCCTGGGATTGTGGCAACAGTTTCTCATATGCTCCAATGTCTAACCCTGCTTCTTCTTGTCTACTGCCATGATTGTAAAATGGTTTTGCATAGAGATCTTCAAAGTGTTTGTAGGTTTTTTTTCTTTTTTCAGTTATATATTCACCTTTAATTTTTTTAACAACTTTATTGGAGTATAATTGCTTTACAATGGTGTGTTAGTTTCTGCTTTATAACAAAGTGAATCAGCTATACATATACATATATCCCCATATCTCCTCCCTCTTGCATCACCCTCCCACCTTCCCTATCCCAACCCTCTAGGTGGTCATAGAGCAACAAACTAATCTCCCTATGCTGTGTACCTGCTTCCCACCAGCTATCTATTTTACATTTGGTAGTGTATATATGTCAGTGCTACTCTCACTTCGTTCCAGCTTACCCTTCCCCGTCCCTGTGTCCTCAAGTCCATTCTCTACATCTGTGTCTTTATTCCTGTCCCACCCCTAGGTTCTTCAGAACCATTTCTTTATTTTAGATTCCATATATATGTGTTAGCGTACAGTATTGGTTTTTGTCTTTCTGACTTACTTCACTCTGTATGACAGACTCTAGGTCCATCCCGCTCAGTACAAATAACTCAATTTCGTTTCTTTTTATGGCTGAGTAATATTCCATTGTATATATGTGCCACATCTTCTTTATCCATTCATCTGTCGATGGACACTTAGGTTGCTTCCATCTCCTGACTATTGTAAATAGAGCTGCAATGTACATTGTGGTATATGGCTCTTTTTGAATTATGGTTTTCTTAGGGTATATGCCCAGTAGTGGGATTGCTGGGTTGTATGGTAGTTCTATTTTTACTTCTTTAAGGAAGCTCCATACTGTTCTCCATAGTGGCTGTATCAATTTACATTCCCACCAACAGTTCAAGAGGGTTCCCTCTTCTCCACAACGTCTCCAGCATTTATTGTTTGTAGATTTTTTGATAATGGCGATTCTGACTAGTGTGAGATGATACCACATTGCAATATTGATTTGAATTTCTCTAATTAGTTATGTTCAGCATCCTTTCATGTGTTTGTTGGCAATCTGTATATCTTCTTTGGAGAAATGTCTATTTAGGTCTTCTGCCCATTTTTGGATTAAGTTGTTTGTTTTTTTGATATTGAGCTGCATGAACTGCTTGTAAATTTTGGAGATTAATACTTTATCAGTTGCTTCATTTACAAATATTATCTCCCATTATGGGGGTTGTCTTTCCGTCTTGTTTATAGTTTCCTTTGCTGTGCAAAAGCTTTTAAGTTTCATTAGGTCCTATTTGTTTATTTTTGCTTTTATTTCCATTTCTCTAGGAAGTGGGTCAAAAAGGATCTTGCTGTGATTTATGTCATAGATTGTTCTGCCTATGTTTTCCTCTAAGATTTTATAATGTCTAGCCTTAAATTTAGGTCTTTAATCCATTTTGAGTTTACTTTTGTGTATGGTGTTAGGGAGTGTTTTTATTTCATTCTTTTACATATAGCTGTCCAGTGTTCCAAGCACCACTTATTGAAGAGGCTGTCTTTTCTCCATTATATATTCTTGTTTCCTTTATCAAAAATCAGTTGACCATAGGTGTGTGGGTTTATCTCTGGGCTCTCTCTCCTGTTCCATTGATCTGTATTTCTGTTTTTGTGCAGGACCATACTGTTTTGATTACTGTAGCTTTGTAGTATAGTCTGAAGTCAGGAAGCCTGATTCCTCCAGCTCCGTTTTTCGTTCTCAAGATTGCTTTGGCTATTCGGGGTCTTTTGTGTTTCCATATAAATTGTGAATTTTTTTATTCTAGTTCTGTGAAAAATGCCATTGGTAGTTTGATAGGGATCACATCGAATCTGTAGATTGCTTTGGATAGTATAGTCATTTTCACAGTGTTGACTCTTCCAATCCAAGAACATGGAATATCTCTCCATCGGTTTGTACCATCTTTAATTTCTTTCATCGGTGTCTTATAGTTTTCTGAGTACAGGTCTTTTGCTTCCTTAGGTAGGTTTATTCCTAGGTATTTTATTCTTTTAGTTTCAGTGGTAAATGGCAGCGTTTCCATAATTTCTCTTTCAGGTTTTTCATCATTAGTGTATAGGAATGCAAGAGATTTTTGTGCCTTAATTTTGTAGCCTGCTACTTCATCAGATTCATTGATTAGCTCTAGTAGTTTTCTGGTAGCATCTTTAGGATTCTCTATGTATAGTATCATGTCATCTGCAAACAGCTTTACTTCTTCTTTTCTGATTTGGATTCCTTTTATTTCTTTTTCTTCTCTGATTGCTGTGGCTAAAACTTCCAAAACTATGTTGAATAATAGTGGTGAGAGTGAGCAACCTTGTCTTGTGCTTGATCTTAGTGGAAATGGTTTCAGTTTTTCAACATTGAAAATGATGTTGGCTGTGGGTTTGTCATATATGACCTTTAATATGTAGATGTAAGTTCCCCCTATGCCTACTTTCTGGAGGGTTTTTATCATAAATGGGTGTTGAATTTTGTCAAAAGCTTTTTCTGCATCTACTGAGGATTTTTGCATCTATGTTCATTAATGATATTGCCTGTAGCTTTGTAGCTTTCTTTCTTTGTGACATCTTTGTCTGGTTTTTGTATCAGTGTAATGGTGGCCTTGTAGAATGAGTTTGAGAGTGTTCCTGCCTCTGCTTTATTTTGGAAGAGTTTTAGAAAGATAGGTGTTAGCTCTTCTCTAAATGTTTGGTAGAAATCGCCTGTGAAGCCATCTGGTCCTGGGCTTTTGTTTGTTGGAAGATTTTTAATCACAGTCACAATGTCAGTGCTTGTGATTGGTCTGTTTATATTTTCTTTTTCTTCCTGGTTCAGCCTCGGAAGACTGTGCTTTTCTAAGAATGTGTCCATTTCTTCCAGGTTGTTCCTTTTATTGGCATATAGTTGCTTGTCGTAATCTCTGATGATCCTTTGTATTTCTGAAGTATCAGTTATTACTTCTCCTTTTTCATTCCTAATTCTGTTTATTTGAGTCCTCTCCTTTTTTTTCTTGATGCATCTGGCTAATGGTTTATCAATTTTGTTTATCATCTCAAAGAACCAGCTTTTAGTTTTATTGATCTTTGCTATCATTTACTTCATTTCTTTTTCGTTTGTTTCTGATATGATCTTTATGATTTCTTTCCATCTGCTAACTTTGGGTGTTTTTTTTGTTGTTCTTCTTCTTCTTTCTGTAATTGCTTTAGGTGCAAGGTTAGGTTGTTTATTTGAGATATTTCTTGTTTCTTGAGGTAGGATTGTATTGCTAAAATCGTTCCTCTTAGAACTGCTTTTGTTGCATCCCATAGGTTTTGGGTTATTGTGTTTTTGTTCTCATTTGTTTCTAGGTATTTTTTGATTTTTTCTTTGATTTCTTCAGTGATCTCTTGGTTATTTAATAGTGTATTGTTTAGCCTCCATGTTTCTGTATTTTTTACAGATTTTTTCCTGTAATTAACATCTAGTCTCACAGCGTTGTGGTCGGAAAAGATACTTGATGTGATTTCAGTTTTCTTAAATTTACCACTGCTAGATTTGTGACCCAAGATATGATCTCCTGGAGCATGTTCCATGAGCACTTGAGAAGAAAGTGTAATCTGCTGTTTTTGTATGGAATGTCCTATAAATATCAATTAAGTCCATCTTGTTTAATATATCATTTAAAGCTTTTGTTTCCTTATTTATTTTCGTTTTGGATGATTTGTCCATTGCTGAAAGTGAGGTGTTAAAGTCCTCTACTATAATTGTGTTACTGTCAATTTCCCCTTATATGGCTGTTAGTATTTGCCTTATGTATTAAGGTGTTCCTATGTTGGGTGCATAAATATTTACAATTGTTATATCTTCTTCTTAGATTGATCCCTTGATCATCATGTAGTGTCCTTTTTTGTCTGTTGTAATAGTCTTTATTTTAAAGTTTATTTTGTCTGTTATGAGAATTGCTACTCCAGCTTTCTTCTGATTTCCATTTGCATGGAATATCTTTTTCCATCCCCTCACTTTCAGTCTGTATGTTTCTCTAGGTTTGAAGTGGGTCTGTTGTAGACAGTATATAAAGGGTGTCATTTTTGTATCCGTTCAGCCTGTCTGTATCTTTTGGTTGGGGCATTTAAGCCATTTACATTTAAGGTAGTTATCAGTATGTATTTTCCCATTACCATTTTCTTAATTGTTTTGGGTTTGTTATTGTAGGTCTTTTCCTTCTCTTGTGTTTCCTTCCTAGAGAAGTTCTTTTAGCCTTTGCTGCAAAGCTGGTTTGGTGGTGCTGAATTCTCTTAGCTTTTGCTTGTCTGTAAACGTTTCAATTTCTCCATCAAATCTGAATGTGGGCTTCCCTGGAGGCACAGTGTTTGAGAACCTGCCTGCTAATACAGGGGACATGGGTTCGAGCCCTGGTCTGAGAGGATCCCTCATGCCGCGGAGCAACTAGGCCCGTGAGCCACAACTACTGAGCCTGCGTGTCTGGAGCCTGTGCTCCACAAAAAGAGAGGCTGCGATAGTGAGAGGCCCCCACACCGCGATGAAGAGTGGCCCCCGCTTGCTAAAGTAGAGAAAGCCCTCGTACAGAAACAAAGACCCAACACAGCAAAAATAAACTAATTAATTAATTAAAAACTCCTACCCCCAACATCTTCTTTACAAAAAAAAAAAATCTCAGTGAGATCCTTGATGGGTAGAGTAAACTTGGATGTAGGTTTTTCCCTTTCATCACTTTAAATATGTCCTGCCACTCCCTTCTGGCTTGCAGTTTCTTCTTAAAGATCAGCTGTTAATCTTATGGGGATTCCCTTGTATGTTATTTGTTGTTTTTCCCTTGCTACTTTTAATATTTTTACTTTGTATTTAATTTTTGATAGTTTGATTAATATGTGTCTTGGCATGTTTTTCCATGGATTTATCCTGTATGGGACTCTATGGTGTTTTTGGACTTGATTGACTATTTCCTTTCCCATATTAGGAAAGTTTCAACTGTAATCTCCAAATATTTTCTCAGTCCCTTTTTCTTTTCTTTTTCTGCGACCCCTATAATTTGAATGTCGGTGTGTTTAATATCGTTCCAGAGGTCTCTGAGACTGTCCTCAATTCTTTTCATTCTTTTTTCTTTATTCTGCTCTGCAGTAGCTATTTCCACTATTTTATCTTCCAGGTAACTTATTTGTTCTGCTTCCTCAGTTATTCTGCTATTGATTCCTTCTAGAGAATTTTAAATTTTAGTTATTGTGTTGTTCATCATTGTTTGTTTGCTCTTTAGTTCTTCTATGTCCTTGTTAAACGTTTCTTGTATTTTCTCCATTCTATTTCTAAGATTTTGTATCATCTTTACTATCATTAGTCTGAATTGTTTTTTCAGGTAGACTGCCTCTTTCCTCTTCATTTGTTAGGTCTGGTGGGTTTTTACCTTTCTCCTTCATCTGCTGTGTGTTTCTGTCTTTTCATTTTGCTTAACTTACTGTGTTTGGGGTTCTCCTTTTCACAGGTTGCAGGTTCATAGTTCCCATTGTTTTTGCTGTCTGCCCCCAGTAGCTTCCTGGTGGAGAGGACTGGTGCCTGTATTCTGTTGAATAGCCTGGATCTTATCTTTCTGTTGGGGTGGACCATGTCCAGTGGTGTGTTTTGGGGTGTTGTGACCTTATTTTGATTTTAGATAGCTTCTGTGCTAATGGGTGGGGTTGTGTTCCTGTCTTGCTAGTTCTTTGGCATACGGTGTCCAGCACTGTAGCTTGCTGGTCATTGAGTGGAGCTGGGTCTTATCGTTGAGATGGAGATCTCTGGGCGAGGTTTCGCTGTTTGATATTATTTGGAGCTGGTGGGTCTCTGGTGGACTGATATTCTGAACTCAGCTCTCCCACCTCAGATGCACAGCCCTGATACCTGGCCAGAGCACCGAGACCCTGTCAGCCACACGGCTCAGAAGAAAAGGGAGAAAAAAAGAAATAAAAAAAATGAAATAAAATAAAGTTATTAAAATAAGAAATTTTTTTAAATTATTAAAAATAAATAAGTCAAAAGTCAAAAAAAAAGAAAGAAGAGAGCAACAAAACCAAGAAACAAATCCACCAATAATAACAAGCACTAAAAACTTTATTAAAAAAAGTAATAAATAAATAAACGTACAGACATAACCCTAGGACAGTTGGTAAAAGCAAAGCTATACAGACAAAATCAGACAAAGAAGCATACAGGTACACTCACAGCAAGAGTAAAAGGAAAAAAAAATATATATATAAAAGCAAAAGGAAGTGGGCAACCAAATCAATAAACAAATCTACCAATGATAATAAACTCTAAATACTAAGCTAAGATAATCTTAAAACCAGAAACAAATCAGTTGCAGAAAGCAAACCCCAAATCTACAGTTGCTCCCAAAGTCCACCACCTCAATTTTGGGATGATTTGTTGTCTGTTCAGGTATTCCAGAGATGCAGGGTACATCAAGTTGATTGTGGAGATATAATCTGCTGCTTCTGAGGCTGCTGGGAGAGATTTCCCTTTCTCTTCTTTGTTCGCACAGCTCCCAGGGGCTCAGCTTTGGATTTGGCTCCGCCTCTGTGCTTAGGTCTCCTGAGGACATCTGTTCTTCGCTTAGACAGGACGGGGTTAAAGGAGCAGCTGCTTCGGGGGCTCTGGCTGTCTCAGGCCGTGGGGAGGGAGGGGTACAGAGTGTGAGGCGAGCCTGCAGCAGCAGAGGCCAACATGATGTTGCACCAGCCTGAGGCGCGCAGTGTGTTCTCCGGGGAAGTTGTCCCTGGGTCACGGGACCCTGGCAGTGGTGGGCTGCACGGACTCTCGGGAGAGGAGGTGTGGATAGTGACCTGTGCTTGCACACAGGCTTTTTGGTGGCTGCAGTAACAGCCTTAGCATTTCCTGCCTGTCTCTCGTGTCTGCACTGATAGCCGCAGCTCGCGCCCGTCTCTGGAACTCATTTAGGCTGAACTGTGAATCCCCTCTCCTCACACATTCCGAAACAATGGTCTCTTGCCTCTTAGGCAGGTCCATACTTTTCCCCAGACTCCCTCCTGGCTAGCTGTGGTTCACTAGCCCCCTTCAGGCTGTGTTCACGCAGCCAACCCCAGTCCTCTCCCTGGGACCTGGCCTTCGAAGCCCGAGCCTCAGCTCCCAGCCCCCACCCAGCCTGGTGGGTGAGCAGACAGGCCTCTCGGGCTATTGAGTGCTGGTCGGCACCAATTCTCTGTGCGGAATCTCTCCACTTTTCCCTCTGCACTCCTATTGCTGCGCTCTCCTCCATGTCTCCAAAGCTTCCCCCCAGCACCCCCTGTCTCCACCAGTGAAGGATCTTCCTAGTGTGTGGAAACTTTTCTTCCTTCACAGCTCCCTCCCCGAGGTGCAGGTCCCGTCCCTATTCTTTTGTCTCTGTTTTTTCTTTTTTCTTTTGCCCTACCCAGGGACGTGAGGAATTTCTTATCTTTTGGGAAGTCTGAGGTTTTCTGCCAGCATTCTGTAGGAGGTGTTCCACATGTAGATGTATTTCTGATGTATATGTGGGGAGGAAGGTGATCTCCACGTCTTATTCCTCTGCCATCTTGAAGGTCTCTGTTCGTAGGTTTTTAATGAACAAAAAGCGTTCCAAGAACAAACAAGTATGAAAAATGGTGTCTTTACTGCAAGGTTTCTCAGAGCTTTTGATATGATAATGTGCATTGTGATATGCTAATGTGAATTGGGACTCTCCCAGAGGGAGAACTAATGTTAAACTTATTTGATCCAGAAAATGTTTTAAAGACAAACATCTGTTATCATCCCAGGGAATTATAGTGTTCCAAAAGAATACAGTTTGCAAATTTTGGACTGCACTGTCAAATCAAATTCCTTACACCCTGACCAACTCATTTTGCCTTCTCTAGAAAACACTTTTCTCATCTCACTCATATATTTAAAAAAATTCTCTGTTCATTTTAAACCCTCATGGTCAGCAAAAAAAAACCATAGTTGTTTCAGCTTCTAGAGCCTTGGTTTTATACTTTATGCCTACTCAGATGAATGTAAAAAGGAATTTGGGGAAGAGTAATACTCTAGGCCAGGAGGAAATGACATGATTCCTTTTAAGCATCACATCAGGCAGTTTGAGAGCTACAGTCATCCAGTAAAGTGATTGTGTAAGCCCTTGCAACACGAGATGGTAGGGCACGTAAACAGGGAAAACATATGAGTTCAGATGTTAGTTGAGATCCCATGAATGGACAGAATTCCTCACAGAGTGAGCTCTGATGCAAATGATCATCAGTTGCCCACAGACCTTGTCTCTTGTAATGAGGGAAGGGGCCACAGAAAGAGGAATTGGAATAAAGGTGGAGTCATTCATGGTGTGTCTTGTTTACCTGGGACAGCCCTCCTTAGCCCTGCTGTCCCAGCATAACTAATAAGATTGCTCTCTTTCACTCTCAGAAAGGTCTCGGTTTGACTGATTAATTGTACAGACACTTTAGATGAGGGAGAAGACAAGAGCCAGTAGAGGAGCTGTGTGTCTTAAATGTGAAGGAGATAAGCATTACTTAAAGGGAAAAGAGTAATGAAAGTTGTTAAGGGCAATGTTAAGTCAGTGATGATGAGACTGACCCAAGATTTTAATGTGGAACGGTTTCAGTGAGAAAGTAAGGTCCATCTGTTTAGTTTTGATCTTATTGACTCTTCAGGGCATTTTGCCAAATGTATTGTTATTTAATGATCAGGCTTCTTACAGTGTTGATATCAGATTTCTGATGCATTGTTTAGAAGATTTTTAAGAAACATGAAAAAATTCATTGTTGAGCATAGATTTTTACAATCAAATTGCTTCAAGTATTAGTTAAAAAATAAAAACGTGTGTATAGAATTGTATATCCCTATATCTCCCATAATGTTTCGCATTGTTTACACGCAGTAAGCACTTAATAAATGTATGCTTGATATGTTGATACGTACTCTGATTATTGGCCAATGCAAAAAAGGCCTAAATATAATTATAAAATAGCTAAAACAGCTTCTTAGAAGTTTTGATCATGTGTATACAATTTAATGTCTTCTATACAGACACAAATTAATTATGTTATTTCACCATAAGGGACAGAGTCTAGTTTAGCTGCTGTAATTTTTTCATGTTAGTTCGCCACTTTTGTCAGTAACCCACTTTGTTGAAGAACATTCTAATTATTCTTAGGGATTATGAAGGAAGTAGATGATACTGACTCTGCATTAAAGAGCTTAAAGAATAAATTTATTTAAGGATATATTGCCTATCCTCTGATGAATTGTTTGCTATGCATTACATGAAATTTTAATAGGTAGTAAGATCATTCAGGTACCATACAGGCAGCTAGAGAGATACATAATCAGAAAAATCCAGCCTCCCATCCCTTTATTTATAGCCAAGTGAATTTAACTTTTGAAAATTCATTCACTGGGCAAAACTCTGACTTGGTTGGAAAAGAAGTTAGGGATGTGGTTTCTTCTTTCATAGCTCAGTGTAGGTAGGGGAGTGATAAATTAGCTTATGGAAGAAATACAAAGTACTGAGTCTGGCAGATAGAAACTTTTCCCCATTGTATAGATCCCATAGGTTCTCTCAGAGTGCCTTTACCTTAAAGGCTATGTGTATACATTAAACATTTTTAAGGAGAAAAATAAAATCTCAGCATTTTAGTATTTTAGGAAATTTTTCCAGGTGGCCATGTGCCGACTGTATTGTAACAGAGACTGGAGATAGAACAGATAGGAAGCTTTTGTGGTAACCTATCCATAGGATGAAAAGACCAGATTCTGGGACCTTATTAGGAAGGAGACTATGAGTTTGAGCTATTCTGAAGGCAGAATGAAAAACTCTTTGGTAAGTGATTTTATAAATGGGTCATATAGAGATTGGAGCCAACAATGGAGCTGAGAAGATCAGTGGTGCTGTTGACCAAAATGTCTGCCAGACAAAACTATTCAGAGTTTCACCTTTGAAAAGCTATAATTTTGTTTTCATTTCCACTATGTAAAGGGTTTATAGGTTATATGCACTGAGGAGATGCTCACAGAATGAAATTTACCATATCTCATCTCCTTTTCCAGCTCCAAAATGAAACCAGTATTCCACAACCCAAAATCCTCTTTATCTGGTTTGGAAACTTGATGTTTAGTGTAATTTCCAAATTAGAAGGAAGCAAGAGAATAGCGACAAGCACACAGACCCCTGGACCTGGGCAATTTAATCTGCCCAGTGCTTTAAAGAAGGTGTTCAAAAACTGCTGATAAAAGACATTTATTTGTTCCTGAGTTCAGTGGGCTGACTGTAATATTTGAGAAAATGGAAGGAAGGGCCCTACGAAGGTTGTTACATCATTAAAAATTGATGACAGAGCACCTAAACTAGATTGTGATGGAGTGCCAATGGATGCAGCACTGACTTAAGAATATACAATTTGATACAACTGAAAATCAGGATGATGGGGAGCTTATAGATGTAAGAATATGTGTAATTTGAGGATGATTATGGGCAGATTATAAATGTTAGATTTGTATTACTCATGTTCCCTGGGTATTTTTCCTTCTAAGATTCACAAATTAGAAATTCCATTACTAAGTATGTATCCAATTTTCTTGAATTTTTAATTCTCTCAAAATAAACATTAATTCCTGAGTAATATTGATGTGTATCATAATGTTTAATAGTGTATCACAGTGAATAAGCATAAGCAGAGTAAACTAAAAATTTCCTTTTATGTTACAGAGATATTAGTAAATTTTCTTTTCTACTGCATTAAATGCTATTTGAGTAATGTTGCAACCATGGCAGATTTAAGGGCTTTTGCCTGTATTCAACCATATCCTAGTTTAGTGATGGGCCCAGAATATCTCTTGGTACTTAATCATTTAAGGGGTGCATGCTGTTTCTACTTGGTTTATATTCTAGCCCTTGGGGGTGCTTAATTATTTGAGATCTGATGTTTACACTTAAGAACTTCTGGTCAGATCTATGATTAGTAAGCAATTAATATTGGCTACAGAAGTCTGCTGTGGGGTAGAATAATTATTATTTGCAACATTAATCTTAAAGCTGATAAGGGTGTTAGGTTGTGTAGTTGTTGAGACTGAAGCTCTGATCTGATTCTGGGCAGATTAATTTCCTGAATGTGTTCCTTATGTTTCACAATGAGGATAAAGTAGTAACTTAGGGTGATTGTGTGAATTTGGTGAGATAATGTACATAAAGCTCATAACAAGTACTAAGTAAAGGTTTGCTATCACCATTAGCATCTCAGGTTTCTTGATGATCTTTTATGTATATGTCACCTGGGAATTAATCTAATTGCTCTCTAAAAAGATTTATGGCTTCTACCATAAAGAAATACAACTACCATAAGAAATACAACTAACTTACTCTTTTTGCAAATTTTGGTACTTCTTTATGCTTATTACAAATATTAAGTAATGCTGAAGTTTAAAGAACATCAAAATCACCACAAATCCTATTGCCTAAATATAAGAACTGTTAACATTTTATAAACATCCTTCTAGTCACTTTTCTATGTATACCCATAAATCAACCCTCCACACACATATTCACAGATATAATATTACAAAGAATAAAATTAAGAAAACTTTTTATAATAAAACTATGCTTTTAATTTTTTTCAGATACATCCTCAGAAATCCCCATCATAATCTTAATGGCTTCCTAATTTTCAGTTGTATTGTTGTGCCATCATTTGTATCACCTAATATTTATTTTTGAACATTTTACTTTTTTCACATATTATAAACAACACTTCAGTGATCATTTTTGTGTGCTCATTTTACAATGTCACAGTATAACTTCCAAGAAATGGAATAATTTGTCTAAACTATATCCATTTAAATTCCTAACCCATACTTAGTATAGGTATATTTTCTTGATTAATTTCTGATGATATCTTTATCTACAATATTATACTATGACTTAGAATATATTTATTTTTCATAAACTACTAGGTTCCAGTAACTTATGTCCCCAGGTTCTACTATTCTTGGTATTAGAGTATTAGCAAATAATTTTCACTGTAGCAATAACTTTTGTGATTTATACCTCTTAATAGCTGTTTTGTTTTTTGCCTTCCATCTCTTCAGACTGGCAAATCAGAATACTTTAATGATATTCTCAGTCAGATTTGACCTGGGATGGTTCTTATGTACTTGCTGTTTGCTTTGCTATATAAGGAGAATCCTTTAAAGTTAATTCAACTTCTATTTTTCATTTGTTCAGAAGTTATGTGTTTGGAACTGTGTTGTCAATAGACAGGTACAAAGGAGTTTAAAAGGTAATTGCTTTCAAGAATTTCACTATATTTATAGCATGATATGTTAACACATATAGGGGAATATAAAAATATAAACCAAGGCATATAATTACTCTTTTAAGGAATGAGGTATTGATAGGTTCTGTAGAAGAATAGGAGAAATTCCTTTACCTAGGATAATCAGAGAAGGTTTTATAAAGGGAATAATAAGCCCCAAAGAGTGCCTGGGATTTAGGAAGGATGAAGGAAAAGGGAGAGGGCTTTGTATCAGTTATCTATTGCTGTATAAGAAATGACTCCAAGACAGAGTGATTTCATAGCACAGTGATTCATTATTTTTCATGACTCTATTGGTTGACTGGATAATTAGTTCTTCAGTTCATTTCCCTCAGGTAGCTACATATAGTTGTCACCTTGGCTAGGGACAAGGTTCAGCTGGGACCACTGGATAACTATACCTCTCCATCCTTGCTATCTTGCTGTCAGTACATTCCAGGCTTCTTCATGAATGATGGTCTCAAGACAGCATTCCAAGAAGCAAAAGCAAAACAAGTAAGTCCCTTAATGTCTCTGGAAATTGCATAATATCATCTCTGCCTTATTCTACTGGAAGTCATAAAGCCAGCACAGATTAACGGAAGTAGATTCCACCTTTTGGTGGGAGGAGCAATAAAGTTTCATTGCAAAGAGATGTGCATACCAAGACAGGAAAAATATATGGTCATATTTTGAGATCCACCACAAAGGAACTGAATGAACAAAGATTTGGAAGCAAGAATAAATTATTTGGAGGTTCAGCAAGAAGACAGTTTATGACACTGTTTTTCAGAATACATAAGAAGCTCTTGGCTATTCCACAGATACTGTTCTTAGGGACCTCAACAGTTTATTTAGGTTGTTGACAGTGCCACTTTACTCTTTGGGTCTTGGATCAATAATACTTGTGACTTGGTAAAGAGATATTTTAATACTATTTCAAGTTTTGTATTTAGTGTTCCCATATTAATATAAGTATAATAGTAATACCCCCTTTATAGATATATAGAAAGAGTAAGTGATCTAATGTTATCCTCTGTTTATTGCTTCTTTTCATATTCTGGGGCTAAAGATTAGAGAAGTGGCTTGCAGGTATCATTAATGAAAAATGTTAATGAAAATTACTGGAAAACATTGAAAATGTCTATCTAGTACAAAATAAACAGAGAACAGCTGTAAGTAAAAGAAATTCCATTTTTCAACATAGTGAATCCATTCAGTACTTACTATATTTTCTCTTTTTTTTCCCTTTTTTCTTTTCTGTAACTGATAAAAGTAGACTTACAACTAGGTAGAGTGATCTGTTGTTTGCATTTTATAATTTGAAGGGCAAAAGAAAATCTCTGAATCAAATCAAATCAAATCTCTGAATCAAATCTCTTGAATGAAATCAAATTTGAATCAAATCAAATCACTGCAGTTCTGAATCTCACCATTGTTGTTTCCTTGTGTTTTAAAGTTTTTTTTTAATAAGAGATATAAGAATATATATAAATACCCTGAAAAATACAACTAATAAATGAATTCAGTAAAGTTGCAAGGTACAGGATGCAGAAATCTGTTGCTTTTCTATACACCAATAAAGAACTATCAGAAAGAGAAAGTTATCCCATTTAAGATCATATCAAAAAGAATAAAATACCTAGGAATAAACTTAACCAAGATGGTGAAAGACCTATACTCTGGAAACAATAAAACTTTGATGAAGGAAATTGAAGATGATCAAATAAATGGAAAGATTTCCCGTGCTGTTGGATTGAAAGAATTAATACTGTTAAAATGGCCATACTACTCAAAGCAATCTATGGATTTAATGTAATCCATATTAAAATACCCATGATATTTTTCACAGAACTAGAACAAATAATCCTAAAATTAAAATGGAGTCACAAAAGATCCCGAATTGCCAAAGCAATATTGAGAAACAAGAACAAAGCTATAAGTATCACTCTCCCTGACTTCAGACTCTATTACAAAACTACAATAATCAAAACAGTATGGTTCTGCCACAAAAACAGACACATAGTTCAATGGAATGGAAATTAACCCATACACCTATGGTAAATTAATCTTTGACAAAGGAGGCAGGAATATACAATGGAGAAAAGACAGTCTCTTCAGCAAGTGGTGCTAGAAAAACTGGACAGCTACATGTAAAAGAATGAGATTAGAACATTTCCTCATGCTATATACAAAAATAAACTCAAAAATGGACTAAACACCTAAATGTAGGACTCAAAACCATAAAACTCCTAGAAGAAAATAGGCAGAACACTCTTGGACATAATATTATTTTGGATCTGTCTCCTAAGGCAAAGGAAACAAAAGCAAAAATAAATGAGACCTAATTAAAATTAAAAGCTTTTACACAGCAAAAGAAACCATCAACAAAATGAAATGACAGCCCACTTAATGGGAGAAAATATTTGCAAATGATATGACTGGCAAGGGGTTAATATCCAAAAATATATAAACAGCTCATACAACTCAATATCAAAAAAACCAAGCAAGTCAATCAAAAATTGGTAAAAGACCTGAACAGACATTTTTCCAAAGAAAACATACAGATGGCTAAAGGCACATGAAAACATGTGCATCACTAATTATTAGAGAAATGCAAATCAAAACCAAAATGAGAGATCACCTTCCATCAGTCAGAATGGCCATCATAAGAAAGTCTACAAATAACAGATGTTGGCGAGGTTGTAGAGAAAAGGGAACCCTTGTACACTTGTGGGAAAGTAAATTGGTATACCCACTCTCAAAAACAGTGTGGAAGTTCCCCCAAAAACTAAAAATAAAACTACCACATGATCCAGCAATCCCACTCCTGAGTACCTGGAAAAAAAAATGCTAATTTGAAAAGATACATGCACCCCAATGTTCATAGCAGCATTATTGTACAATTGTCATGGTATGGAAGCAACCCAAGTGTCCATCAACAGATGAATGGATAAAGAATACATGGTGTATATATACAATGGAATATTATTCAGCCATAAAAAAGAATGAAATTCTGCCAATTTAAGCAACATTGATGGACCTAGAGAATATTATGCTTAGTAAAATAGGTCAGACAGAAAAAGACAAGTACTATTTGGTATCATTTGTATGTGGAATCTAAAAAATAAAAGGAATGTATAGAGCAAAATAGAAACAGACTTTACAGATACATAAAACAAACCAGTGGTTGCCACTGGGGAGTGGGTAGGGGAGAGGAACACATTAGGGTAACAGGATTATGAGATACAAACTACTGTGTATAAAATAGATAAGTATTATACAGCACAGGGAATTATAGCCATTATTTTGTAATAACTTTTAGTGGAGTATAATCTATAAAAATACTAAATCACTATGCTGTACACCTGAAGCAAATATAGTATTGTAACTCAACTACATTTCAATAAAAAATAATAGTCATTGCCATATAATTATTGAAACTATTTTGATGTAGTTAGTTTTTATGATAATCATGGGATTAGCTGTAAACTGTTGAAATGTGTCCAATACTATGCTGTAATTTTTTTTTTTAAGAAGATGTTGGGGGTAGGAGTTTATTAATTAATTTATTTTTGCTGTGTTGGCTCTTCGTTTCTGCACGAGGGCTTTCTCTAGTTGTGGCAAGCGGGGGCCACTCTTCATCGCCGTGCGTGGGCCTCTCACTATTGCGGCCTCTCTTTTTGCAGAGCACAGGGTCCAGACGCACAGGCTCAGTAGTTGTGGCTCACGGGCCTAGCCACTCCGCGGCCTGTGGGATCCTCCCAGACCAGAGCTTGAACCCATGTCCCCTGCATTAGCACGCAGATTCTCAACCACTGCGCCACCAGGGAAGCCCCTATAATTTTGATAAATTTAAAAAATGGTCCCTTCTGTGTATCAACTTATCTTACTAGTTGAGAGTTAATTCAAGTAATGATTCAGTCAACTCATTGTATTGTGTGGAATTCCTCCTTCAAAATTACAACGTCCCTAAGAGGGATATTGTATTAAATAGTTTTTAGTATTTAACACTTAATATAAAGTAATTAATGAGATTAATTTCTAACAAAATAGTTGGCATGGTTCAGGTACTAGATGAAATGGGGCATGGATTAAGTGAAGACTGGGAAAGAGAAGATATCTGTTTCATAAGTGGATGCCTAGAGGCAGCTTACATATATGGGTAATTGCAAAAGAGCATCCAGGGATACCAGGAGCCATTATGAGACAGCTGGAAGGAGAATAAAACTTCGAAATTGGAGATCTGATGTTCAGCTTCTTCATTTTGTTCTAAGGCCAACTGGGGTGATTTCAAGTGTTTTAGCAGGCTGTGTGATACATATAAAATCATACATTGGTGGAATATTCTCCTTCCATGTCTTAAATATCATTATTAAAGGTGGACTTTAGTGAATAGAAATAGAAATGGAAATGATGTATGAACCACCTATGTGGCTTTAATGGTTACCAGAAATGCATTCTCATATCAGTATTTTAAATTGCTTAGTCTAAGGCCAATTATTACTTGCCAAGATTTATAAAAGAAAGATAATTAGGAAAAGTAAATGTTGGATGTCAACTTGAACAGGCACAAAAAGTCTAAAAAATATAAATCATTAATAAGAAGATGAATGGCTGCAGCTTGACCTAAGGAGCAAACAAAATGAAGTGACTGAAGAACACAGTTTATTCAGAGAACTGGATATCATCATCTGATCTGTTATCCTGAGCAACTCATAAGAGTGGAGGCAGAGTTACAATTAATTAGCTAAACATAGATTTTGTTTGACTCTGCAAATTGTTTAACCCTGAGAAATAAACTATATTTAGTTTATATACTTGGAATGGCTATAAGTTTATTTGTGAATTTTTGTAAACTATGGAAAGGAAATGATCATTAGCCTGCTTCCAAAGCATGTGAGTTGGGAGAATTAAAGAATAATGCAGCAACATGGATGGACCTAGAGGTTTTCATACTGAGTGAAATAAGTCAGACAGAGAAAGACAAATATCATATGGTATTGCTTATATGTGGAATCTAAAAAAAAGTGTACAAATTATCTACAAAACAGAAATAGAGTTACAGATGTAGAAAACAAACTTATGGTTACTGGGGGTAATGGGAGGGAGGGATAAATTGGGAGATTGGGATTGACATATACACACTACTATATATATACTATATATATATATATATACTACATATATACTGCTATATATATACTATATATTAAATAGATAACAAATAAGGACCAAATAGATAACAAATAAGGACCCTGTGTACAGCACAGGGAACTCTACTCAATACTCTGTAATGGCTTATATGGGAAAAGAATCTAAAAATGAGTGGATATAATTATATGTATAACTGATTCACTTTGCTGTACACCGGAAACTAACACAACATTGTAAATCAACTATACTCCAATAAAAATTTTAAAAATAAATAAATAAATAAAATTAAGGGCCCTGATAAAAAATAAAGATTAATACCTTTCTATAGGAAGTAGTGAGTACTATTTGAGAGCACGGATCATGTTGAATCCTTAGTGACTATTGTAGTGGCTGCATGTAATAAGTGTTCAATAAATATCTACTGAATTAAATGATACATGAATGAATAGTGAAATCTGTGATTGGCTACATGGCATTATTCAGTCTTTTAACCTTTGTCTCTTTTTGAGAACATTAAACATTCATTCATGACTTTAATGTACATATTATGAAAATAATAGGTGTTTTTAAGTACTAAAATGTATTAAATGTTAAAAAAACATTTTCTGAAATATGCTGTTGGGCTCTGATGCACATCGTAAGGAGCTCGCTACCCTCCTCTCCCAGGTTTTCTAATCAGTTGAGAATCAATCATCTGTTTTATTAGGCTATTAATAAAACTACTCATTAGAATATTAAAGTTGCACAACTAATTAAAATTAGTGACTTAAAACAAGAACAGCCATTTATTTCACTCATGAATCTGTAAATTATGCAGGTCCAGGAAGGCATGACTTTCTGGTCCATGTGTTATCAGCTGGGATGGCTTGAATGGGTCTGAAAAGTTCACTTCTTAGCTGGCTCAGCCACATACATGGCTGGTAAGCTGATGTTGTCAAGCTGTGTGCTGCACATACAATCATAGATTGATAGGACATTTTCCTCCCTATCTTAGCTATCCTTATTAAATATGAATATAAATAGAAAGGGAAGTGATGGTTGAATCACCTGCACAGCCTTAAGTCTTCTTATATCAATATTTTAAATTGTTCAGCCTAAGGCCAGTGCTTAGCTGGGAGCTCAGCCAAGACTATTGACCAGGGGCCTTAATTCTTCTCCATGTGGAACTTTCTAGAAGAATGGGCTTCCTCACAACACGGAAGCTAGATTCTAAGAGCAGGTGTTCTAACAGTGAGGAATTGGAAGCTTCTAGTTTCTTAAGGCTTGGGCCCAGCTATTGGCATATGATTATAGTTACCGTAGTCTATTAGTAAAATAGTTATAGAGTATGCCTAGATTCAAGGGAAAGGAATATATACCCTGCCTGTCAATGGAAGGGGTGTTGGAGAATTTGTAGCCATCTTTAATCTAACATAATTATCTTTAAAATAATCCCCTTGTGGTGAATAAGAAAAATATAAGACTTTTTAGATAAGGCACTTACTAGTGTATATGCCAGAATTACCAATTCATTAAATGTGATAAACTTATAAAATTAGCTTGTCTTAAGTTGTCTTAAGCTTAAAAGGCTACAGGAGAGTATATAAAAGGCTTATCAAATTTTAACAGATTATTCTAATTATTCCTAGTAAAGTAGGCAAATTACGTCTATGGCCTCTCATTCAAAGGATAAAATTCTATAATAGTACTCTGCAGAACTTGCCAGGCCAAGCATGAGCATTCATGTTTGATGGATGACAATAGGCCTTCTTAATTTATTTATTATCTTAACATGGCCAAGGTATGTGTCACCTTAGCTTCGAAATATTTTATTCTCTCACGTGCATTAATAGTGTGTATTCCTTTTATGTTTTTGTATTGCCAGTAGTGAAGTTTGACTTGAAAAGAAGGATGTTTCTGAAAAAACGTTTCCTAGGTTTTTAGTGTGTGAACTTACAGGAAAAAATATCTGAATACTTATTATGTTCCAGGAACTGGTCTGTATTCTGGAAATACAGCAGTGAGCAAAAAGGACAAGGCCTAGGCCTGTACTTACAGATTTTGCATTTCTAATAGGGAAGGTAAATATCAACAAGCAAATAAATAAATGTGTAATGTAAATTAAAGTAGTGATAAATAAGATTAAGAACACAGGTATAGTAAGGGGGTAGAGAGTTGTATTGAAGGAAGGGGATATTCTTTCTGCTGAGTGAAAAATTAATTGTTGGGGAGCTATTTCCATGAAGATGATGATGTTGATGACGATGACGATGATACATACATAACATTTCATGGATACTTACTCCCTACTGGACTTTTTAAAAACTGATTTATATGTTACATCATTTAGCACAACTCCTTTGTAAAGATTGTAAAGTAACTGTAAAGTTGTAAGAGAGGAAATAGAATCCTAGAGAGATTTAGTAACTGGCCCAGAGACAGATAGCTAGTAAGTGGAAAAGCATATACTCTTAAAGGATGCAAGAATGCTGGTAGAGGTAGTGGGAAGGGGTTGTACTGAGGCTCTATTTTGAAGGGAGAGCCAATAGGAATTGTTGATAGAGTAGAGGTAGGAGATGAATCAAAGAATGAATTGAAGAATGATGCTTTAGTTTTGGGCTGAGCAACTAGGTGTGGCTTTACAGTTTAATGAGATGAAAAGTGCATTTGGTTGTTGAAGAGAAGGTGGTGTAAAATAAGAGTTCTCTTTTGGACTTGTTAGATTTGAATGGCAATGAGACATTCAAGAAGGCTTGTGTGTCTGTACTTCAGGGGATGGATATTACTTTGGGAGTTAGCAGCATAGAGCTAGTTTCTACTAAGATCAATTTCTTTCGTTATCGTGTGTCATGTCCCAGGGTCACTCTCATTAAAGATGTACCCATTTATCCTGAGAACACAGACTGTGGTGGGAAGCAGTATTTTTGCTTACTATGGAATACCATACTTGCTGTCACTATATTTTATGAAATGTGTACTAGTCCTAAATGTGGAAAATATTTTTAAGGAAGAAGTGGTTTCTCTTTTTAAAAATATACATATATTATATGGATGTGTACATGTGATAAAATTTTATAAAGCTGTACACCAAAAAAATGACTGCATGTAAAAAGAATGCTGAAATATATAATGTCTATAGTCTGGTTAATTGTATTGTGCCATTGTCAATTGCCTGGTTTTGATAAATTACTATAGTTTTGTAAGATGTCATAATTGAGAGAGCTACATGTGGGTACATGTGGGTATATGAACTTTCTGCATGATTTTTTTTAACATTTCAAGGTAAAAAATTATATATATAATTATGTATATGCTATATATGTATATATAATTATGTGTATGTTACATATATATATATACTTATATACATATAATTATATATATAATTGAATGTCTTACCTTAAATTGTGACTTTGATTAGTCCTACCCAGTGCAGGACACCAAACTCACATGAAAGTTGGAGGCAGAAAATATCCTTGTAATATACCAAACTTAATGGGATGTTGATTGTATTCTTCATTTATTAATGCTGAAAACGTTAAATACATTGGCAGTTTGTTTTTTTTTTTTTTCTGCGGTACGCGGGCCTCTCACTGTTGTGGCCTCTCACGTTGCGGAGCACAGGCTCCGGACGCGCAGGCTCAGTGGCCATGGCTCATGGGCCCAGCCGCTCCGCGGCATGTGGGATCTTCCCGGACCGGGGCACGAACCCGTGTCCCCTGCATCGGCAGGCGGACTCTCAACCACTGCGCCACCAGGGAAGCCCACATTGGCAGTTATATTCATATTTTAGTACTTAAGCTTTTCATATGATTAGAATGTGCGCATATTTAATGTACCCCCAAAGATGAAATGTGTGGTAATTTGTTAAGCTAAAAGGCAGTAGTAAGACATTTTGGCAATATAGTATATTACAGGCATCTTAGGGAGACAAATGAGTTGAACATGTCAAAATAATAGTTCTGTGATATTTACCGACAACTTAAAATAGCTGGGGACTATCTATTCAAAAACATGATTGTAGCATTATTTCATTAACCTCTAAAAAGCTCATTATTTTAAAAACATAAATCCTCTTTATGTCTCTTTTCAGGAAATGCAAAATTCCATTTGTTGCATAATTCTTCTACCATTAATTTGTTCACATTATTTCTGTGTTCGTCTTTCTTAATGCCAACAATGATGGAATAGAATGTTAAGTCTGTGATTACCTCTACTTTTTTGTTGTTTTTAAATATAAACAAAGATTTAAAGACCCAGATAGGAAATGTCAGCACTATATTCTTCCTAGTCAGTTCTAACAAAATATCATCTATCTTAAAAATTGTTCTTCACAGGCATCAAAATCCCTAAATAACAGCCAAAAAACCCCCCAAAAAACCAAAAAAAAAAAAAAAACCTGAGTAAATGCTTGTAAAATCATAACTTCCTGTTGTGAAATTATAACTTGTTGTACTCAAAGAGCAACTGTTATTTAAAAAACAAATGATTTTCTGAAAATAGATTGAAGATCTTAAGTTGCTTCACTGGCTTGTTGTTATACTAATTCCATCAAGTAGGATTTGGTTGATGAAACTGTGAAATAAAACAGTCCATACTTTTTGTTTAGACGAGTAATTTTTCACACGCTTAAAGGAACAAGAATGGAAGTGATCACTGTCTGATATTCCACTTATTTGTGAAATGCTTATGGAATGAATGTGGTTACTAAACATTGTGTTTACTGAATATTAAGGGGAATAAAATATTGCCCTCTTTTCAAAAGAGCTTACTGTTAACAAAGGAGTAAAATCAAAGGGACAAGATAGGCTGGGAGTGGTGTGTGATTGAAGGTGTGTTGATCTGGGGCTGAACTCAATTGCTTTTAAAAGCTTTTTCAAGATCAGGTCAACATTAGTAACCTGACCATATCTGGAGAGAGAAGAGTTGGTAAATTATGGGTTGAGGGAGGGAGTAGCAGTCAGGGGCATTAAAAAACCCTATTCCTTTCCTAGCCACTGTAGATGAATAACAGTGGTTTGCAAACTGACTTTATTCTTAATTAAAATAATGAAATAAAAAAGCCTTATGATACTGGGTTACTGACATAAATTTAATAACTAGAATTTTCAGGCACTCCCAAAGTTTCATTTTAACTGTTAATTCCAACGCTGTTTCTCTCTAGAATCTTCTAGAAATGGAACACTTTGATTTGTCTTCCCTCCCTATATTTCTGATGTTCTGTCAAAAATATTGATAAGCATGGAAGTAATCCAAAAGCTGGACGAAGCAAGCAGTGAGAAAGAGCATACATTTCTAAACTGGATCATCAGTCTCTCGAAAATTTAAATTGATTCAGGAGGACAGGGCTGGAGGCTAACTTTAGTCATAAGGCTAAGAATGTCTTAGGCAAATCATAACCTTGGATCATCTAATTCTTCATGAAATCTATCAACCATGCTCCTGTTTTACCACAATGACTAGAGTAGTGCTCACTCATAAAATCATGTTTATCATGCTAAAGATAACACTTACTGAGTGAACACCAAATTCTGGGCACTCTGCTCAGGGGTTACCATGCATATGCCGAAAAGTTTATAAAGGCATCTCTGTCAAGTGGTTCATTGATTTCACCAATATTCACCTCATTTTTTTTTCACTTGGGATAGTTGATTTATTTTCATCATTTCTTCTCTTGCAGCTCTTCTTTATGCAACTATTTTTGGAAATGTTACCACAATTTTCCAGCAAATGTATGCTAACACCAACCGGTACCATGAGATGCTGAATAATGTACGGGACTTTCTGAAACTCTATCAGGTCCCCAAAGGCCTTAGTGAACGAGTCATGGATTATATTGTCTCAACATGGTCTATGTCAAAAGGCATTGACACAGAAAAGGTATGGGTTATTATTATTGTTCTTGTTATTTATTTTCTGTTTCAATAGGATCTTCAGATGCCCATAGCTTTCCCACTCACATATTACTTGTATAATTGCTTTATAAATGTTACTCTTTATTTCATAAGTGACATATCAGTCAATCATATTATTTAGTGCTTGGAAGGTGGAAAATGTTCAACCATTAATCATCAATTAGTACTAGTCATCAAACTCAATTTAGGAATTGTGGTTCCTGAAAACAGCTAATTATTTCATTTCCTCAAAACATTCTCATTACCACTCAGAGTAATTTGTCATATTCCTCTAAAATGCTAACTGTGATGCCATTTCTTTTGCTAGATTTTATTCTTGATTTCTCTTTTGACATTTTGCCCATTTAAAATTCAGAAAGAAACTTCCTTGCTTATAACTAAAAGATTATATATCTTCTATTCTACCCTCTACTTAAATTTCTCTTCTCTCTATCACACGTTCTATAATGCAACTTATAGTTCTTTGTTTTCCCTTTTTCCCTACACAAATCTATGAAATGGATATGACCCTTGCAATCCACCTGTCATGTCTAATTTCTTGCTTGTCTTTTCATGGAACCTCTTTAAATTTTTCCCATCTAACTCATATTAGGGGCAAAGAAGAAACCAAAGTCCTCCTCATGATAAACAAAATCAAATAAATTCTCACTTCCTACACCCAGCTGATTCACATTCAATATAGGGAATGACAAGTAGGGCTTGCACATAAGACTTCTAGAGAAAACTGATCTTAAGCTATTTCACTTTATAAGTATCAGCGAAGTCTTTATTTTTAGGTACTGATTTTTGACATATGATAATCAGATAGCACATAACCTTCCTTGCCATTTCCCACAAATTTTATTTTTTTAATCATATGAGGTTGACTTGTAGTTTTTCTTTCAGACCTGCTCAACAAGCACCTTACAATGTCAAAGTGAAAGAGCCAATGAACAAAGTAGATGTTTAGTTAGGGGAATTTCATGAAACAAGTAGGAAGTTGTAAGCCAGAGCAGGTGTTAGGAGCAGAGGATTGAGGGGAGTTGAAGGGAACGGACTTGAGGGTAAGAGCTGAGGGAGGGAAGCCTTCAGAGAGAGTGCAGGTGAGATACTGGAGGCTAGCTATGTGGAAGAGTTATAAAAGAGGGTGAGATTTGCTCTTCTTTTGACATTTTACAAGATGCAGTTAAATGGCCCCTTAAAGTGGAATGTGTGACCACAGAGGGGAAAAGGAAAAACTGCATACCTGTGGAATTTGATTACTGTGTACCTGAACTGATATAAGGTTAGTAGGGAGGGAATCCAAAGAAGGAACAGGATCTTCTTGAGGGGTGCACGTGAGAGTCAGTGTTTAAATCGCTAGAAGCAGGATATTCTCTGAGGTCCACATTCAATGACACTGAGCTCAAGACGCAACCATTTACCTTGTCAATCACTATCTCAGTCAGAAGCTTTTCTTTCCAGAAAATTCAGTGGGGTCTCATGGTAGTTGACAGATAGCATCAGTAAACTGATGGAATAATAACCCTTTACACTAGAAAAGTACCTGACCCAGAGCTTATGCCACAGATATGGTACATGGCAGATTTTTTAGTTCCCTTCTCTAAGTTCCCAGATGCTGGGTTAGTTCGGGAATGGAACCAATAGATTCTCACAAGCTTCCCCTCTAGTACCTGCTCAACTGTCTGCTTCATGACGCAGTT